>NC_134101.1:147411083-147721583 GCF_000715075.1 Nicotiana tabacum
ATGCGAGCAATGACTGTTGTGTTTCATGACATGATACACAAAGAAATAGAGGTGTACGTCGATGACGTGATCATCAAATCTTGGCGTCAGGAGGACCATGTAGCAGACCTAATGAGATTTTTCCAAAGACTCCGGAGGTATGATATCAAGCTTAACCCGGCCAAATGCGCATTCGGGGTCCCATCAGGAAAGTTGCTGGGATTCATCGTCAGTTGACGGGGGATTGAGTTAGACCCATCCAAAATTGAATCCATCCGAGATTTGCCACCACCAAGGAACAAAACAGAGGTAATGAGTTTGCTGGGTAGACTCAATTACATCAGCCGGTTCATCGCTCAACTCACAGCAACTTGTGAGCCCATATTTCGGCTACTGAGAAAGGATGCTGCAGTAGGTTGGACGGCAGAGTGTCAGGAGGCTTTCGACCAAATCAAAGGGTATCTGTCTAATCCACCCGTATTGGTCCCGCCTAAGCCCAGGAAGCCCTTAATTCTTTACCTGACGGTCTTGGAAAATTCATTTGGTTGTGTATTGGGGCAACATGACGACACAGGAAGGAAGGAGCAGGCCATCTACTATCTTAGCAAGAAATTCACAGTGCATGAGGTCAAGTACACTCAACTCGAGAAAACGTGTTGCGCCCTAACTTGGGTAGCTCAGAAATTGAAGCACTACCTGTCTTCGTATACTACTTATCTCATATCCCGTTTGGACCCATTGAAGTATATCTTTCAGAAACCTATGCCCACGGGAAGGTTGGCAAAATGGCAAATTCTGCTCACAGAATTTGATATCATCTACGTAACAAGGACGGCCATGAAAGCCCAGGCACTGGCAGACCATTTGGCAGAGAATCCCGTTGATGAAAAATACGAGCCCTTAAGAACGTATTTTCCTGACGAAGAGGTGATGCATACGAATGAGTTGGAATTACCTGAGGAACCGGGTTGGAAGCTTTTCTTCGATGGAGCTGCGAACGCAAAAGGGGTTGGAATAGGAGCAGTACTCATTTCTGAAACAGGACGGCATTATCCTGTTACGGCTCAACTACGCTTCTATTGCACCAACAATATGGCCGAATATGAGGCTTGCATTCTGGGTCTGCGCCTGGCCGCTGACATGGATGTCCGGGACGTCTTGGTCTTGGGAGACTCGGACCTCTTGGTACATCAAATTCAGGGTGAATGGGAAACACGAGATCTAAAGCTCATACCATACCGACAATGCTTGCATGATCTGAGCAAGCAATTTCGATCGGTAAAGTTCAAACACATCCCGAGAGTTCACAATGAGGTTGCGGATGCCTTGGCCACCTTGGCATCAATGCTGCACCACCCTGACAAAATGTATGTTGATCCTCTACACATCCAGGTCTGTGATCAGCACGCCTACTACAATGCCATAGAAAAAGAAGCAGATGGCGAACCCTGGTTTCATGATATCAAGGAATACCTCAGGATGGGGATATATCCAGAACATACCTCTGGAGACCAAAAAAGAGCCCTCCGGCGTTTGTCGAATGGTTTCTTCCTCAGTGGGGGAATATTGTACAAAAGAACCCCGGATCTGGGATTGTTGAGATGCATAGATGCCAGGCTGGCAACAACGGTTATGGCAGAAGTACATGCTGGAGTTTGTGGGCCACACATGAGTGGATATGTATTGGCAAGAAAAATCCTTCGAACAGGGTGTTATTGGCTCACCATGGAACACGACTGTATCACTTTTGTGAGGAAATGCCATCAGTGCCAGATACATGGAGACTTGATTCACTCTCCACCAACAGAGTTACATACGGTGTCAGCACCCTGGCCGTTTGTAGCATGGGGCATGGATGTCATTGGGCCCATCGAGCCAGCAGCGTCCAACGGTCATAGGTTCATTCTAGTGACCATTGATTACTTCACCAAATGGGTTGAGGCTAAAACCTTCAAATCAGTAACTAAGAAGGCAGTGGTGGACTTTGTTCACTCCCATATCATCTGCAGATTTGGGATCCCAAAAGTGATCATCACGGATAACGGTGCGAATCTTAATAGCAGCTTGATGAGAGAGGTATGCCAACAATTCAAGATTACACACTGCAATTCCACCCCATATCGTCCTAAGGCAAATGGAGCAGTCGAAGCAGCCAATAAGAATATCAAGAAGATACTGCGAAAAATGGTGGAAGGGTCCAGACAATGGCACGAGAAATTACCCTTTGCCTTGTTGGGTTACCGCACTACCGTCCGGACTTCCGTAGGCACAACTCCTTATTTGTTGGTATATGGAACTGAGGCCGTGATACCAGCGGAGGTCGAAATTCCGTCCCTCCGAATTGTCACTGAAGCCGGAATTGATGATGATGAATGGACCAAAACTCGCTTGGAACAGTTGAGCCTGATAGATGAGAAAATATTGGCAGCAGTGTGCCATGGTCAGCTGTACCAGAAGAGAATGGCAAGAGCGTATAATAAAAAGGTGCGCCCCAGGAAGTTTGAAGTAGGGCAGTTGGTATTGAAGAAGATCCTCCCACATCAGGTCGAGGCAAAAGGCAAATTCGCCCCAAATTGGCAAGGACCTTATATCGTGACCAGAGTATTGTCCAACGGTGCTTTGTGTTTGACAGATGTCGAAGGTAGATGCGTCGACATGGCTATCAATTCGGATGCAGTCAAGAGATATTATGCGTAACTTCTTTAATTATGGCAATTTTTGGTCTATTTGTTTGTATTTGGCATTTGTTGGATAATGAGATGACGGAGGCAATTCTTTCTTCCACCCAAACACTGTTTAACCCTTGCTACCCCCTTTGAGCCTTAAGTTATTCTTTCATACCCCTCTTTTGGAATCAATAATGGGAAAGACATGAAAAAAAAAGAAAAAAAGAGAGAAAGAAAAATGAAAAGAAGGAAAAGAAAAAAAAAAGAAGAAGATAAAATCACAAGAAATACAAAACCGTGGGAACTACGTTTGACCTAATTCCTCAAAGAGGATACGTAGGCGCCTCACGGCTCGGTCATAGTATGCATCATAGTGAATATAGGATGCATAAGGTACATAGTGTGCATAATAAGCACAGCGTGCGTAACGCACATAGCGCAACATAAGTATAAAAAATAAATTCCCCAAGCGAGAGAACTGGGGCAGAGGTTATGTTTTAAATTCCAACAAAGGTTTGATTCCAAAAGTTGTAGCACACCACCCATCAGATTATTTTCATTTTTCATAGCCTTTCTTTAACTCCACACCAAAACCAACATCAATGTCCAAAAGACCTCCCGATCAATGTTCAAGAGATGTCGAGTCAGGCAAATAAGACCGGGAATAATACACCAATCCCCAGCAAAGAAGAGGATCGTAAGACTGGGAACGAATTGATAGTCAAAGGGATCTACAGAAGAGAGGGTCGTATCTACAATGCCCCGATTCCTCGAAACAAATAAAATGAGAGAGTCTTATCGGTGAAAACCTTCACAGGCACCGAGAGGCGATGTAAGACGAGGGATATGAAATGAGAGAGTCTTATTGGTGAAAACCTTCACAGGCACCATAAGGCGCCGGGAGATGAGAGAAAAGAGAGAGTCTCATTAGTGAAAACCCCTCGAAGGGCACTATGAGGCGACAAGATAGAGCAGCAAAAGCTACCACATTCGCAACGAGATGAACATCCATTTATCATCCCCAGCAAGTCAGACCATCGGGCAAATCGATTGATACAAATAGACTGGGTCGGGAATCTATGGTGCATGTCATGATCACGGGGACCAGTAATGTCCTCCAGATAAGTTCTTTTGATTATCTCCTCCCACAAAAATATTGGTTCAGAAAGATTTTATCCTTTCCATATCTTTTATTTCTTTCCCTAAAATGTGTCTTGAAAGGATTTTTCAAAGCTTACTACCAGAAACCGAAGGGGAATTCACCCAATGCAGGATAATACAAACAGTCTTAAAGGCCGGTCCCGGGCAATGCAGTGATTGTGCCCGGAAATTTTGGAAGAAGTAAGCTCCAAAAGGGAGTGGTTTCGGGAGTTAGAAGCAGACTCCCACATCATGTGTTTAAAGAGAAAGCAGAAAAGGGGATAAATTGAAAACCAATCCCCAGCAGGCTAGAGACCCCCAACAAGCAACTTTGCCCGCCAACCAATTATGGGGACAAAGAGCAAGAAAAGAGGAAGAGAGAAAAATTGCTCGCCAGAAAGGCACCCTCTACCACCACGATTAAAACTGACCAAATCCTTTTGTCTGTTGCAGGAGAATAGAGGATTGATGAGGGCAGCAAGATGCAACGCCATGGAAGTCACCAAAAACCGGGGCAGAAAATTTTCTGCCGATTGTCGAAAATTTTCTCGGAAGAACGGGGAAACAATTTCAATACTTAAGTTCTAGGTCGCCCACCAGTATAATGCGGGAATACTTTTAAGTTCTAGGTCGCCCACCAGTATAATGCGGGAATACTTTTAAGTTCTAGGTCGCCCACCAGTATAATGCGGGAATACATTTAAGTTCTAGGTCGCCCACCAGTATAATGCGGGAATACTTTTAAGTTCTAGGTCGCCCACCAGTATAATGCGGGAATACTTTTAAGTTCTAGGTCGCCCACCAGTATAATGCGGGAATACATTTAAGTTCTAGGTCGCCCACCAGTATAATGCGGGAATACTTTTAAGTTCTAGGTCGCCCACCAGTATAATGCGGGAATACTTTTAAGTTCTAGGTCGCCCACCAGTATAATGCGGGAATACATTTAAGTTCTTAGGTCGCCCACCAGTATAATGCGGGAATACATTTAAGTTCTAGGTCGCCCACCAGTATAATGTGGGAATACATTTAAGTTCTAGGTCGCCCACCAGTATAATGCGGGAATACTTTTAAGTTCTAGGTCGCCCACCAGTATAATGCGGGAATACTTTTAAGTTCTAGGTCGCCCACCAGTATAATGCGGGAATACTTTTAAGTTCTAGGTCGCCCACCAGTATAATGCGGGAATACTTTTAAGTTCTAGGTCGCCCACCAGTATAATGCGGGAATACATTTAAGTTCTAGGTCGCCCACCAGTATAATGCGGGAATACTTTTAAGTTCTAGGTCGCCCACCAGTATAATGCGGGAATACATTTAAGTTCTAGGTCGCCCACCAGTATAATGCGGGAATACATTTAAGTTCTAGGTCGCCCACCAGTATAATGCGGGAATACTTTTAAGTTCTAGGTCGCCCACCAGTATAATGCGAGAATACATTTAAGTTCTAGGTCGCCCACCAGTATAATGCGGGAATACTTTTAAGTTCTAGGTCGCCCACCAGTATAATGCGGGAATACATTTAAGTTCTAGGTCGCCCACCAGTATAATGCGGGAATACATTTTAAGTTCTAGGTCGCCCACCAGTATAATGCGGGAATACTTTTAAGTTCTAGGTCGCCCACCAGTATAATGCGGGAATACATTTTAAGTTCTAGGTCGCCCACCAGTATAATGCGGGAATACTTTTAAGTCCTAGGTCGCCCACCAGTATAATGCGGGAATACTTTTAGCTCTAGAGTTTGGAATCAGTAGCCCCACCTGAAGACGGAAGGTTACAACAGAGAGCCCCAAGCAGGAAAAACAATAAAATCCCGAGCGCCAAGAAGCAGAAGTCTGCCAAAGCAAGCGCACATTCAAAAGCAAGAAAGAACGCGTCTCAGAAGAAGCGGTTCGGAAACATTGTAGCATGCCCAACATAACAATTCTGATGAAAAGCCATACCGCTGAAGAAACCATTGAAAGATTTAAGGAAGAGAGCCATGTTCCCATCAAATCAAGCAAAGTGATGAGAACTGACATTCAGAAAAGGTGAAGGACTAGCATCATCTCCAAGTTCACAAAATAAAGGCGTCAGAGGAAAGCGTTAGCCGACAAGAAAGCAAGGCAACAAGAACAAGTTGAAGATGGAAGAGATTTCAGGATCCTCAGTTTAACTTAGCTTCTTGTTTTCCTTTTAGAGCAATGTAATAGGGAGATCGGTTGAGCAGTAGCATCCTACAGCAGCATACAAAAGCGCACAACAACAGCAAACACTACAGTCACACGGTAGTCCCAGCTACCAAAATTTCCCGAACTACATTGACCTGATTCCTGTTCAGCCCAGGATATGTAGGAAACCTCTGAAGCAAAGGTTCGGTCAAATCTTTTTCAGAAAATGCTTCACACGGAGTATTCGGACGGGCAAAAATCGCTCGCTTTATCTTTGCGCGAAAACCCTTCGTGTCTTCGTGCAAAGAGGGGCAGCTGTAAGCACGTGATTTTTGCTTCACGGACGATCGCTCCAAAAGAAAATAAAAAATAGTGACAAATGGCTTCGCTGCACAATTTTTCGATCTTTCCGTAACATGTGTTGTTGGTCATTTGTGTGTCTGCCCATTTTGCATCCAGTCACTATCAAACAAAAATACAAAACTATGTGTCGGTAAAAGAAAATTCAAAAAAATATATATATGTGTGCATCGTCCGTTCTAGGCTTTTAGCTAACTTACTTAAATATTTTTGTGATAATTGTGTTAAAATGTTGCATTGTTGCTTAGTTTTAATTTCGTTATTTTATTATTTGTTATTTTTATTTTTGTTTTTGTTTTAAAAGAAAAGTAAAATTAGAAAACAAAAAGTGAAAGAAATTGGTTTGGGCCAAAAGAAATTAAACAAAAATAATAGGCCCAACCAGCACTCAGACCCAATCCAAGTCCGGCTGCCCAGCCCTCTTCTGAAACGACGCCGTTTCAGGCAAATCAATCTGAACCGTTCAAACTCTCGATCCAACGGCTCAGGACCTCTATCAGTAACCGCTTCAAAACCCGACCCAGGAACCAATCCGATCCAACCCCTCACTTAAACCAAACGACCCCGTTTAACTACCAAACGACCCCGTCTCATTTCTCAGCATCAGATCCAAGCCGTTGAGATCATCTGATCTAACGGCTCAGATCCAATCAACCTCCCCATATATAAACTCAGCCCCTTTACCCCGCACCCCCTATCCGAACCCCCCCTTCAGTCATCTCCTTCCCCGAACCCTGAAACCCCCAAACCCTAACGCCGCCCTAGTTTCCCTTCCACCAAAACCCGGCGGCATGAACGCCGGTGGCCACCTCCCGAACACCCTAAGACCCCCTCACTCTCCTGAACATGGATCTGTTACTCCCTAGCCTCGAATCACTTTCGTTCGTCTCGAATCTTCATTTGAAGATTTGAGTCGAACCCGGATCTATGCCAAACCACCCCATCTTCATACCAGACACCCCCTGACCTTCCTCGTGACCAAACCAAGCTTGGTTTGGTCCGAATCTACCCACAACTCCTTAAAAATCAGATCTGGAAATCCAGACCTTAGGACACATGCACCTGGGGAACCCGGCCAGTCTTGACAAGGGTTTGAGGTCTAATAGACCTTAATCAAGGTGTTCTCATGTGAGAACACCCTGATTAAAGTTTGTTCGGCCTCAAGGGTTCGAAGTTGAATCAAAATTTGGGTCATTTTTGATTTCAAACCTTTTTGGTAAGTTTTTCTTTCTTTTGTTTTAGTTCTAATTAAGCTGTCAGCATGTTCTGTTGTGTTTGTTTGTTATGTTGTTATTTTTATTTCGGATTTCTTCCATCTCTGTTAAAGGCCTTTTATTTGGTCGATTGTCTTCTGTTTGTTCTGAATACACTCTGTGATAAACATGATCGTCAGTTAGATTAATCGTCAAATGAACTAATTCATATAGGCCCAGTAATTTAACAAAAGTTGTCTGATACCCCTTAGGTCCCTGAACGTATTGTTTATACGAGCGACTGATTATTACCTGCTATAATTAGTATAGTCGACTCGATAAATGTCGTCGATTAGTTTTCTATAACTAATGAATCGAATGAGCTAATAATGTCGCATGACTAATGAGCCTGTATTGTTATTTGAATGTTGGGCATTACCCATGAATGGTAGTTTGTAACTACATTGTAAATAATTAGAGGCCAGGTTGGGGCAGTTCTGAAATCGAATGTTCAAAGCCCAAAGTGCCCTGATGCTGCAATAGGCAGGGCAGTAATAATCCAGGGTTAACAAGGGCATTCTGGGGTATTGAAAAAGATAGAAAGATTAGTATAAATGGGCTGACAAGTAGGGTACTAATTTAGGATTAAACGAATACCAATGGGGAACAAGACACAAGGGTATGGGGCTTAAATTGAATAATAAAAGGATGCCCATAACTCCTGATTAAACAAAACCAGGCGTGGGGAACAAAAGGGGCTGGCACCAAAGATGCTTAGGCATGGGCTTTAATAGGGTATGGGCAGGCTGCAAGTTGCAGCATGAGGGCAGCCTAGCTGCACCGAGTCATTTGGCTTATAAATAGGCCATTTGAGAACTTAAAAGGGGCTGGACTTTTTTAGTCTTCAGAAAAAAGAGAAAAACAAAGTGAAAATTTTCAGTCTTAAGGCTAGAGTTTTAATCTGAAGAGAGGTTTACTGAGTTTAAAGAAAGCCGAAAAACATAAGTTAGTTTCCAAATAGATTGTAACCAAACACCATCTGAAAGTTGAACAAGAATTCATATTGGTCAAGCTGTCTTGGCCAAGTTCTGTCGTCTGCCGTGACTGAGCTGTTTGTTGGTTGCTGAACTATTGGTATTTGCTGCATTGAACTTCTTTTACTTCTGGTGTTCATTACTCTTCGTCTGGAATTATTGGTTTGGCACTCGACTATTTGCTGGTTTCATTTATTCTGGGAATCATTGTTGGTTGTTCATGGACTGTGGAAAACAATCTTGGTTGTTGGTTTGTTGCTGTGTTGTTGCTGTGTATCTGTTGATGCTGTGATTACTGCACACTACTCAACTGATCACTCTCCTTCTTCCTTTCCTTTCCTTACCAGGTACACAGTTGATACCACCAATGTAATTGAGAGTTTGAGCATGAATGCAAAAGAGAGGACCTGCAGATTGTTTTATGTATACATGAACTGCTACATTAAATGTCATAAAATAGTTACATTTTCGTTTGTATAATAGAAGTAGCCTACATGCTCAGTATATCAATGTAGGTTAATGAATGATAGTCATGTATGTATGCTGTCAGGTGAAAAACATTCCCAGGGTAATAGATTGTATTTTAGACTTAGTCTGATGGTGTAGTACATTCTATAATGTAGGCCAAAAATAGGAAAACTACCCACATGAGTTAAAGTTCTTTCCCCTTTGCTAGTTTGTCACATATAAATTGATAAAGAACAAAGAATCAGTTCTAGGCCTCAACCTCAGGAAGGACGAGCCCAAATGGAAAAAATCAGTTAGGCCTGTATCGGAAAAACAGGGCCCAAGTCTGGCCATCTCGCATGAGCTAGGTTTGGGCCCATAATTTGCAGCTAGTTGTCCATAAGTGCAGTCACGTTTTATTATTCTGTAAAAGCACTTTAAATCCGGTTTTATAATCAACTAAGGCTATTTACTGCTTTCAATTGATAGAGACAAACACGACAAGAAACTTAGTTGCTATAGGGTATCCTTTAAAAATAACAACGAGATGAGCCTCGATAAAAATAAACAAAACGCAGATGCGGGGCCCTTGTTAAATGTATATTATTGAAGCATTTAGTTTCCAGGACGGGTTGCTTAGCAAATCTCACAACCCTCCTAAAATAACAACACGATAGTCTCTTTAGGATACGCTTTAATAAACCTTACCTTCTTAAACTCGGGTGCACATTTATGTGACCCAAATCCAAATCTCGACAGATTCGAAATGTATTTCTAATCACGGGTACATTGATTGTGACGTGATCCGAGAGGCATATCCATGACGTCGCGAATTCCTTTTAAAAGTAGAACGAGACGAGCCTCGTCAAATAAAAATATACACAGCTGCGGGGCCCTCTAACTGTATATACATTAAAACACTTAGAATTCGGGACAGGCCATTTAGCGAATTTTTCGGCCTTACCCAAAACAACAATACGCTAGTTGCTTTAGGCACGTCTTAATAATTTATTCTCCTTAATTCGGGTGCACATTTATGTGACCCAAATCCAAATCTCAACCGAGTCGAAATATGTCAACAACCATGGGTGCATTGATGTAACGTGGTTCGAGATATGTTTTCACGACGTTGCAATTCTTGATAAAATAACAGTAAATGACAAAAGCGGTTTAAAAGTTAAATTTTGCACATAAGTTCACACTTGTATAAAATCAGATAATCAAGCCGAATATAACAGTTGAGCGACCGTGCTAGAACCATGAAACTCAGGAATGTCTAACACCTTCTCCCGGGTTAACAGAATTCCTTATCCGGATTTCTGGTACGCAGACTGTAATATGGAGTCATTCTTTTCCTCGATTCGGGATTAAAATTGGTGACTTGGGACACCCTAAATCTTCCAAGTGGCGACTCTAAAATAATTAAACCAATCCCGTTTCGATTGTCCTTTAATTGGAAAAACTCCCTTGTACCCCCTCGGGTACGGAAAAAGAAGGTGTGACAGCGGGTACCCATTGTGATGTGAGATATAACTCGAGGGGCTGGTGTTGTTCTATGATATTGCCCGATGGGCAATCCTTTATGTGTTTATATTTCCTAGTTGCCTGTCATTTACCTACTTAATTGTTAAAAAGACATTTCATGAAGTTTAAACTGAAATAAAATGACGTTACATATCTTCACTGATTCACTATTTTTACTGGCTTTTACTGCTTCATTATAGCCTGTAATGTGCCTTACGTGATTTGATATTTCTCAGTCTTTATTTATGATTATTACTCACTGAGTTGGAGTACTCACTTTACTCCCTGCACCCCGTGTTCAGATTCAGGCACTTCAGGTCCCGCTAGTGAGTGTTGATCCTTCCAGCTCAGGCGGATTCAGAAATTCTCTAGGTAGTTGCCGGTGTTCGCAGCCCAGAGCTTCTTCCCTTATCTTAATTTTTCCGTTTTAGCTCTGTATTAGACTATGTAGACTCTTCAGACTTGTATTATATTGATAGATACTCATGACTGGTGACACCCTAATGTCGGGCCATGTTATTTCTGCAAATTGTATTATTCACCGTATTTTGGGATTTTATTATGTTTAATGACTTAATTTTACTACTTTAAATTGCTTAAAATGAATTGGGAATGTGTCAGCTGACCTTGTCTTCACGAGAGGCGCCATCACGATCGGGTCCGGGTTTAGGGTCGTGGCAGGAGCTCTCAACCCTCGCAAGCAGGACCTGCAGCGCCTGAATCTGTACACGAGGTGCAAGGAGTAAAGTGAGTACTCCAACTCAGTGAATAATATTAATAAATGAAGACTGAGAAATAAGAAATCACGTAAGACACATCATAGGCTATAATGAAGTAGTAAAATCCAGTAAAAATAATGAAACAGTGAAATATGCAAAGTCACTTTAGTTCAGTTTAAGCTTTTTAAAATGCCCTTTTTAAATAGTTAAGCAAGTATAAGACAGACAACTAGAAAAGGTAAACGCATAAAGAAACGCCCCTCGGGCACAATACGAATAGAATCAGCCCTTCGGGCAACACATGGAACAATAACCAGCCCCTTGGGCTCTATCTCATATCACAATGGGTACCCGTGCTCACTGGGGGTGTGCAGAATCCTGGAGGGGCCCCTTACGGCCCAAGTGCAATATCAAGCCATCTCGTGGCATACTCACATAGACTCTCGGCCTTATATCAACAAGCCACCTCGTGGCGTACAAATCTCAGGCTCTCGGCCTCACAATCATAATCAGTGTTTCCTCACAACATAGACCCTTGGCCTTACTCAGTCAGAATCTCATAAGCCACTCGGACAAACAGTAAAACATGATTCTTAGCCCAAAATTTTATTTAATATATCATTTTAAGTGTTAAAACAGAGCAAACATGGCTGAGTTATGAAAACAGTAGAATATAGCATGACTGAGTACAAGTGTAAAGTCAAAACAGTGAGGAAATATCAGTAAAAATCCCCTAAGGGTTCAAATAGTTGACACGAGGCCCAAATATGGCATTCAGCCCAAAACATGATGATAGCAAACAATTTTAAGTCAAATACGCGGTAAAACAATCATTCGGGATGAACTAAGTCACAATCTCCAATAGTGCACGACCCCACGCTCGTCATCTAGCATGTTTGTCACCTCAATATAGCACAACGATGTGCAATCCGGGGTTTCATGTCTTGATCATTACTCACCTCAATCTGGTCCGAACTCTAGCCTGCGATGCCTTTGCCGTTCTTTCCGTCAACCATCCGAAATCACCCTGAGCCCCCCGGGACCTCAACTAAAGGCAAAAACAAGTCACATACCACCATTCAAACTTGTACCAATCTTCAAAACACTCAAACAACATCAAATCAACTAAAACACATCTGATTCAAGCCTAAGTTCCCAAAATCTTCCGAATTATGCTTTTGATCAAAAAGCATACTAAACCACATCCAAATGACCTGAAATTTTGGACACACATCCCAAATAACCCAACGGAACTATTGCAACTTCCAGAATTCCATTCCGACCGCTATATCAAAATCTCACCTATCAACCGGAAAACGCTAAAAATCCACTTTAGCCAATTCAAGCCTAAATTTACTCCGGACCTCCAAAACACATTCCGATCATGGTCCTAAGTCCCAAATCACCTCACAAAGCTATCCGAACTATCGAAACTCACATCCAAGCCCTATAACACATACGTCAACATCTGGTTGACTTTTCCAACTTAAACTTCCTCAAAAGAGACTAAGTGTCTCAAACCTTCTCAAGACCTTTCCGAACCCGAGCCAACCAACCTGATCAAACATAGAACTGATAAACAAAGGAATAGGAAGAATAAATGGGGGAAAACAGAGCGGTAACTCATGAGACGACATGCCGAGTCGTCATAGCCGTCAAGGCCTCTGGTTACTAAGTATTTAAATGTAAATCTAATTTGTTGATACTGAAATACTTACATAAAGCAAGAGTTATGAAATGAAATATTCATCGCACCTTATCAAGATATGAAAAGATAAAATATTAGATTGAAGAATTTAGCTTCACAATTATAGAATAAAATAGCAACTTAGTAAACTTTCACTGTTTCTGAAACTCTCCTCCTACTTCCTTACTCTTTTTTTCTTATCTTCAAAGTTTTGTAGAGCAGATATGAATTCTTCACATTAACTGTGACGACCCGGCCAATCGTCTCATGAGTTACCGTTCTGTTTTCCCCATTTCTGTTTCTTTATGCTTTGTTTATCCGCATTTTGTGATATCGGATTGGTCGGATCAAATCCGGAAGGAATTTGGTAAGGTTTGAGACACTTAGTCTCTTTTAAGGAAGTTTGAGTTGGAAAAAGTTAGCCGGATATTGACTTATGTGTTAGAGGGCTCGGATGTGAGTTCTGACAGTTCGATTAACTTCGGGAGGTGATTTTTGACTTAGGAGTATGATCGGAATGGGTTTTGGAGGTTTGGAATAGAATTAGGCTCGAATTGGCGAAGTTGATATTTTTGCAATTTCCGGTTGATAGGCGAGATTTTGATATAGGGGTCGGAATGGAATTCCGAGAGTTGCAGTAGCTTCATTCATTTGGGATGTGTGTGCAAATTGTAGGTTATTTGGACGTGGTTTGATTGGGGTTTTGATCAAAAGCGGATTTCGGAAGATTTTAGAAACTTAGGCTTGAATCCGAGGTGTTTTGGTTGATTTGGTATTGCTTGAAGTGTTTTGATGATTGGAACAAGTTTGAATAAAGTATTGGGTCATGTTGGTTCTTTTGGTTGAGGTCCCGGGGGCCTCAGAATGATTTCAGGTGGTCGTCGGAGAAGTTGAAAGGTTATTGCAGCTGCTGGGATTTTTCTGCTTCTGGTGTTTTCGCACCTGCGGTTTGGGTGAGAAACACTGTTGTACTATTGCCCGAGGGGCTTGTGAGGATTTTTGACTGATTAAGGCCGAGGGCCTATGTTGTGAGGAAACACTAATATTGATTTGAGGCTGAGGGCCTGAGATATGTACGCCACGAGTTGGCTTGATTGATATGAGGCCGAGGGCCTAATTTTGATGACACGAGATGGCTTGTTATTGCACTTGGGCCGTAAGGGGCCCCTCCAGTAGTCTGCATAACCCTAGTGAGCACCGATACCCATTGTGACGTGAGATTGAGCCAGAGGGGCTGTTATTATTCTGAGATGTTGCCCGAGGGGCGGATGTGGTGATACGGTGCCCGAGGGGCGAACTTCTATTTGTTTACTTTACCTTAACTACCTGTCAATTACTTGTTTATTTGTTGAAAGAGGATTTTACTTGAGTTTCCACTGTTTTACTGCTTTTAAATGGTTTTACTGCTTCACTATAGAATGTCTTGTGCCCTATGTGATTTCTTACTTTCAGTCGTTATTTACATTTGTTACTCACTGAGTTGGAGTACTCACTTTACTCCCTGCACCCTGTGTGCAGATTCAGGTGTAGCTAGTTCTACTCCCGAGTGTTGATTCCTCCAGCTTCAGGCGGCCTTTCGGAGATTACGAGGTAGTTGTTGACGTCTGCAACCCCGTATATCTACTCCTTTATCGCTTCTATGTCCTTTTAGATAGTTGTACTAGTTATGGATTTAGCAGAATTGTATTATGACTTGTAGATGCTCATGACTAGTGACACCTTAGTTAGGGCTATGTATGGGTGTTCTTCCACATATTTATGTTATCATTGTTATTTCGGATTTATTTTATCATGTCTAGACCGTTTCTTAAATGCTTACTGTTAATAATTGGAATATGGGAAGTGTCGGCTGACCTTTTCTTCACGAGAGGCGCCATCGCGAACGAGTCTAGGTTAGGGTCGTGACAAGTTGGTATCAGAGCATAGGTTACATAGGTCTCACGAGTCATGAGCAGGTTTAGTAGAGTCTCGTGGATCAGTACGAAGACGTCTGTATTTATCCTCGAGAGGCTGCAGAACCTTTAGGAAAAACTTCATATTCTTGAAATTCTTATCGTGCGAACTTGTTGATCAGAGTACTAAACTTCTGTTATTCTATTCTCTCACAAATAGTGAGGACACACGCTACCGAACAGGGTGGACGACCACCAGTGCCACCAGCTGTGGCCACCAGAGGCCAAGGACGCGGCCGTAGTTGTGGTAGGGGCAGAGCATCTAGAGCAGCATTTGCAAATCCACCAGCTCAAGATCATGTCCCAGTTATGGGCGCTCCTGCAGCACAACTGTGCCCATTGTGATTCTGGGTCTTCAGAAGGCCTTGGCTCAAATCTTATCAGTTTGCACTGGCCAAGCTCAGGCAGTTTCATCCACTACAGGCACATCTACTTCTTAGGCTGGGGGAGGCAATCAGACTCCCGCTGCTCGCACACCTGAGCAGGTCATGCAGGGACTTCAGATGCTGGGGGCACATCCAGCCCAGCCGGTTGCCGTTGCTCAGGACTATGTAGTTCCTGCTATGCTGGATGATGAGCAACGTAGGTTGGAGAGGTTTGGTATACTGCAGCCTCTAACCTTCAGTAGTGCAGAGGGTGAGGATGCCCAGGGTTTCTTAGACAAGTGCTAGAGGATGCTTCGTACAACGGGTATTCTGGAAACCAGCGGGGTCGCTTTCACTACTTACCAGTTTTCTGGAGCTACCTTTACTTGGTGGGAGTCTTTTGAGAGGAGTATACCTGTTGGTGTAGCACCCCTTACCTGGCAGCAGTTCTCCTTTCTCTTTCTGGAGAGTATGTGCCGCAGTCCCGTAGTCCCAGAGAGGAGCTACGTAGGGAGTTTGAGTGGTTGCATCAGGGAGAGATGACTGTGATGCAGTACGAGATGAGGTTCTCCGAGTTACCTCATCATGCTATTTGGATGGTTCCGATAGATAAAGAGAGGATTAGGAGGTTGTTGATGGCCTCGATTATCAGCTTCGTATTCTCATGACCCAAGAAAGGGTGATGGGTGCTACTTTTGAGGAGGTTGTGGATATTTCCCGTGAGATTGAGTCTGTTTGTCGCCAGGAGCGAGAAGAGAGAGAGGCCAAGAGGCCTCAAGGATCTGGTAGTTATAGTGGTACTCCTTTGAGGGGTCAGTTTCAGCACAGAAGAGGCCGTCCATTTAGGCATACTCAGCCTGCTCGCCCAGGTTATCGTGGGGCATCGTCGGGTCATGGTTCTCACAGTTCTCATCAGGGCCAGTCATCACTTAGTGCCCTTTTAACTCAAAGTTCATCCCGGGCTCCATCAGTCCAGGGCTCTTCTATGTAGAGTGCATCTGCTAGTCACTCCGGTGTGAGGGGTTCCCTTTAGTCCCCTTCTCCAGCACCTGGGAGTTATTATAAGTGTGGCAAGATGGGTCACATGTGGAGGTAGTGTCCTCGTCGTGTTGCTAGTTTGTCTCAGTAGAGGGGTCAGTCATCGGCTTCAGCGCCAGTTTCTTCACCGCCACCCGCTCAGCCAGCTAAGGGTGGAGGTTAGTCAGCTAAGGGTCGCCCTAGAGGGGGAGGTCGATCAGGGGGCGATCAGGCCTATTTCTATGCACTCCCAGATAGACCAGATGTTATTACTTCAGATGTTGTCATTATAGGTATTGTTTCAGTCTGCCACAGAAATGCCTCTGTATTATTTGATCCCGGTTCCACCTTTTCTTATGTGTCATCATACTTTGCTCGTTATTTGGGTACGCCCCGTGAGTTTCTTGCTTTATCTATTCATGTATCTACCACAGTGGGCAATACTGTTATTGTAGACCGTGTGTACCGGTCATGTGTGGTGACTTTTGGGGGTCTAGAGACCCGAATGGATCTGTTATTACTGAGTATGGTGGATTTCGATGTAATTTTGGGCATGGATTGGTTATATCCGTGTCGTGTTATTCTTGACTGTCATGCTAAGACAATCACTTTGGCTATATCAGATGTGCCACGGATTGAGTGGGAGGTGTGACTGATTATGTTCTAGTAGAGTGATCTCATTCTTGAAAGCCCAACGTATGGTTGGGAAGGGTTGTCTTTCATATTTAGCGTTTGTGAGAGATGTCGGAGCTAAGGCTCCCAGTATTAATTCTGTCCCAGTTGTGAGGGATTCTCAAGATGTGTTTCCTGTAGACCTGTCGGGCATGCCACCGGACAGGGATATTGATTTTGGTATTGACCTAGTGCCGGGCACTCAGCCCATTTCTATTCAGCCGTATTGTATGGCACCAGGAGAGTTGAAGGAATTAAAAGAATAACTTCAAGAACTACTTGATAAAGGGTTCATTCGGCCTAGTGTGTCACTTTGGGGTGCGCCGGTTCTATTTGTGAAAAAGAAGGATGGCACTATGAGAATGTGCATTGATTATATGCAATTGAACAAAGTAACAATTAAGAACAAGTATCCCTTGCCTCGCATTGATGATTTATTCGACCAGCTTCAGGGAGCGAGGGTGTTCTCCAAGATTGATCTCCGTTCAAGCTATCACCAGTTGAAGATCAGGAATTCGGATATTCTTAAGACGACTTTCAGGACCCGTTATGGTCATTATGAGTTCTTGGTGATGTCTTTTGGGCTGACCAATGTTCCAGCAGCGCTCATGCATTTGATGAACATCGTGCTCCGGCCTTATCTCGATTCATCTGTCATAGTCTTCATTGATGATATTCTAGTATATTCGCGTAGTTAGGAGGAGCACCCAGATCATTTGAGAGTTGTGTTGCAGAGATTGAGAGAGGAGAAGCTTTATGCAAAATTCTCCAAGTGAGAGTTTTAGCTTAGTTCAGTGGCTTTCTTGGGGCACGTGGTGTCCAACGAGGGTATTCAGGTTGATCCGAAGAAGATAAAGGCGGTGTAGAGTTGGCCCAGACCGTCCTCAGCCACAGAGATTCACAACTTTCTTGGTTTGGCGGGTTATTATCGCTGTTTTGTTTAGGGATTCTCATCTATCGCATCGCCCTTGACCAAGTTGACTCAGAAGGGTGCTTCATTTGTATGGTTGGACGAGTATGAGGAGAGCTTTCAGAAGCTCAAGACAGCTTTGACCATAGCTGCAGTGCTAGTTTTGCCATCAGCTTCAGGTTCATATACCTTATATTGTGATGCCTCGAGAGTTGGTATTAGTTGTGTATTGATGCAGGAGGGTAGTTATTGCTTGTGCTTCTCGTCAGTTGAAACCCCATGAGAAGAACTACCTCGTTCATGATTTGGAGTTGGCTGCCATAGTTCACGCATTGAAAATTTGGAGGCATTCCTTGTATGGCGTGTCTTGTGAGATGTTCACTGATCATCGCAATTTTCAGCATTTGTTCAAACAAAAGGATCTTAGTTTGAGGCAGCAGAGATGGTTGGAGTTGCTTAAGGATTATGATATCATAATATTTTACCATCCGGGAAATGCTAATGTGGTGGCCGATGCCTTAAGCCAAAAGACGGTGAGCATAGGGAGTTTGGCATATATTCCAGTTGGGGAGAGACCTCTTGTAGTTGATGTTCAGGCCTTGGCCAATCGATTCGTAAGATTAGATATTTCGGAGCCTAGTTGAGTAATGGCGCGTGTGGTTTCTCGGTCTTCCTTATATGATCGCATCAGAGAGCGCCAATATGATGATCCGCACTTGCTAGTCCTTAGGGATAGAGTTCAGCATGATGATGCTATAGATGTGACCATTGGTGATGATGGGGTGTTGAGGATGCAAGGCCGGATTTGTGTGCTCAATGTGGATGGGCTTTGGGAGTTGATTCTGGAGGAGGCCCATAGCTCGCGGTATTCCATTCATCTGGGTGCCGCGAAAATGTATCAAGATTTGAGGCAGCACTACTAGTGGAGAAAAATGAAGAAAGATATTGTAGGATTTGTAGCTCGGTGTCTCAATTGTCAGCACATGAAATATGAGAATCATAGATTGGGTAGCTTGCTTTAGCGGATAGATATTCTAGAGTGGAAGTGGGAGAGGATCACTATGAACTTTATAGTTGGACTTCCACGGACTTTGAGGAAGTTTGATGCTATTTGGGTGATTTTGGATCGGCTCACCAAGTCCGCGCACTTCATTCCTGTGTGTACTACCTATTCTTCAGAGCGGTTGGTAGAGATCTATATCCGGGAGATTGTTCGTTTGCATGGTGTCCCAGTTTCCATCATTTCGGATATGGGCACTCAGTTTACATCACAGTTTTGGAGGTCTGTACAGTGAGAGTTGGGTACTTAGGTTGAGTTGAGCACAGCTTTTCATCCTCAGACAGACGGGCAGTCCGAGCGCACTATTCAGATATTGAAGGACATGTTGCGTGCTTATGTCATTGATTTAGGAGGGTCATGGGATCATTTTTTACCGCTTGCAGAATTTTCCTATAACAATAGCTACCAGTCGAGTATTCAGATGGCTCCATATGAGGCTTTGTATGGGAGGCGGTGTAGATCTCCAGTTGGTTGGTTCGAGCCCGATGAGGCTAGGCTATTGGGGACAGACTTGGTGCAGGATGTTCTAGAAAAGGTAAAGGTGATTCAGGAGAGGCTTCGTACAACACAATCGAGACAAAAGAGTTATGCTGACAGGAAGGTTCGAGATGTGTCCTACATGGTTGGCGAGAAGGTTCTGTTGAAGGTTTCGCCCATGAAGGGTGTTATGAGATTTGGGAAGAAAGGTAATTTGAGTCCTCGGTTCATTGGGACTTTTGAGGTGCTTCGGAGGATTGGGGAGGTGGCTTATGAGCTTGCTTTGCCACCCATCTTGTCGAGTATGCATCCCGTATTTCATGTTTCTATGCTTCGGAAGTATATTGGGGATTCGTCTCATGTTGTGGATTTCAGCACGGTTCAGTTAGATGATGATTTGACCTATGATGTCGAGCTAGTAGCTATTTTGGGTCTTCAGGTTCGAAAGTTGAGGTCAAAGGATATAGCTTCAGTAAAAGTGCAGTGGAGAGGTCGGCCCGTGGAGGAGGCTACCTGGGAGACCGAGCGGGAGATACGGAGCCGATATCCTCACCTGTTTGAGGCTTCAGGTATGTCTCTTGATTCGTTCGCGGACGAACGTTTGTTTAAGTTGGGGAGGATGTGACGATCCGGCCAGTCGTCTCATGAGTTACCGCTCCATTTTTCCCATTTCTATTTTTTTATGCTTTGTTTATCCGCGTTTTGTGATTTCGGGTTGGTTGGATCGAATCCGGAAGGAATTTGGTAAAGTTTGAGACACTTAGTCTTTTTTAAGGAAGTTTGAGTTGGAAAAAGTCAACGGGATGTTGATTTATGTGTTAAAGGGCTCGAATGTGAGTTCCGATGGTTCGGTTAGCTTCAGGAGGTGATTTGTGACTTAAGAGTGTGATCAGAATGGATTTTGGAGGTTCGGAGTAGAATTAGGCTCAAATTGATGAAGTTGATATTTTGGTAATTTCCGGTTGATAGGCGAGATTTTGATATAGGGGTCGGAATGGAATTCCGAGAGTTGCAATAGCTTCGTCGAGTCATTTGGGATGTGTATGCAAAATATCAGGTTATTCGAACGTGGTTTGGTTGGGTTTTTGATCAAAAGCGGATTTTGGAAGATTTTAGAAACTTAGGCTTGAATCCGAGGTGTTTTGGTTGATTTGGTGTTGTTTGAAGTAATTTGATTATTGGAAGAAGTTTGAATAAGGTATTGGGTCATGTTGGTGCTTTTGGTTGAGGTCCCGGGGGCCTCGGGATGATTTCGGGTGGTCGTCGAAGAAGTTGAAAGATTATTGCAGCTGCTGGGATTTTTCTGCTTCTGGTGTTTTGGCACCTGCGGTTTGGGGACCGCAGGTGCGGCATCGCATGTGCGGAAGGGGAGGCGCAGATGCGGAATGGATAGGTAGAGTCAAGGACCGCAGATACGGTATAGGGACCGCACCTGCGGAGTCGCAGATGCGGTAGAGGGACCGCACCTGCGGAGTCGCAAATGCGGGGAGTTGACTGCAGATGCGGATTTGGCCCTCGTAGAAGCAGAGGAAAGACCGCATATGCGGTACCGCAGAAGCGGCTATTGTGCCGCATATGCGGAACAACTGGGCAGAACATATAAGTTATTTCATTTCGCGAAATTGAGCTATTTCACCATTTTTGACTTCGGCTTGGGAGCTTTTTGGGCGATTTGAAAGAGGGAATTCAAGGAGACTTCGTTGAGGTAAGGAATTTGGACCTAAAACTCGTTCCTATGCTATTATTTCATGGATTAGAGCTAGAAATTATGGAAATCAAAGGTTAAAATTGGGGAAACTAGGGCTTGGGAACTTAGGCCTTTAATTGAGGATTTGGAGGACCATTTGGGGTCGAATTTGAGAACTTTTGATATTTATGAACTCGTGGGGAGATAAAGAATCTATTGATGTAAAAATTACTGAATTTCGAGACATGGGCCCGGGGGTCGTGTTTTAGTAATTTCGGGATTTGTGTCCTTTATTGATTGTTTTTGCTTGGGCTTCGTTCCCTTAGCATATCTTAACGTCCTCGTTCTTTTTTTTAGATAGATTCGACGCGAGAAGGCCGATTCGAGGGGTAAAGGCATCGCGAGCTAGAGATTTAGCCGGTTTGAGATGAGTAATGATTGTAAATAATGTCCTGAGGGTTTGAAACCCTGGATTGCACATCGTAGTGCTATATTGAGGTGAGACACACACTTAATGACGAGTGTGTGGTCGTGCACTATTGGGATTGTGACTTGGTACGTCCCGATTGATGATTTTACCGCGTATTTTGATTGAAATCTATTTGCTATCTTCATTATTTGGGCTGAATGCCATATTTGAGATTCGTGTCAACTACTTGAACCCTTTGGGGATTTTAATTGATATTTCCTCACTGATTTGACTTTATACTTGAACTCAGTCATGTTATTTTTCCACTGCTTTAAAACTCAGTCATGTTTACTCAGTTTTAAGACTTAAAAATGATATATTAAATGATGTTTGGGCTGAGAAACAATGTTGTACTATTGCCCGAGGGGCTTGTGAGGATTTTTGACTGAGTAAGGCCGAGGGCCTATGTTGTGAGGAAACACTAATATTGATTTGAGGCCGAGGGCCTGAAATATGTACACCACGAGGTGGCTTGATTAATATGAGGCCGAGGGCCTAGTTTTGATGCCATGAGATGGCTTGTTATTGCGCTTGGGCCGTAAGGGGCCTTCCAGGAGTCTGCACACCCCCAGTGAGTGCGGGTACCCATTGTGATGTGAGATTGAGCCCGATGGGCTGTTATTGTTCTGAGATGTTGCCCGAGGGGCGGATGTGGTGATACGGTGCCCGAGGGGCGAACTTCTATTTTTTTACTTTACCTTAACTACCTGTCAATTACTTGTTTATTTGTTGAAAGAGGATTTTACTTGACTTTTCACTGTTTTACTGCTTTTAAATGGTTTTACTGCTTCACTATAGAATGCTTTGTGCCCTACGTATTTTCTTACTTTCATTCGTTATTTACATTTGATACTCACTGAGTTGGAGAACTCACTTTACTCTATGCACCCTGTGTGCAGATTCAGGTGTAGCTGGTTCCGCTCCCGAGTGCTGATTCCTCTAGCTTCAGGCGGGTTTTCGGAGATTACGAGGTAGTTGTTGCCGTCCGCAGCCCCGTGTCTCTACTCCTTTATCGCTTCTATTTCCTTTCAGACAGTTGTACTAGTTATGGATTTAGCAGAATTGGATTATGACTTGTAGATGCTCATGACTAGTGACACCCCGGTTAGGGCTATGTATGGGTGTTCTTCCACGTATTTATGTTATCATTGTTATTTCAGATTTATTTTATCATGTCTAGACCGTTTCTTAAATGCTTACTGTTAATAATTGGAAAATGGGAACTGTCGGCTGGCCTTGTCTTCACGAGAGGCGCCATCACGATCGAATTCAGGTTAGGATCGTGACATTAATAGTATAATATTTTTACTTTTTTTGGTATGGTTTTACCAATAAACCACTAATTTACCTAATTCTCTAAGTGTGACACATGTGTAAGAGCTTAAGAGTCACCAAATGTAAATGGGGGTGCTGCCACTTTGGGGTGGGGAAGAAATTTTAAATTTTTATCCAACTTATTAGTTAATTAGGTAATGTCCCGTTACCCGGTAATTAACCAGTTACCCGCATAATTGAGAATTGTCTCAAATTACTTAAAATTCTACTTATTTTTAATACACTTTATACATCTCACTAACATGGTCATGTGGTACCATATAAAATTAATACATACACTATTACTTCTTTAAGATATCCATGTAAAAATACATATATTTTCTCAATTTATAATTTTCTAATCTCATATAAAGAGTAAAATTTTCGTACGCTTAATTCTTAAAATGGTAAAAAGATAACCTTCTTTTCTTGTGAGAACAATAAAGAAAATCTCATAAACTTTCTCATATTATGAGTATAATTTAAAACATATTCGAAATTAGTAATATTAATAATTATATAAAATTATGTTTTTTTCAAACTATTTTTCAAAAATATTCCACTAAAAATGCCATATCAAGTGTGTGTGTGTGTATATATATTATATCGGTGTCAATATTGTTAAACTTACGGGGTGTAACAAATAGTACTCTTAATGTTGTTGGCTATATTCATTCGCATAAACATAAAGCTTAGCCTGTTAGAGCGTTCCCATGCTTTATGGAAAGACTTCTCATCCGCACTGCTCGAATCAGTAATGCCAGCGGGCTTATCATTCAGCAGAGCCAAGTCAAGATCCATCATATGACCTAAGTGGAACTGGACTTGTTCACGCCATTCAGAGAAGTTCAATCCGTTGAACGTAGTAACAGACGAAGCAAGCGAAGGAAAAGGAATAGCTGCAAAATAGATAATACATGCTCACAAATCAATATGGATTCAACAAAACAGTTAAAACATATCGCAATTCTCCTTTGGATAAATACTACGATACACTATCATAATTTAAATGCCATTTTGTCTTTAATAGATAATTAAATATTTTTAACCAAATCTATATGACATCTTTGGACAGATAATATATATTTGATTAAAGAATATTAATTTACCTCATCATATTCATTATTCATGGAATAGTTGATCCACCTTTAGATAAATCCTTAAGTTCTAGCAATAGTGAAATTAATTTATCCATTTATTTTCAATCATTGGCATTTCATTAATTTCATGGATAAAATATAATTTTATGCATGCAAACTTTTCATGAACATACTAGTTTGGCCACTTTGGTGACTAACAAACTATATAAAAATAAATACATACAAATAAACATCAGAAAAGTTTATGCATATGAATACTTTAAACAATCTAGTTTGATCACTTTGGTGACTAACAAACTATATACACATTAATCACATACATAAAATAAACAATAAATAGCTTTATCAACTGATAGTCCAAAACAAATTATTTTATGGCTCAACAATAGATACAATCAGCTTTACGGCTTTTGTGGAAGAACCATGAGTTAAAACCTTATAAGTATCAAATAAACGACATCCTCGAAGGAATTAGTCATTCATGTTGGCCTCAAATTGGACTTCATAATTAATACATAAATTTCAGGTAAAATAAAGAAGTTAAACTTGGCAGAATTGTGTGGGCTTAAGTCAACTTACCGCAGTAGGGCATCTATAAACAACTTTCAAGTTTTTATCATATTTTGCATAATTGCCTCTAAAAACTGTTAAACACTCAAATCTGTTCAACTATATTGAAAATATTCTCAAAAGGCACTTTGAGAATTGAAGCAGTAATAATGTTTCAGCGTTTTCGACGAACAGAAAGCCAACAAGGATGATAAAACATTTAAAGACATGATTTCGTAATTGTCGAATGCACACGCAATTTTTAAACAACAACTAATTCATAAATATTGTTCTTTTCAACGAAGGTTATCAGTTCAACTAATCCATGCTCATGATACCACATATAAACATAAACTTAATTCATACCAGGATCTTAAACACGATAATCTTACACAAAATCGTTACAGAAAACATATACACAAAATCGTTACAGAAAACATATCTGAATCGTAAGCCATCATTGTGAAGCGGAAGCGTTAATTCAAAATTGGTTTCTCGCCCCTTGTCTTAACTTTACGTTACCGCCGCTTTAGTGATGGAAGAAAGAAATAAAATACGGTAACCCTAATAAGTGGGGAGATACCAATTTATAGAGATTCTTATTTAATCTGGTACGTCCATCAAGTAACCGATCGACGAATGAGATTTGCTCATTAATTAAATATTAATTATGAGCCTTCAACTTATTGGGCCACAAATAAGTTAACGTAAGAAAATCTTACACTATCATGTCATGTTACAAAAAAAGAAGATAAAGGAAGATGTTTCAATTTTGATAAGGAAAGTCCCCAGCATGATTGTATTGAATACTGAGCGGATCGTTCTCTTTCATTATAAACTATAAAGGGTATAGGTCAAAACAGTATAGAGTTAATCAATTTGGATGAGGACATCTTACAAGACGAAAAGGCTTGAAAATTATTTAACTTGACAAATATTTTAACATGTAACAACAGTAGCAACAGATTCAATCCAATCAAAGTCCATAGCCACTTTTGGACAAGGGAGCTCCTTCAATTTCATGAACTAACTGAAGCCTTGAGTTGTCAAATTTCTCTCCATCACCCCACAGTGCATACGCCTCCTCTCCATGTACTGCATTATCTCCTTCACTTACCTCTTCTTCTGTCATCCTCAGAGGAACCACCATCCTAATTAATAAGCAAATCACACTAGTGCTTATCACATTCCAAACGAAAACAAATCCAATGCCTATCAATTGTACCCATAATTGCCTGACCCCTGCACGTGATCTCCCACTTTGGATGCCATAAGCAAGGCCTATATACTTTGGCCAATCATCAACCATGTAGAAGATGCGACTGAGTCTTGGATTTGCCAATACACCAGCAAGAATCGCGCCTAAGGTTCCTGCTACCGCATGTGTGTGGAACACTGCCATGGTGTCGTCTACTTGTTTTAGTAACCACATTTTCTTGTGTAGGAACATCATACTGAACCATGGAATGCATCCGGACATTAACCCCATTAGTATTGCTGCCCAACCTTGCACCACCCCTGTTGAATTTTCATGTTAGAATTCTTTAATCATTTACCACCACACATTGGCCCACAGTTTTTTTCTCATGGTCCAAGGCTATAGGTATCAACACTGGTGTTCTGTTTAGGCAGATCAAGAATATAAGCAGTGAGTGCATATGCATCCGATGTCTCAAGCTTGGACTAAACGTATGCCTACTGAAAGTTCTTTAAAAACTTTAAAAATAGGTAGTATGTGATATTAAGATGTGCACTCGCTGCCTTAAAATTCTAAATTTAACCCTCTTATAGGTGAGACCTGAGGTTCTACAGGAAGAAAAGCTAGCATTTGGTAGATGATTTATATCTTAAAGCCTTAGTTTAGTTACCTGCTGCAGGAGTAATGCAAACTAAGCCAGTGATCATCCCTTGGGTAGCGCCAATGACAGAAGGCTTTTCATAAAAGAGAATGTCTAACATTAGCCAAGTGAGCAAGCTCGCAGCAGCACAGACATGCGTGTTCAGGACGGCTAAGGATGCATCAAGACTAGCAACATATGGATCGCCGCCATTGAATCCTGTCCATCCCATCCATAGAATGCCAGCACCAGCCAACATTAACAATATGTTATTTGGTGGGAACCTCTCCCTGTCTCTTGGCGCCCTTGGTCCAACCTACATCCATATTTTCTATATCCTTTAGAATCTCATTGTATCTAGAGAGTTATTAGGCATCTAATTTATCCATAACAAACATAAAAGAATCTAAGAAATTTGATGCTGTTATGTAGAGTGTTAGGCACACGATTTAATGGAAGTAAACAAATAAAATGGAACAAAGAAATATATTGCTGCTAAATTGCCCTAAACTCTTTCTATTATACAAGAGTTTAAATGAAACTGAAAGAAAAATAAATATGATAAGACAGAACAATGTTTTATTTGACTTCCAAGTTTTAACAGAAATTTCTTATTGACCAGCTACAATAGTTACACATGTATAAAAGCAACTAAAAGGATTAAAAAATTTGTTGATAAATGATTCCAAATTTGTTGACTATTTACTTGTGGAATCCTGAGCTATAATCTGGTTTGATCTTATAGTCCAAATAACGCTCCAAATGCCTATAAATAGAAGTTTCTTATGTATCTTTGCTCGTAGAAATTGTGACATCTCGAGTGAGATACATACCCAATAAGCTGCAGTGAAACCAGCAACACCAGAAGAAAGGTGAATAACAAAACCTCCGGAATAGTCAATAACTCCCATTCGGAACAACCAACCTTGAGGGCACCAAATACTAAAAGCACCAACTGTATAAGAAAAAGTAAGCCAAAGAGGAACGAACAGCATCCATGCAATAAAATTCATCCGTCCGAGCAAGGCACCGGCTATTAGAATCAAAGTGATGGCTGCAAACACAAACTGAAAATAAACCATCGAAGCATTTGGATACTTGCCGATAAATGCTTGACTCATTAGGAACTTCTGGTCCAAGGCATGAATATCTGGTTTTCCAAGAAACGGAACTAATGTGTCACCAAAGGCTAATTGATAACCCCATCCAACCCAACAAACAAGGACTGCTGCAAAAGCGTAAAGGGCCATCAAAGCCGAGTTGAGAGCCCATTTCTTCTTGACGATGCTACCATAAAGGATGACAAGACCTGGTATTGAGACATTAATATAATTAGATAATCAAAAGTGTGCTCTTTCTAACTGTTTATACTTTCAGATGAAATAGTCATACAATTCAACATGATATCAGAGCTATTCACGTGTCTCAACACGTTCAGACATGTGGGTCTGATTCTTTCTCATGGACCAATTAAACACGTGGAAACTTTTTTGTGCTTTTTTAGTGGAAATGAGATATAAACCCAGGACTTCTACTTACTCTATATCGAGAATGTTTTGTGACATGAGTATATCATGTAACAATATTATCTATAATAAGAGTCCTAATACCTGGAACACTTTGAAGGCCGACGAGAGTGGCTGAAGTCAATTGCCAAGCGTTATCAGCTTTGTTCATCCATGGGGGATTTGCATCATCTGGTTGGAGGTTTCTAGGCAAGTATGCCATTATTATTAGTTGTAGATTTCAGAATACCGATATATAAAAAAAAAGGGGTGCATAAATTCAGTGCTCAAAAATCACACAGAAAATAGATGAGAATATGCGCTATATGAATCTTGAATGTAGGATTCTTTAGATTACAGGCGGAGAATTTAAGCGCTAGAGTTTAAAAGAAAGTGCGAAAGAGGATTGACGTACGCAGCTTTGGTCGATACTTCCCAACTGTAGGAAATTCTGAGTTAACTAAGATACAAATATATATATATATATATTGCTACTACTTGATTTGCATTAAAAATGCCATTAATTTGGCTCTTAGCTTGACTTACATCATCAACTTTATCTTCTTTCATGCAGCAGGTGATATCATGCATGCCAAGAAGTTGAAGGACAAGTGAACAATTTGAGCAAAATCAACAAAAATTGCTTCTACTCGAAATCTATGCTTCCATTTTGCCAACAACTTTTGAACTGTGTTTACCCTAAAAGTCGAGTAACAATTAAATTTGTAATGTGGTTTTAAGGATACGTGATTTCACTTAATACCAATTGATTGATTTAGAGATAAGTTATGGGAATTGACAAGAATATAAAACAAACCAATGCTTGGACAATGCCCTCGAGCTGATGAACCCTCGAAAGTAATGAAGTAAGAACACTTAAAGAGTATTAAGTTGATGAGTAGAAGAAAGAAATATTATATTGCCTTGATATTCGTGAATATTAGATGTTTACAAATGATGGGGACCCCTCTTTATATACTAAAGGAATTCTAATTGTGGTATAATTCTAATTACGAAAGTAAATCCCATGATTGATATAAATAACCGCCCTTGATTTGATCCGTTCTGAGATTTTCGCCGTGATCTCCGACCGGTTACGGATATTTCACCTTTTCGTTATTGCGTTCCGCTCGAAGATGATCATATCTGGTCTCGATCGTCGGGGACCTCGATCTCGATGGGGACCTCGATCTTCGAACTCGGTACCTTGTTTTCGTGCTCAGGCCTAATCCATTACGAGGCTAACCCTCGATGCAGTTCTCTAATCTCGAAATAATGGCATTTGCCCGTATACAGATAGTCCCCACGTTTCTTGGAGTATAATGAGAAGAAACAAACAGAGTCTTCGATTTTGTACATTGAGCAATTACGACGTCACCCCCGTGACGTAAGCGACTGAAGCATCGCGTCTGCACAGTTCCCAAGACCATTAATTAATGCCAGTTAATGGTCGGCCACTAGTGTTTTCAAACTGTCATAGCAATATTATAATTAGATCCTCTTTATAATTTTCTCAAACTTTACTTTCAAAATTTCCCCTTATCTTCAAAAACTCTTCTATTCCCTTCAAGCTTCTCAATTTTGCAGGTTCTTCAAATCCCGTTTGTCAATCTTCTCTTAAAACAACAAATTTCGTCTTCTTCTGTCTTTGAACTCATATAACAATGGTGAAAACATAAAAAACCGTTCCCCAAAAGGAAAAAGCTTCATCACGGCGGCCGGCGGTAAAACGCCGGTGGAGCCACGAATCGAAGAGTGTGTTCCGGGGTCGTGCGATCTTACCTCCGACTTTAAAGTCGAGAAACCCTCTTTGGTCCCTGGCCGATGTGAGCCTATGTCAAGATATATATGCTCGATGGCCGAAGGCGATCTCGAGCAGCTAAAAAAAGATTGCCACTGGGAAAATAAAGAGGTGGTGATTCCTACTCCTGAAGAGAACATCACCACTTATGTAGAAGGGTTCTTAAGTGTTTACACTTACTCTTTTACGCTGGGCCTCGTAGATCCGGTTATCCTCGACTTCTACCGCCAATACCAGATAACTCTTGGCTAGATACACACATTTTTTGGTGCATTGTTATCTTGCTTCGATTCTTCGTGAGTAAGGTCGATGGGATTCCATTTACCCCTGACCACCTCATCAGACTGTATAGCCCCTGTCTCTATCGAGGTGGATTAATAAGGCTCCATCGCTGAGCCACAAAGGTTCTATTCTCGAGTACAGACGAGGACAAGAATCGGGGATGGATGGGTCAGTTTGTCCAAGTGAGGACCTCCGATATAATTCCAGCTGAGAAGATGCCATTCCCCGAGGAATGGAACATGAAGCGTAAGTACAAACTCATCAACATCTTATGTTTGTTGCTTAGTTTCTTTTATATTCCTTCATCCACATCTTTTCTCACCCACGTCTTTTCTTATGATGTAGCGGTTCCCTGGGTTCCCGGTGCAATCCCGAACCTTGAAATTTGGGTTCAAAAACTGGCTTCAACTTTCACATACGTTGAGCGATTTAGCGAGGGTCTGATGGGAAGCCAAGAATCATGGTAAGCTTATCTTATACGCTTTTGATGCTCTTCTCTGAAATACTTCTTTTCATTCGTACTTGATTTTCTTTTATGCAGGTCTAAGGGAAGTTGCTTAGATGAGGCCACCCCCGCCTAGGGAAGAGGAGGCCCCGAAACCGGCTAAGGATAAGAAGAGGAGAAGGGTTTCGCCTTCCGATACCCCAAAGTCTAAGAAGAGCAAGGATCGTAAGTCGAAGAATGACTCAGCCGCTCTGCCTGCTGTCGTAGCCCAAAAACTATGAGATGAAGAAGAGGAGGGAGAAGATGCTGGCTGTAACTGGTGGCTCGAAAGAGGGGAAGCGTCAAAGATTCAAAAACAGCTAATCTAGTGATGGTCGAGGAGGCTCATCCTCCGACCGAGGAGATCTCTAAAGATGGTCCGAGCAAAGTCCCCGAGTCATCGGGGGCTGAAGATGTCTCCCACCGTGATGAACAACCGACGAGTGTGCCTGTCCGCCGTGATGAACAATCGGTGATTGTGCCTGAAGAGTCTGATTCCGAGGCCTTTTGAAAAGGAGAGAGTTCCCTAAGTGGCTTGCTTGGGGCAATCAATATAGATGATTCATCGCCCGACCCCACATTTTCTGAAGGGCAATTTTGGGAGGCTCAGTCTATGGAGACCCCCGATGTGGAACAACCCACAAAGGGGATGGCATATTCTGTGGCTGATTCATGAGGGTCGATGACGTTTCTGACCTAGATGCAACAATCATTTTTGATGAGGCTCAGCGGCTCCTGAACCAGGTAATTTTCAGCCCCCGTTATTAGGTTTACGTTTGCTTTCATTTCCTTTTATCTGATTTCCTTCCTTTCTCTATAGGCTGTGACGCTCCATCGGGAAGTATTTTCCAAATCCTGAGCTGAGCTGAAATGGTGTGAGACCGATCTCAAAAGGCTCACGGAGGAGAGAGATGCCCTCAAACTCCTCTTTGTTCAAAGAGAAGAGGAGATCAGGGACCTCCGAGCTGAATTGGCAAGAGCTCATAAAGAGCAGACTGATCTCATCGAGCAGGTAACGTACATTTTTAGGAGCTTGACATATCAATTAGATATTGACGACTAACATTTAGACCCTACAGGTTCTGCAGAAGGCCGAAAAGATTGAGCAGCTTTGCGAGGCAGCTGAGGTGAAAGAGGTAGAGACTTTGGGGTGGAAGCAGAACATAGACCGCCTCCCCTCAGAAAAAGATACGACTCGGGCCCAACTGTCTTCGGTTGAGCGTCGACTCCAAAGAGTGAAGGAGGAGAGCTTAGTCCGAGCCAAGAAAATTGAAGGGCTCAAGACTTGGTTGGCCGCTGAGCTTGCAAAGGCCACATCTGAGGCAGAAAAAGTAAATGTCGAGGTGGAGGTGGTCGTAGCCGTCTACCGAGCCGATGCTGAAGCCGCTAACGCTCGAGCAAAGGAAATTTACGATGTTGCTTAGGTTCGATTATCCTGCATTGCTGAGCATGCTAAGCGCCAGTCTCGGAGAGAGGCTCTCGAAGATATTCATGCTCGTGGCTTTGACCTCACGACCGATATCGAGAATGCGAAAGCGTTAGAGGCCGAAGCTTTGCTCTCTGATGATGATGACTCCAGGAGTGCGAGCGGATTTGAGAGAGGAGAAGATGAAGATGGAGCTCCTGGGGATAATTAGGCACTTAGAATTTTTCTCATTTTTGGAGTTTTGTGCAAGACCCCGAGTGGTCTTTGTAAATACTTTTGTATATATGAAAGATCCTTTCTCTTTCCGATTTGTCTCTGATTTTTGTTTTGTGAAAACTTTATTTTGCTTTCACCTTATGATAATTCTGATATATTTTAGGTCTTTTGAGAATTATAACTCTCTTCATCGCCTTGTGAAAATTTTGTTGATATCGGATTACTATAGTTTTTATAGTCGAGTGAGTACTTGCTCGAACTCAGAGTAGAAATACCCTTAGGTTTTTTCTTTAAGCAAGGATGGGTCATCAAGCTCAACAATGTAATGTCCCTTAGGCTCTTGAATCGGGCCGATATGGCCACGAAAGAGTGGCTTTTTCCCTTTGTTTTAGCTGAAAAGTTTTAATGTCTTAGCATGAGTTTGTTCAATTTGGTACCTCTTAAGGTTTTCGAGGGTTGATGTTATCGTAACCCTATGTAAATTTGCCGAGGGTAGCCCCTTTTTAACCATTTTTATGAACATGTTTGAGGGCATGTTTAATTACGGAATTCGGATGTCTCCGAACCGTGATAGTTTATCGTATCCTTTAACTTGATATTTGCCCATTGGGCTTGTTTCTTGATTATACTTCAAACTTGTTCGAAGTATCAGTTCCAGAGTGGGGTAGCCGTGGCCTATAAAATCAAGGATTGCCTTTTTAAGGTCTTAAGATTTAGAAAGTTAAAAATTCGAGCAAGTCGATTTTCGGACGGCAGTCCTCGAGTATGGGGTTAATTGCTCGATCTTTAGTTGCGATTGGCTCTTGAGCCTATTTTTGTAAAATATCGTAAGTACAAAATTGCAAAATAGAAATTTCACTAAGGCATGGAACACCAGATAAGGAAAAGGTACTTCTTTCAATAGATCATTCATGCGTACATGTTTTGTCATTAGGGCTCGGGCAAGCTACATGGGCACAGTTTGTTTGACCGTTTGACCCTTTACAAAATTTTTCTATTGAGCCCCTATTGACATGAAGCATCTTCTTTGAAAACATAACATCGGAGGGTGGTGCCCCCCAAATATTCGAGGTTGATTGTAAAGAAGCCTCGGATACAATTGAATTGTCCCCAGGTAGCACATGTAATTGTTGCCTCGTTAAAAACCTCACTGGAAAAACACATTTAGGACAAAACCGATCTAAGGGAAAAAGAGTGCACCGCATGCTTTAAAACCTGGAGTCTTTGTGTTGAAGAATTTTCCGTTGTCTTTGATCGAACATCTGTAATAGGTTAGTGTCAAATATAAATGAAAATCGAAAGAGTCATACCTTAGCAATAGTATTGTTTGAGGAGTGATATGTTACAATTATTTGGTAGTTGCTCGTCGTTCATCATGCCAAGCTTGTAAGATCCCTTTCCGATGACACCGAGGACCTGATATGGCCCTTCCCAATTTGGGCCGAGTTTCCCCTCATTTGAATCTCAGGTGTTGAGGGTGACTTTCTTAGAACTAAGTTCCCTATTTTGAAGTGTCAAAGATTGGCTCTTCGATTATAATATCTTTTGATTCGCTATTTCTGGGCGGCCATTCGAACGAGGGCAGCTTCCCGTTTTTCGTCTAACAATTCCAGGCTTGTGCTCATAGCCTCGTGATTTGATTCTTCCATTGTGTATCAAAACCTGACACTTGGTTCCCCGACTTCGATCAGGATCGGAGCTTCGGCACCGTATACCAAGGAGAACGGCGTTGCCCCCGTACTGGATTTTGTCATTGTCCGATATGCCCAAAGGACTTCGAGCAAAATTTCTCTCCATTTCCTCTTAGCATCTTTCAACCTTTTCTTTAGGTTTTGAATAATGGTCTTGTTCGTTGATTCGGCCTGTCCGTTCCCACTAGGATGATACGACGTCGATAATATCCTTTTTATTTTGTGATCTTCGAGGAACTTTATTACTTTACTGCTGATAAAATGTTTTCCATTATCGCACACTATCTTGGCGGGTATCCCGAATTGGCATATGATGTGATCCCAGATAAAGTCTATAACTTCTTGATCTCCGACTTTCTCGAAAGCCTGTGCTTCAACCCATTTAGAAAAATAGTCAGTCATAAATAAAACAAACTTAGCTTTAATTGGGGCTGATGGCGGAGGACTAACGATTTCCATCCCCTATTTCATGAATGGCCACAGGGATATGACTGAATGAAGCTGCTCTCCGGGTTGGTGGATCATCGGTGCATGCCTTTGCCATTTATCACATTTTCGAACGAACTTCTTAGTATCTTTTTCCATACTGTCCCAATAATATCCTGCTCTCTTGACTTTGTGAACCAGTGATTCGGCACCAGAATGGTTCCCGCAAGTGCCCTCATGAAATTCTCGTAGGACGTAGTCGGTGTATCCCTGACCCAAGCATGTTGCCAATAGCCTATCGAACATCCTGTTGTACAATGTTCCATCTTAGGCCAATGTAAATTGTGCAGCTTTCGTTCGAAGGGTCCTCGATTCCTTAGAGTCCGATGGAAGTTTCCCGTTCTTCAGATAATCAATATATGTGTTCCTCTAATCCCAAGTCAGGCTTGTGGAGTTTATTTTGGCGTGGCCTTCTTCGACTACCGATTTTGAAAGTTGTACAACAGTCCCCGAGCTAATTTCATTATTTTCTACTGATGACCCTAAGTTTGCAAGGGCATCGGCCTCACCATTCTGTTCTCGAGGTACATGCTGTAGGGTCCATTCTTTGAACCGATGTAAGGTTACCTGCAATTTATCCAAGTACATTTGCATTCAATCTTCTCGAAATTCAAAGGTTTTGTTGCCTTGGTTAACCACAAGCTGGGAATCACACTTGGCCTCGATGACCTCAGCTCCCAAACTTTTATACAGCTCGAGACCTGCAATCATGAACTCATACTCGACCTCATTGTTAGTCAACTTAGGGGTTTTGAGACATTCCCTAATCGTATCAACTGTGGGTGGCTTCAAAACGATGCCTAGTCTGGACCCCTTCAAATTCGAAGCACCGTCTGTGAAAAGGGTCCACGCCCCCGAGGATGTGCTCGATTTTAGCAATAGCTCTTTTTTGACCTCGGGCAAGAGGGCTGGTGTGAAGTCAGCCACAAAGTCTGCAAAGATTTGAGATTTGATGGTCGTTCGGGGTTGATACTCGATATCGTACCCACTGATTTCGATGGCCCACTTGGACAGTTAGCCCAAGATCTTGGGCTTGTGCAAAATGTTGCGAAGAGGATAAGTGGTTATAACACAAATTGGGTGACATTGAAAATATGATTTTAATTTCCTAGAGGTGCTTATCAGAGCAAGCACTAATTTTTCTAAGTGTGAGTACCGGGTCTCTTCTTCACCCAAATTTCGCCTAACATAGTAAATAGGAAATTGCATACCTTGTTCTTCTCGAACTAAGACACCACTTACCGCGACCTTCAAGACTGCCAAATATAAGTAGAGTTGATCATCCGCTTTCGGAGTATGAAGCAATAGAGGTCTCAAAAAGTACCGCTATTCTTGCAATGCATGTTGGCATTCTGGGGCCGAAGTAAAATTGTTCTTCTTTTTGAGAAGTGAGAAGAACCTATGGCTTCGATCAGAAGATCTCGAGATGAACCGGCCTAAAGAAGCTATCCGTCCGATTAGCCATTGTACGACCTTAAAGCTTTCCACGACATTATGATATCTTCGATTGCTTTGATTTTATCGAGGTTGATATCGATTCCCCAATTTCATACCATAAAGCCGAGGAACTTGCCTGAACCGACCCCGAATGCACATTTCTCGGGGTTGAGCTTCATGTTGTACTGTCTTAATATGTCAAAGATTTCTTGCAAATGTGTCAAATGGTCCTCTGCGTACAGAGACTTAACTAGCATGTCATCAATATAAACCTCCATTGATTTACCTATTTGTTCTTCAAACATATGGTTCACTAAGCGTTGATAAGTAGCACCAACATTTTTTAGCCCAAACGATATTACATTATAGTAATAAGTACCGTACTTAGTGATAAATGATAAATGGTTGTACCCGGATTAGGCATCGAGAAAGCTGAGGATCTCGTGGCTGGTCGTGGCATCGATCATGCGATCGATATTTGGCAGCGAAAAAGAGTCCTTAGGGCATGCTTTGTTTAAGTCTTTGTAGTCTACACACATTCTAAGTTTATTCCCCTTCTTGGGGACTACAACTGCATTTGCTAACCACTCGGGAAATTTTACTTCCTGGATGGACCCTATTTTGAGAAGTTTGGTTACCTCGTCTTTGATAAATGCGTGCTTTACCTCGGACTGTGGCCTTCTCTTTTGCTTTACCGGTTTGAACTTTGGTTCCAAACTCAATCGATGAGTGGTGATCTCCAGTGGGATCCCTGTCATATCAAGGTGGTACCAAGCAAAACAATCTTCGTTATAAGAAGGAATTTAACGAGTTTTTCCCTGAGCACGGGAGCTAACCCCGTGCCCAGGTATACCTTTCGATTGGGAAGATGCTCGATCAGTATGACTTGCTCCAACTCTTCGACCATCAACTTTGTGGCATCAGAATTATCGGGGATTACGAAGGTTTTAGGTATCATACAATTATCATCCTCGATAATTTCCTGCTGTTCCTATATGGTAGAGGCTGGCGACTGTGGTTCCGATCCCTTTGCTGATGTTAGTGTTGATACCGATATTACTTCATTAATTACGAACATCTCTTTGGCTGCTGGTTGCTTGCCGTACACCGTTTTGACTCCTTCCGGTGTTGGGAGTTTCAATACTTAATGAAGTGTTGAAGGTACTGCCCTCATATTATGGATCCAAGGTCTTCTGAGCAGTGCATTTTATCTCATATCTCCTTCGATCAAATGGAACTTTGTTTCCTGGATAGTTCCGGCCACGTTTACTAGAAACATGATTTCCCCTTTGGTGGCCTCACTCAGCCATGTTGAAACCGTTGAGCACTCGAGCTGTAGGTACGATCTGATCCTGAAGGCCGAGTTGCTCCACAACCCTCGATCGAATAATATTTGTCGATCTACCAGGATCAACCAATACACGTTTAACATAAATTTTATTCATAAGGATAAATATTACCAGTGCGTCATTGTAAGGCTGTTCGATCCCTTATGTATCCTCATCGTTGAAAGATAAGGTATATTCTGGTAAGTGGTCCCGGGTACGCTTCTCCCTTGTGATTGTGACTTTGGTGCGATTGAATGTCGGACCCTTAGGGATATCAACCCACCGACGATCATATGAATCACGTGCAACAGTTCCTCTTGTTCGTTTTTCCTGTTTGCATCCCTGTCTCTAAAGTGATTTTTTGCTTGGTCACTCAAGAACTCTCGAAGAGACCTTCGTTGAATATATGAGCTATTTCCTCCCTTAATTGTATGCAGTCCTCGGTTCTGTGACTATGGGTCCCATGGTACTTGCATATTTGATTGAGCTAGATTGGTTTGCAGGGGTCGGGGCTATCTAGTATCCTTAATTAGTCCAATGTTGACACAATACTTGAAGCATCGATGTTGAAGTTGTATTTCGATAATCGTGGTGCTTCTTTAGGCTCGACATGTTTATCGAAGCCATTCTTACTCATGAGACCTTGAGAATTTTGACCTTGATCATTTCGAACGGGATTACGTCCTGATTCGTTATTCCTTCGATCTGTGCTATATGGTAGGTATCGATCTCTGTTTGATTGAGGCTCTTTGTCGATGACCCTTTAAATCCTGTCTTCAGACCTGTTTGGATAAACGAAACTAGATGGGGCTCCTAACTGATCATCCTAGACTCTAATCTTTGATTGGTATCGATTATGCACATCGGTCCTGGTCACTGCTGGATATTCAATCAAATTCTGCTTTAGTTGATGTGATATTATCGAACTTCGCTCGTTCAAAGCCTGAGTAAAGGCTTGGATAGCCCAATCATTGGTAACCGGGGGTAGGTCCATGAGTTCCATATAAAATCGATATACGAACTACCTTAGCATTTCATTGTCCTTCTGTCTCACTTTGAAGAGGTTCAACTTCCTAACCACGACCTTTATTGCTCCGGCATGCACTTTTACAAATGAATCAGCAAGCATGGCGAAAGAATCAATGGAATTGGGTGGCAAATTGTGGTACCATATCATTGCCCCCTTCGAGAAAGTTTCTCAAAATTTTTTCAGCAAAATGAATTCACTCTCATCATCTTCTAAGTCATTTCCCTTTATTCTGCATGTATACGAAGTGATATGTTCATTAGGATCAGTGATCCCGTTGTACATGGGGATGTCTGGCATATGGTACTTCTTAGGAATGGGCTTCGAGCCGCACTTTGAGGAAAATGCTTCTGCACGAACTTCTTCGATCTAAACCCTTTAGAATCGGAGGTGCCCCCGGTATTTGGTCAACTCGTGAGTTGTACATTTCCACCTTTTTGTCATTAGCCTCGATTTTTTTCCCACTTGATTCTATCCGTCTATGAGCTTCTCGAGCATTTTTATGATGGCGGGATCAGTTCCCAATCCATTATCGTTCAATATTTCCTGCATGGTTTCGACCCTATGAGCAACTTCTTGTGATGTATCGAGTTCGATTCTACTTGGGGCGCGATTCTGATTATGGAGTTGTGCTATTGCGGCCTGCTGAGTTTGTAGCATGTCAAATATTATTCGAAGGCTAACTACGCCTTCTTCACCATTTTGTGTGTTCCGATCGGCTGCTCGTGCATCTCTACGGATGCTATTTTCAGGGTCCGTGCCTAAATCTACACGAATAGCGACATGATAATTGACGTCAATCGGATCCACGACCTGTGGTGCGTCGGTATTGATTGGAGGTACTTCCTTTCTCGGGGTGACTACGTGCTCGTTTTCTCTATGAAGACCAAGGCCGGTGTCAGTGTGAGTGGGTACTGCTTGAGTGTTTGACATGTTGATTCCTGAAATAAAGAATAGTCACAAGAACAAGCGTAAAAGCAGTGTGTGTTGTGAAGGTTAATTTTAAGCAATCACTATTATCCTTAGCCCTACGGTGGGCACCAAACTATTTACCCTAAAAATCGAGTAGCAATTACATTTGTAATGTAGTTTAAGGATACGTGATTTCACTTAATACCAATTGATTGATTTAGAGATAAGTGATGGGAATTGACAAGAATATAAACAAACCAATGCTTGGACATTGCCTTCGAGCTGATGAACTCTCTAAAGTAATGAAGCAAGAACAATTCAAGAGCAGTAAGTTGATGAGCAGAAGAAAGAAGTATTATATTGCCTTGATATTCATGAATATTAGATGTTTACAAATGATGGGGACCCCTCTTTATCTACTTGAGGAATCCTAATTGTGGTATAATTCTAATTACGGAAGTAAATCACATGATTGATATAAATAACCAGCCTTGATTTGATCCGTTCCGAGATTTCTGTCATGATCTCTGACCGGTTACAGATATTTCACCGTTCCATTATTGCGTTTCGCTCGAAGATGATCATATCTGGTCTCGATCATCGAGAACCTTGATCTCTGAACTCGGTACCTTGTTTTCGTGCTCATGCCTGATCCATTACGAGGCTGATCCTCAATGCAGTTCTCTGATCTCGAAATAATGGCAAAAATGGGCATGCCTAATTTTACCTGGATACAAACTGCTACATTAAATCTACATGTAACAAATAATGTTATTGAGAAAAAAATGTAACAAATATAAAGCCTGTTGATATATTAATATCAATCTTAGTACTTAAATTGGTAACCTGATTTCCTCTGCAAAGAATATGTTGGTGTGATGGTAAGAATCTAAAAGCTTTGTACCGATATTTGGTGATGAAACTACTATCATCAAAAAACACTTAACTCACCTATAATAATAAGCAATATTTATTATTATAAATATAAAGCACAATAATATCAACGATTGAACTTTATTAGTTTTGAGTTCGAATTTTGCCCTTGTCCATTTGATTTATTAGGTTTAAATTAATTATTTTTATTAATATATAATGTTTTTAAACACTGATACATGATTATTAGAGAAAGGGAATTGAGTTCAGAAAAAGAGTCAAATAGTCAGTTGTCGCAGTTCGTTAGTGATTCAAAAGGTAGTTAGAGTTAGTTGGAGTTTGTTATAATAACTAACTTCCGTTAACTAAAAGAATCTATTAAGAAAGCTCTTGATTCTTCATTCAATGTAATAGATATAAATAAAATATTTTACACAAATTACAACCAGGAATAATAATACAATTTCTATTTTACTCTCCCTCTCTTCTTCTTCCTTCTTCTCTGCACTTCTCTTTACGGTTGACTTCTCGAATTTCTTCCTGAATCAACTATGCTATCCTCGAGGTTAGTGAGCTCCTGTAATCCCGTAACGTTGGTATCAGAGCCCTCTCTGGAATCATGGCAAACATCAAATGATCGACTGACAATTTAATTGAAGAACCAACTGACTGACGTGAATTCATGCAGAAATTTATAGCTGATGTAGGGGCTTCATCTGGTAAAGTTTTGCATTTGAAGTAACTGGATAGGATATTCCTTGAATTGAAGGAACAAATGACTAATTCAAGGAAACTCTAGAAAGACAAATCGCCATTACCAGATGAAGGCGAACCTTCTGAAGGAAGGTCTCATCAAGAGAGAAGCCCTGCTCGCTGCAATCATCACCATTCCAATTTCTCTAGGTGGTCTAGGATGGAGTTCTTATGGTTTACTAGTGAAGATCTGAAATCATGGTTGTTCAAAATCGAACAATTCTTCTCTATGGAAAAGGTAGATGCTAAAGAAAAGGTTGAAGTAGCTGCATTACAGTTGGAAGGTGAAACTACACAATGGTACCTCTCTTTGGTAGTACCTACAACCTGCTATGTGGAATAAGTATGTCATGACATTGGTCTAAAGATTTGGGGATGATTTTGATGACATGATGGAGAAAATAAAAAAGATCAAACAAACTGGTAGTGTGAAGGAATATCAAGCTGTTTTTGAGAAGAATTTGAATAGGGTGAGATTATCCCAAGAAAATACAATTAGCTGCATTGGAGGTCTGAAACATGAGCAACATTGCATTCAAGCTCACTAACCCAACCACGTTATCACAGGTGTAAAGAACAACCAGAATGTAGGAGGTTTACCTAGCTGCAACTAAACAAACATCCTATGCATTAAGATACCCAGTCAAGAGATATCTTGGACCGGGATCTACTAGTAACCCATTGTTACCTACTCCTACCTTCAATAGTTCATCTTATACTAAGGGTGTAGTAGATTATTGAGTATAGATGAAATGAATGACAAAAGGGCAAGAGGATTGTGCTACTTCTGTAATGAGAAGTATGTACCTAGGCATAGGTGCAAAAATTCCAAACAGATTTACACATTAGAATTGGAGGAAACAGAAGAAATACAAGATACAGGTGAAGAACAAGAACTATTGTTGCAAAATGATAATTTCAATGCCCAGATCCATCTCAATCTGTAGAACAGATGGAGATTTCCATTCATGCCTTGAATGGTCCTTGGGTTACAGGACATTGAAAGTAACTGGTTGCCATGCTAAGAAGGCCTTAAGCATTCTGATTGATACTGGTAGTTCTCACATTTCATTGATCCTAACTTGGTCAAACATTTGGGATGTAAGATCAGGTATACTCACCCTCAAATAGTGGCTGCTGCTAATGGAAACATGATGGTGGACAAGATCTGTATGATCACTTGGTTGCTGCAAGGAGCTGAGTTTTTAGCAGAGTTTTTACTACTGCCCTTAGGCTCTTGTGGAGTAGTACTGGAAGTGCAATGGTTGCTAACACTTGGAGATATAAAAATGAACTTTACAAAGATGACTATGGAATTCTGGTACAGGGGAAGGACACATCTCCTTAGAGGTACTTGCAGCCAGATCAAGGCTCAAAAAGCTGACAAATTAGCCAAGCACACAAGTAAAATTTCCTAACTGTGTATGATTCAAGTAGTTCCAATGGGAAATACTGAAGAACATTGGCATGCATTAAAAGTTAAGGAAGAACCAGAAACAGATACTAGATTAGTGCAACTGTTGTCTGAGTATTCCAACTTGTTTGAGGAGCCTACTGAATTACCACCTGAGGTGTGTTTGATCTTAGGATTATGTTGCAAGCTGGTACTAAACCTGTGAACAAACGACCCTATAGATGTCCCTCAGTTAAAAAGGATATCATTGAGGAGTTGGTACAATATATGCTAGAACAAGGGATCATTCAACCCAGTTGTAGTCCATTTGCATCGCTAGTGGTTTTAGTAGGGAAAAATGATGGTAAGTAGAGGATTTGTGTGGATTATAGAGACTTAAATAAACATATAGTCAAGAAGAAGTTTCCAATCCCTATTGTGGAATACCTGCTTGATAAATTAGGAGGATCAAAGGTGTTTTCTAAGATAGACCTGAGATCTGGCTATCACCAACTTAGGATGGCAAAAACGTATGTACCTAAAACTGCATTTAGGACTCACTCTAGACATTTTAAGTATTTAGTGATGCTATTTGGACTTCGAAATGCTTCTTCTACCTTTCAAGGACTGATGAATTCCATCTTTTAGAAGTTCCTTAGAAAGCAGGTATTGGTTTTCTTTGATGATATACTTATCTACAGCAGCAACATGGAGGATCATTTGGTTCACTTAAGAGCTGTACTTGTGGAGATTATGGATATGAACAAATACCAGCTCTTTGCCTAAAAGATCAAGTGCTTCTTTGGAGTCCATAGGATTGAATACCTAAGACACTTCATTACAGCAGAAGGTGTGTCTACTGACCCTCACAAGATCGAAGCTGTGCTGAACTGGCTTACCCCAATGACACTCAAACAACTAAAAAGGTTACAAGAGATTTATTAAAGGCTTTGGGGTTATATGTAAGCCTTTAACTGAACTAACTAAGAAGAATAACTTCGAGGGGTCACCTACAGCTAATGCAGCTTTTGCAGAACTAAAGAAAGCTCTCACTAATGCACTTGTTCTAGCTTTACCTAATGCTAAGAAAAAAATCACTATCGAGACTAGTGCAAGTGGCTATGGAATATGAGCAATGCTTATGCAAGAAGAGCATCCAATAGCCTTTATCAATAAGACTCTATCACCTAGACATGCTGCATTATCTGTCAATGATAGGGAATTATTAGCTATTGTGCATGTTGTCTCTAAATGGTCACAGTATTTGTTGGAACAAAGATTTGTCATAAAAACTGATCAAAAAGCCCTAAAGTTTTTTATGGTCAAAAACTACACACCAATTCTCAACTATTGTGGTTAACTAAGCTGATTCCTTTCGACTACACTATGAAGTACAAAAAGGGAGTAGAAAACAAAGTGGCTGATGCACTTTCAAGGATCACTGGATAAGAATTGTTAGCACTCACATTGCCTCGTCATAACAATGATCTACTTCAATCCATTGCTGATAGTTGGAACTCAGACCAAGAGCTTCAATAGCCTATTGAGGAACTTTAAGTTAATCCTACTAAGCACAAGCAATTTTCTTGGATGCATGGTCAGCTAAGGAAGAACGGGAAACTAGTGGTTGGCAAGGTACGAGAATTAAGGAAGGCAATCTTAACAACATGGTATGCTAGTCATCAAGGGGGTCATTCAGGAGTAGAAGCTACATTGAAAAGGCTGGTGACACTGTTCTATTGGAAGAATATGAGGACAGAGATGGAGGAGTTTGTCCAAAAGTGCGACATTTGCCAACAGAATAAATTAGATTTAGCTGCATACCCAGGTCTGTTACAACCATTGCCTATCCCAGATGTGGTGTGGTCACAAATTAGCATGGACTTTATTGATGGATTACCTAATTCAAAAGGGTGTGAAGTAATTTTAGTAGTAGTTGATAGGTTGAGCAAGTATGGCCATTTTATTCCACTGAAACATCCCTACACTACCTAATCTGTTGCCAAGGTTTTCCGAGACACAGTGGTAAAACTACATGGGATGCCTGATGCCATCACTAGTGACAGAGATGTTGTTTTCTTGAGTTCTTTCTAGCAAGAACTCTTCACCTACAAGGGGTACAATTGCACATTTCTTCCTCATATCACCCTCAGTCTGATGGCCAAACTGAGGTACTGAACAAGAGCCTTGGAATATACTTAAGGTGTTATTGCAAGGAGGATGCTACTAATTGGTATTTATGCTTGCCTATGGGTGAGTACTAGTATAACACTTCTTTCCACTCAGCTATATAAACTACTCTCTATAAGGCATTGTATGGTAGATGATAGTAGGCTATATAGATGCTATTTATACTCTAAATTTACCATACTTTATTGTTGTTTTAAAGGCTAAATGATAACAAAATACTCTAATTGGTGTTCTTTTGCTTTGCAGGGACTAATCCAAGTTAGGAAGAGATTATGGAGTGTTTTGGAGTCAGTAATGTGGATATAAGGCCAATAAAAAAAACCAACGAAAATAAGCAAGAAAGAGGAAAAGAGGGACGGGACAAGAGCCCACCGCGACCATGGTCGACCGCGGCTGGAATGCGATAGGGCAAAAGATTGAGGCAGAATAGTTGCGATTCACCGCGGTCGCGATGCGTTCTGCCGTGACCGCGATCAACTGTGTAATCACCCAGAAATTTTGGGACTAAAGTGTAAATCGGGGGAAACTTATCCTAACCCTTTATAAACTCAACAAACTCGCCCAAGCAAAGGTGAAGCTTGTTTTTAGACTGAATTGGAGGCAAGAACAAGTGTGGGAAGAACAATCAACCATTAGAGTTTTTCAATCTTCTCTTTGTTATTTTTATTTGCACATTATGAATACTTTTGTGATTTTATCTTGCTTTGCTATGAGTAGCTAAATATTTAGTCTAGGGTTTTGATGGAACCTATTAAAAGATGAACTTCATGTTATGTTAATATAGTTTGCCTGGTTTAATCTCTATTTGTTCAACTACATTCTTGTTGTAGTTAATTGATAGGATCCTCAATTAGCTGTGCCTATTTAGTATGTATTACTCGGGAGAGAGTGCATATTTAGGTAATTGTTGAGCAGCACCACTCCCAAAGTATATGAGGGATCAACAACCGAGGGTTTAAAGACGAGATTAGGGATAACGAAGCCTTAGATGCGATCTAAAGTGAGTTGTAATAAAAGCAAGCTAGCGTAACTCGGGAGAGCGCATCTAGTAAATTGTCGTGATTACTCAAGAGAGATTTCAGTAATAAGAGTGCTCATGATCGATAAAGACGATTAGGCAAATCTATGCAAAACATAACAGGAAGGGATTCCATCAATAGGGAAAATCATAACCTTAGATCCTTCTCTTACTTGCATACAACCCAGTCATAGGTAGCTCTTAGTTTACTTGTTTTCATTCAGTTATAGTTAGTAAAAACATCTCCAATTGTTATTCAAAATATCTGAAAAGTTGATTACAACGGATTTAGGGAGTCTAACAAGAGTAATTGGTAGGTTAATTTCCTGTGGGTTCGACTCTGGGCTAAATACTCGGATTATATTTGCAGCTACCACTTTGTCCTTTTTATAAGACATAGTTGGGTGTGATCAAATTTTGGCACCGTTGCCGGGGAATTAACGGTGTTATCAATTACAATTGAAATAAATACAAAAATTCTTAGTGTAGTTAGTTTTCTTTATTTTCAATCTATACATTGAAATTTTAACGTTTGTTGACTTGGTTGTACAGGTGCATGCCCAGAAACTCATCGAGAACTAGTGAAATATTTGAAGCATTATTAGATACCGAGAAAGTTTTCAAGGCCTTAAATCGGGCCAACCGGAAAAACAAACAACAACAATCAACTGAACAACTCGAACTAGACATGGGGGATAACGTAGTGGACCTAGCTGCACCATTAGTGCTAGTAGCACCTTTTGTGCCAGAGACTACTCTATATGACTGGGCACAACCCATAATAGAGAACTTGGCCACAGTGATATTAGTCCTGCAGATACAGTCCGAGTCATTTCAAATCATGAACAACATGATGCACTTGTTGCAAAATAAGGGACTATTTTTGGGGTCATACTTTGAGGATCCGCAAATGCACTTGAAGAATTTCCTATCAATCTGCAAAACTAAGAGGCAGCAAAACATAACCCAGGAAGCAATAAAGCTGCTATTGTTTCCATTCTCAATGACAGGAGCTGCCCAGAACTGGCTAAACTCACTCCCTATTAATTCCATCACAACTTGGGAGGAGTTAGTCAAGCAATTCGTGAATACGTTTCATCCACCCAACAAGACTGCTCAGCAAATTAATGAAATTGTGAGCTTCAAACAGAAATCAATGGAGACACTACAAGAAACGTGGGAACAATTCAAATGGATGTTGGTTATATGTCCGCACCACGGTATTCCAGATCAGATGTTGGGGCAACGGTTTTACATGGGTTTGACAGCTAGCGTGAAGGCTAATGTTGATGCTTTAGCTGGTGGAGCATTCTTGAGCAAAATATGGAGAGAAAGCCAGAGCCTACTTGACAAGATGGCACAGAATTCAGGGTGGACAACTAGGAATGCACCTATCACTCCAGTAGTTCACTCAGTGCCCTTAGATCCATCCAACACTCTTTCTAAAAATATGGCCACATTAATGACACAAATGAGTATACTCACCAAAAAGGTGGAAGAGTCAGGGCAGAAGCAGCAGGTACACATTGTTGATACTACCAATGGGGTTTATGCACATCTTGTATTAGTGAGCCAATTGGTAACCAATGGAATGCAGAAAGTGATCATCATCACTACCACGAGGACATAAATTATGTGTCTAATTATGGAGGTCAGAGACAGGGTGGTCAAAATTGGGGCCAACAGAATCAGCCATACATGCCAGTCCAGCCACAACTCAACAGTGGAAATATGGGAGGTATGCGACCTCACAATAATATGACGCCTTACCAAAGGCCACAAGGATATAACAAACAAAATCAGCAGCAAGGTTATAATCCTCCTCAGTAGCAGCATGGTGGAAGACAGGAAGATGGGTTTGCTAGACTCGAGGCAATGATGCAGCAGGTTATTGGGTCAAATGAAAAAATCAGTGAAAGAGTAGATGCACATGAGTCAGCTATTAAGAATATTGAAGTGTAGATGGGCTAGATTTCGATGTTTTTGAATAATCGTCCTCATGGGACATTACCTGCAGACACTCAGATAAATCCAAAAGATCAAGGCCCGAAGCAACTGATGGCAGTGAGTCTACGTAATGGAAGAGACTTAGACTTGGAGTAAGAGAGGGCTCGAGAAAGCAAACAGGTTGATACACTTGTACCAGTGCCCATTGAGCTAGATGATTTAACGAAACTGACAGAGGTGACAGTACAACCTGCCCAGGAAGAACCTTACACACAGATTGAGGCTGAGAAAGAAGCTGAGACAGCCCAGGAACCGATAATTGAGGTGGTATCTGACAAAGAGAAAACCCAAATCATTGGGAAAAAGAGACCTCCAGCACCATTCCTACAAAGGCTGGCCAAGTACCAAAAAGAGGAACAATACAAGAAATTCTTGGAGATGGTGAAACAAATCCAGGTAAATATTCCATTGATTGATGCTTTGAAGGAGATGCCTGGTTATGCAAAAATGATGAAGGACTTGATGTCCCGAAAATTCGATTTCCATGACTTGGCCACAGTGACTCTAACTCAGACTTGTAGTGTTGTGGTGACTAGACCAGTTGCTAAAAGTTGTCTGACCTAGGGAGTTTCACAATTCCCTGCACCATTGGTAACTTTACTTTTGCCAAGGCACTTTGTGATTTGGGGGCTAGCATAAATCTTATGCCCCTGGCGATCTATATGAGGTTGGGGATTGGAAGAGCTAGACCGATGTCTATATTATTGCAGTTGGCTGACAGAACCGTGAAAAGACCTTCTGGTATCTTGGATGATGTGTTGATTCAGGTAGGGAAATTTGTGTTCCCCGCAAATTTTGTGATTAGACTGCAAGGTGTATAAAGAAATTCCCATAATTTTGGGAAGGCTGTTCTTGGCCACTGGGAGAGCTCTCATTGATTGTGAAACTAGGGAGCTCAAGATGAGGTTGAACGATGAGGAGATAACATTCAATGTGCAGAAATCTATGAGGCGGCCAAGTGAATTCGCCAATTGTTCTCTTATTGATGTCGTAGATGTAATCGTAGAAGCAGATGATGAGACATTAACTATTGAGGACCCTCTTGCTGCATGACTGGTAAATTTAGATAAGGTGAATGGGGAAGAATTGTCAGAATGGGTGCTGGCTTTAGAAGGCAGAGGGTTTTAGGATAGAACTCTTAAATTCAAGCCCCTGCACTTAGAAAACAGAGAAACTCCTCCAACCAAGCCATCCATAGAAGAACCACCAAAGCTGGAATTGAAGCCACTGCCCGCCCATCTCAGGTATGAGTTCCTAGGAACTAACTCCACATTACCTATTATTATCTCATCTAGTTTGTTAGATGTGCAGGCACAACAACTTTTGCAGGTACTCAAGGAGTGCAAGATTGCCATTGGGTAGACCATAGCAGACATTAAGGGGATCAGCCCGACATATTGTATGCATAAAATTCTGCTAGAAGAGAGACACAAACCTTCCAGGGAGCACCAAATAAGGTTGAACCCCAACATGAAGGAAGTGGTGAAGAAAGAGGTGATTAAGTGGTTGGATACATGAGTCATTTTCCTAATCTCTGACAGCAACTGGGTTAGCCCGGTGCAATGTGTTCCTATGAAGGGTGGCATGACGGTGGTAAAAAATGATAACAATGAGCTGATCTCTACAAGAACCGTCACAGGCTGGAGAATTTGCATGGACTACAAAAAATTAAATCTGGCCACCCGAAAAGACCACTTCCCACTTCCCTTCATTGATCAGATGCTTGACATATTGGTAGGGAGGTCCCACTTCTGTTTTCTGGATGGGTACTCAGGGTACAATCAAATCTCCATTGCACCAGAGAATAGAGAGAAGACCTCCTTAACTTGCCCATATGGCATTTATGCTTTTCGGAGGATGCCCTTATGCTTTTCAAAGGATGCCCTTTGGCCTATGCAATGCACCCGCCACATTCCAAAGGTGCATGATGGCCATATTCACTGACATGGTCAAAGACATAATGGAGGTGTTCATGGATGATTTCTCAGTGGTGGGAAACTCATTTGACGAGTGCCTTATAAATCTGACCCGAGTGTTGAAAAGATATATTGAGACTAACCTGGTACCTAATTGGAAAAGGTGCCATTTTATGGTACAATAGGGCATAGTCTTGGGTCACCGGGTATCAAGCAAGGGAATTGAGGTGGATCATGCTAAAGTTGATGTGATAGCAAAGCTGCCACCCCCACCTTAGTCAAGGCAATCAGGAGCTTCCTCGGGCATGCCGGTTTCTACTGGAGATTCATAAAAGACTTCTCAAAAATTTCCAACCCTCTTTGTAAGTTGTTAGAAAAAGATCACCCTTTCTTGTTTTTTGATGATCGCAGGGTAGCATTCAAGGAGTTGAAAAAGAGGCTAGTCACAACACCCATAATTGTTGCCCCCGACTGGGAGCAACCATTCGAACTCATATGTGACACCAGTGACTATACAATGGGGGCACTGCTGGGACAGCGGAAAGACAAGCTGATGCACCCAATTTACTATGCCAGTAGAACGTTGAGTGGAGCCCAGCTGAACTACACTGTGACTGAAAAGGAGATGCTGGTTGTGGTGTTTGCATTCGACAGTTCAGATCATACCTGATTGGCTCTAAGGTATTTGTATATACTGATCATGCAACTCTCAGGTACTTGATTGAGAATAAGGAGTCCAAACTGCGCCTAATTCGTTGGGTGCTGTTACTGCAAGAGTTCGACCTTGAGATTCATGACCGTAAGGGCATAGAAAACTAAGTTGCTGATCATTTATCACGACTTGAAGGAGCTAAAAACTCAGTTGAGGTTGAGGATATTCTGGAAAACTTTCCAGACGAGCAACTACTTGCTACAAGCCTTGAGGTAGTGCCATGGTATGCAGACTTTGCAAATTACCTAGCAAGTGGTATAGTTCCCTATGACCTTTCGTCTGTGCAAAAGAAAAATTTTTATCGTGACTGCCGCATGTATTACTAGGATGAACCTTATTTTTTTAGAATATGTGTTGACAATATAATCCGAAGGTGTGTCCCCGAGATAGAACAATTTTCTATTTTGCAGGCATGTCACGAATCGACATATGACGGGCATTTTGGAGGAGTCAGGACGGTAGAGAAAGTGCTAGAAGCCAGGTTCTACTGGCCAACAGTGTTTAAGGATGCATATCAATGGGTGAATGGTTGTAATGAATGTCAGCGAACCGGGAACATTTCCCGTCGCCATGAGATGCTCATGAACCCAATTCAAGAGGTTGAAGTGTTCGATGTCTGGGGGATAGACTTCATGGGCCTCTTCGTCAGCTCCTTTGGCAATACGTACATACTTGTTGATGTAGATTACGTGTCCAAATGGGTAGAAGCTACAACACTTCCCACCAATGATGCAAGAGTGGTGGTGGGGTTTTTGAAGAAGAATATATTCACCCATTTCGGGACCCCGAGAGCTATTATCAGTGATGGGGGAACTCACTTTTGCAATCGAGCCTTTGAGAAGTTTCTAGCAAAGTACGATGTGCGCCACAAGGTGGCAACACCATATCATCCTCAAACTAGTGGACAAGTCGAAGTTTCTAATAGAGAGATAAAGAGTGTATTGACCAAGACTGTGAATGCCACAAGAACTGATTGGGAGAAAAAGCTAGATGATGCACTCTGGGCCTACAGAACTGCTTTTAAAACACCAATTGGCGTGTTACCATATAAGTTGGTGTTCGGGAAGGCTTGTCACTTGCTAGTGGAACTAGAACATAGAGCTTGGTGGGCAATGAAATAGTTGAATCTGGACATTGAGGCTGTGGGCACAACTAGAGTCATAGAATTGTATGAGCTCGACGAGTTCCGATGTCTTGCATTCAAGAGCACGAGGTTGTATAAGGAGAGAATGAAGAGGCTGCACGACAAGAACATTGTTGAGTGAAATTTCAATCCCGAAGACATGGTATTGCATTATAACTCAAGATTATGGCTATTTCCGGGTAAACTCAAGTCACGATGGTCTGGACCATTTTGAGTGGTCAAAGTATTCCCTTCAGGTGTTGTAGAGATTGCCTCAAAAAAAGACTCTCATACATTTAGAGTCAATGGGCAGAGATTAAAACCATATGTGGGCATGGATGAACCAAAGGAAGTGTCAGAGATCCATCTGACTGAACCTCAGAGGTCGAGCGAGCCTTAAATGCACTTATCTGCATCATGCTGTGACGTTAAATCAGGCGCTGCGTGGGAGGCAGCCCATGATTTTTGTTGTTTTTCTTTTCTGTTGTTTGATGATGTACCAAATGTATAGGAAACTAACTTCCTTATAAAAAAATAAAAAATAAAAAAAATAAAAAATGCTCATCACCACGATCGCAGTAAATGACGAGTATTCTATCTCAGGATTGCTCGATCCACCGCGACCACGGTGGGACCTCGGCACGACCGCGGTGAAACACGATCATTTTGTTTCACACCCCTTTACTCACCGTGATCGCGGTGGAACCAAGGTCGACCGCGATGATTCACAACAGGTCTGTCGCCCAGGTAAGTCACGTTTTAAAAAGTTTTTTTTATTATTTATTTTCTTTTCTTCTACTCTTAAACACTAAAACCACCTGCCCCACCCTCACTTTCCCCATTCTTCTCTCACTTTTCAAACCCTTCCCAACATCTCTCTCTCTCTCTCTCTCTCTCTCTCTCTCTCTCTCTCTCTTTCTTCTTCTTCTTCTTCTATCCAAGCCCTAACCCATTCTTGTCATACGCACACATACAGAGTTCTACAAGACTCCATCTTTCATCAATCTCAATTTCTACAAACCCAGGTATGTCAAGCTTCTCTTTTCCCTTCTTGTGTTTCTTTATTTATTTTTTTTTTGCAATTTTTATGTTGGAAGTGTGTAGTATTTCTATTTCGATTTTGTTTTGGTTTTATTTTGTACTTTTTAGTGGGTTATGTGAACAATGTTATAGAGAAGAGTGTGGTTTTGTTGTGTAAAATTAATTGTGGTGGGGTGGAGTGATAAGTGAGAATGGTTGATTTGGGGGATAAGTTATGCTTCCACGGGGTTAGGTGTGTTAGAATAGAGACCATGCTCACAATGTGTTTGTGAAATTGCCCCAATGGAGTTGTAATGGATAACGTGACCATGGTGGTGGTGAAGTCTGAGTAACCACCCAGGGCTCACATAACTCAAACCCTCACTAATGGGAGCCTTTGTTTTTGGCAGGTACAATGCATCAATCCAGGAAGCGACGTACCATAGGGTCTTCCATTAGTGGAACGGATAGTTCTTCTAGAGCTCGAGGTTAAGCTAGTGCGGAATAGTTTGACCACGCTAGGTTTGTCTCCAAACCAGTTGAGGATAGGTATAACGCCAAGGCGTCCAAGAAATTGTTACATGAAGTACATATTGACTGGCAAGACTTGCAAGTGGAATGCCCAAGTATCTTTAGAGTTGAGGAGGTGTCAGCTGGACATCTTCTTTGATGAATCGGATGAGGTGAATGTACTGATGGTAAGGGAGTTTTACGCAAACTGCCGGAGCATTTTAATGGGGTGGTCACAATACGAAACAACCAGGTAAATGCGTCCCTTAAGGCCATTTGTCGAGTGTACCGGCTGCCAGTATTCACTGGGGATACAGATCATTACCTTGCTTATCACCACCCAACTGTCTGGTGGGCACCGATTCTTGAAAAAATATATGTGCCTGACAGGGAGCATATATGGATAAAGCACTGGATCACACTGAACTCCCAGTCTCTCAATTGGGAGGCTAAGTGTTGGCTCACAATTATCAACAGTTGTTTGCTGCCCTGCAGTAACAGTACCGATGTCAATGGGCCACGAGCAGCAGCTATCTACTGTTTTATGACCCACTATGATTTTGATGTCGCCAAGATCTTTCATGATGAGATGTTCATTCACTCCCCAGAAGTACTCAAAGGGTTTTACTTCCCCTCTCTGGTTACCAAGCTGTGCCGTGCTGCACGAGTTCCTGAAAATCCCAAAGTAGATGGGAAATTGCCATTGAAAGCCCCATTTCGGGCTAGCAAAATCACAGGTGGGAGAGAGCCAGTAGTGATGGTTGATGATGCTGATGCTGATGCTGATGAGGATACTGAGGACACTGCCGCCCCACCACAGCCGAGAGCTGATGAGGTAGGCCCATCACAGGCCCGCCAAAGTACCCGCATGACAGCCTTGGTGCATGAAATAATTGGTCTCCGCACTTCGATCACTGACCTGGGCACCAGAGTTGACAATTTGACTACTCAACATGCCAAGTTAGAGAAAAAGATCATGGGCTAGCTTCGAGCACTAGGACGAGCGTGTCACCTCGATCTTAGCACCGTATCTGATCAGGATTGAGCATCAGGGAAGTCCCCTTACCTTACTCTGCTTTATATTCGTTGACATAGGGACATGACAAAACTTTAAGTGTGGGGTGGGGGATGGTTGTTATTGTAAAATTGTATAACTTTGTATGGTGTTATTTTTTTTGTTTGGTATTGTTGGTTTATGTTAGTTAACTTCGACTTGGCCTGAAGACGGACACCTCTCGACGGGTCTCTTGAGGGATATAAGTCGAACAAAAAAAAAGATTTTCGTTTGATTAGGTAGTGTATCAACTCCGCCTTGGTTTTTCTTTAAACCACGGTTCTTTTCCAAGGGTTTCTATTTGAACCGGGTGTAGTTAGTTTTTCTTTTTAGTTTAGAAAGTCTTGGGCAAGAAAAAAAAATGGAAATAGGGACCCTTAATGCTATGGTATCTTGAATAAAGACTGCTTTAGTGTGACACTTTGGCTCTTTAGTTGACTCAAAGAAGGCCTTAAATTATATGTTCCTGAATGGCTCAAGTACTTAGAACAGAGTGTCTGATGATCCTAACTGAATTGAGTCATGTGCCGTGTGTGAGTGAGGCTTTCTGTATTCTATGTTAAGATTCAATGCCTAGAACTTGCCCTGTGTGTGTGCAAAGCGAAATGGTAGCCTTGTTTGGTCTGGAAAGTGATATAGGCGTTTCTTTGCTTAACCCTTCTATGTATGCTTGTTCCCACCTAACTGTGTATACTCTAGTCAACCCCATTGAGCCTGTAAGCCTGTTTTCCTTGGCAACCACATTACAAGCCTAACCCGAGTTTAAATAGCCTATCTTGTTGAACCCTATCACCTCTTAGAAGCACTCAAAGTGTCACGGATATGAAGAAATATAAGTGTGGGGTGGTTGGTTTGGCTGTTAATTGGAATTAAGGGGACAAGAAGAAAAAAAAAGTGCACTGGTTGATAAACAATATTAAAGGCCACAACGGCTTATCAAGCTTCACTTCAACTAGAGAGAGAGAAGCTCTGGCGATTTGGGCGATTATAGGGTGACTAGAGAGAGAAACCTTGCTATGGGCACACCGGCTGGCGGCCAGCCTGTTCCAATGGCTGGTCTGTCACGCCCCAACCTCGGGAAGTGCGACCGGTGCTCAATCGAGTGATCCCAACTGAGCAAGCCTTATCAAACACTACCTACCCAGCTTAATATGAATAAGGATACCATGCTTCCATTTATTTAACCAAGGGAAGATAGTGCATCCCACATTACTAGTTCATTTTAAATCACCACATCAAACCATAAATGAGTTCCAAGGTTCCATACATTTATATTTTAGAGAAACGGGAGTTAGAATTACAACATAGTTAGTACACCCATCCGACACCCACGCATGACCCACACATATGTCTACGGAGCCTCTAAGGATACAAAAGATAAATGTGACAACGCCGACAACAAGGCCCCGGCTATACCTCAAAAGTGAAGGTCCACAATAAAAAGATGTGCAATATAACCCCTTGAAGGAGGAAGGGGCTCACCAAGTTCTTGAGAAGAACGATGCTCCGCTACACACGATCGGCACTATCCGCTAGGGAGCCACCTACATTAATTTAAAAAAATGTAGCACCCCCGGCAAAAGGGACGTTAGTACCATGGAATAGTACTAGTATGTATAACTAAACATTATCAAATTAGAAAGAACTTTAATACACAAATAAGGAAATCACAGGTATCACTCCAAAGCTTTAAACGATCACAACATTATCAACATGAAAGAATTACACAACCTTCACATCATGTTTCCATAGCCTTTAGTTGGGCATTTCATACTATTCCACATCGTTCACATTACCACCACTATCTTGAGCGGAGTCCGATATCGACTCGATCGGCTAGGCCATCTCCCGGAGACGTTACCAATATTCTATTCACACTTTCCAGTTTCAATCATCAATGCATAACCGCCATGTGTATATGTCATGGCGTCCGATCACGGCCCAATCGGCTAGGCCACCTTACCGAGGCAATACCATTTTCCATTATTCTTCCTACTCCAATCTTTGGTTACACATATATTAGTTTACCGGCACTTGGGGCCACAATTTTCACATTCCACAATTCACGTTTCACATTGTTCCCATTTTCAACATTAGGTTTGTAATTCAAGAGAGTATGGCACACAAGAGCAAATAAGGTTGTAGGCATAGATGAGACTTCATGTAAATGGCACAACAACGCACTTCAATTTCAATCTAAGGTCTAAGCATTTTGATACATGATTCATAGTCCTTGCACCTTTTCAAATTATCAAGAATAGCACGTTGATCAATTTGAGACACAGTTTCCATGCATATAAGTTGCAACACCAAGTCAAGTGAAATAGCAATCAATACAACAATTCAATTTAATCTTACCGTACTCACACAACCAACGATGAAGCTCAATTTCTAAAAGATGGGGTTTTAGCCATACATACCTCAATAAAGCTTTCCTTATTCCTTAAAAAATTCCGAAACTTTTAGCACTTCGATCTATTGTGTAAGAATTACAAATTAAACCGAGAATTAGAGACGAGATTGAGATTCTAGCTTGTTTTGAGCATACTATCAAACACCAAAGGTGCATTGTGATCTTATGCCCTTTTTGAGAGAAATTTCTATCATTTTATACCCCAATTGCTTTCTTTTTAGTTCACTACCTCCCAATATTCTATGGTGTGATATGCATGCAAGAAATTCATTCTTATACCCATGAATTACTTCACTAGTGATCCCTTATTGCTAAGCATAGGAATAAGAGCTGAGGTAATGAAGTCTTACCTCTTAGGATGAAGATTTAGTGTCCTCACTTGATTATCTTCAAAGATTTGGCAAGGTTTCATGGAGTAATATGATGGGAACCACTTCCCTCTCTAAGACCCTCTCTATATCTCTAAAAACATCTGGAAATATGCTCAAAACGAGCTATAACACCGAATATATCGATAAGGGGTCGGGTTTAAATTAAAAAATTGGAGCCCTAAGTCAGGTCTGCGATCGCAAAGTGGAAATGCGGCCCGCAGAATGGACCGCAAAAGTGCTCCCAAAATCTAAACATTCTGTCTGGCTATGCGGCAAAAATACGGTCCGCATACCCGTTCTGCGGTAGCATAATGCACCGCAAAACTGCTCCTTACAATATTAACTTTTTAATGCACTGTTCAATCCAAAGGGGTATCCTAACACATGCTCCTAACTTGGCACCACGGGATTCGGGGTTCTGAGTAGGAAATTCACGGGGCCTTACATCCTCCCCCATTTAAGATCATTCGTCCTCGAATGAGGATCAAGGTTCACTTATTAACAGTCTTAGTGCAATCTTCTATTCTTTATAACCTGAAACATGTTGCCAGTCCCCAAATTTAGCTAACTCCCTATATTTCCAAAAATTTCGCCAGAGTTTCCTTTGTATTTAGGCCTATCCACCTATCAGAGAGCCCCAGAAACATATCCTAACAGCGGGTACACATTCCATGGAATAAGACATGACATACCTCATACAATACTAACCATGGCCGCATTTGAAACATGTATATATATAACCAAAACAGGACAGTTTTACATAGATCAAATCAGAAGATAAGAGTTCATAGGAGCTAAGTGTATAAAAGCTATTACATGACTATTCGAACAAATGTGGGTACTTCTTTTTCATCTCATCCTCAGCTTCCCAAGTTGCTTCCTCAACTTGCTGGTTTAGCCATAACACTTTCACGGATGCAATTTCCTTATTCCTCAATTTTCGAACTTGCCGATCAAGAATGGCAACTAGAACTTCTTCATATGACAGCTCTTCATTAACCTCAATAGTCTCAACTGGAACAATAGAGGACGGATCTCCCACTACCTTTCTCTACATGGACACATGAACGACCGGGTGTACCATTGACATCTCGGGTGGCAGCTCGAGCTTGTATGCCACCTGACCAATCCTTTGAATGATTCTGTACGGTCCAACATACCTCAGACTCAATTTTCCCTTCTTTTCGAACCGCATGATTCCCTTTATAGGGGAAACCTTTAGAAATACCCAATCATCTTCTTTGAACGCTAAATCTCTGTGATGCACATCCGAATAGGATTTTTGGCGACTCTGAGCAGTTTTCAATCTCTCCTTAATAATCTTGAATTTCTTCATGGCCTGATGCACGAGGTCTGGCCCTATCAATTCCGCTTCTGCAACCTCCAACCACCCAATGGGAGACCTATATCTCCTACCATACAGTGCTTCGAATGGTGCTATCTGGATACTAGCGTGGAAGCTGTTGTTGTAAGAAAATTCTATGAGTGGAAAATGGTCATTCCAACTACCCTTGAAATCAAGAGTACAAGCGCGCAACATGTCTTCAAGTGTCTGAATAGTCTGCTTTGCTTGACCATCGGTTTGTGGATGAAAAGTTGTGCTAAGATTTACCTGCATACCCAAACCTTGCTGAAACTTCTTCCAAACGTTGGCTGTGAACTGAGCCCCTCAATCTGAAATGATTGAGACAGGAGTGCCATGTAACCTGACTATTTCTTTGATATACAACTGAGCATACCGTTCCGTTGTGTCGGTAGATTTGACTGGTAGGAAGTGCGCTGACTTTGTGAGTCGATCAACAATCTCCCAAATTGAGTCGAACTTGCGTGGAGTGCATGGTAACCCTACCACAAAATCCATGTTGATCATCTCCCATTTCCACATTGGAATTTCTATGCTTTGAGCCAATCCACCGGGCCTTTGGTGTTCGGCCTTTACTTGCTGACAATTCGGACATTTTGCCATAAAGTCCACCACGTATTTCTTCATGTTATTCCACCAATAAATTTCCTTGAGATCATGATATATTTTCGTGGAACCTGGGTGCACGGAATACCTGGAAGTGTGAGCTTCTGCCATGATCCTTTCCCGAAGACCGTCGATATCAGGAACATATAGATGGTCTTGGTACCGTAGGGTACCATCATTCATGCCAAAGGAAAAAGCTGTGGTTTTGTCTTTGAGAATCCACTCTTTCAGTTATCCTAACAACGGATCCACGAATTGCTTCTCTTTCACCTCTGCCACAAGCGATGATTCAGCCCTATTCTGCACAATTATCCCTCCTTCATTAGAGTCCGCAAGGCGAACTACCAAACTAACCAACTGTTGAACCTCCCAGCCAACGGCCTTTGATGGGCCTCCAAATGAGCTAAAGTTCCCATGGATTTTTGACTAAGTGCATCTGCCACAACATTAGCCTTTCCCGGGTGATAGAGAATATCAATGTCATAGTCCTTGAGTAACTCTAGCCATCTTCTTTGCCTCAAATTCAACTCTTTCTGCTTGAAAATATATTGAAGGCTCTTATGATCCGTAAATACATCCACATGGACCCCATACAAATAATGTCGCCAAATCTTTAGTGCAAACACCACTGCCGCAAGCTCTAAGTCATGAGTTGGATAGTTCTTTTCATGATTCCTTAGTTGCCTAGAAGCGTAGGCTATAACCTTGTCATGTTGCATTAACACACACCCAAGCCTGATCCTAGAAGTATCGCAATATACCACAAATCCCTCTATACCCTATGGTAGGGTTAACACCGGCGCTGTAGTGAGTCTTGATTTTAATTCCTGGAATCTCTTTTCACAAGCATCGGACCACTAGAACTTAACTGCTTTCAGGGTCAATTTAGTCAATGGAGAGGCAAGAGTAGAAAACCCCTCCACAAACCTCCTGTAGTACCCAGCTAAGCCTAAGAAACTGCGAATCTCAGTTGGAGTGGTAGGTCTAGGCCAATTTTTCACTGCTGCAATCTTTTGAGGATCAACCATAATTCCTTCCCTGGAGACGATATGACCCAAGAACGTGACGGATTCAAGCCAAATTCACACTTCGAAAACTTAGCATACAGTTGATGTTGCTGAAGGGTCTGCAGAACTGCCCTGAGATGGTTAGCATGATCTTCTTGACTTTGGGAATATACGAGAATATCGTCAATGAATACTATCACAAAAGAGTCTAGAAATGGCTTGAAGATTCACTTCATAAGATCCATGAAAGCTGTCGGGGCATTTGTTAGCCCAAAAGACATTACCAAAAATTCAAAGTGCCCATACCGAGTCCTGAAAGCTGTCTTTCGAATATCCTGCTCCCTTATCTTCAATTGATGATACCCGGACCGCAAGTCAACCTTTGAAAAACACACAGCACCCTGCAATTGATCAAACAAGTCATCTATTCTAGGCAGAGGTTATTTATTTTTGATTGTGACTTTGTTGAGATGTCGGTAGTCAATACACATTCGCAAAGACAGATCTTTCTTCCTTACAAACAAGACCGGTGCGCCCTATGGAGACACACTCGGCCGGATGAAACCCTTTTCTAGCAAGTCCTTCAATTGTTCATTTAGCTCTTTCAATTCCGCCGGTGCCATTCTATAAGGTAGAGTTGATATAGGTTGCGTGCTTGGTATCACTTCGATCCCAAAATCAATCTCCCTGTCCGGTGGAATCCCAGGGAGTTCATCTGGAAAGACGTCCAGAAATTCATTCACAACTGGTACAGACTCAAGGCTAAGCACCTCGGCATTGGTGTCCGTGACCCGAACTAGATGATAGATACACCCCTTCTTCATCATCTTTGCGGCCTTAAGGTAGGAAATAAATCGACCTCTAGGAACTACATTATCTCCCTTCCATTCAATAACGGGCTAATTAGGAAATTCAAGCCTAATGGTTCTAGTCCGACAATCAAGTTTGGCAAAGCATGAATAAAGCCAATCCATCCCCATTATTACGTCAAAATCAACCATCCCCAATTCAATAAGATCGGCCATGGTATCCCTACCACGCACCGTGACAGTACAACTTCTATAAACTTGAGCAGCCAAAATTGACTCACCGACCGGAGTAGATACTGAGAATGATTCTTGAAGTTGTTCTGGTTCTATCCCGAATTCCATAGCAACAAAAGGGGTAACATAGGACAAGGTGGAACTGGGGTCAATAAGTGCATACACATCATGAGGTTGAACAGTCAGAATACTTGTAACAATATCTGGAGAAGCCTCTACAGTCTGGCGGCCACTCATAGCATAGAACCGGCTGGGTCCTCCTGAACTCTGCGCACCACCCCTAGCTGCACCTCGCCCTGCGGGTGTTGGGGTACCTCGAGTTGGAGAGGGGGCTGAAGATGTAGCAGCTACCTGGCTAGATGATGTGCCAGAGAATTTAGGCACATTTCAATACTAATTGCTTAGATTTTAGCTTGTTTTGAATGCAATTAACTCCCTTACTTATGTAATTTTAGTGTTTTTGCAGTAATGAAGTTTAAGGACCCAAGAGCATGGAAATGAAAGCAAAAAGCCACAAAAAGACAAGGAAAGAGCAAAATTTAGCAAAAATGTGGATATGCGACGTATGTGCAAAGTATCTCAAATCAAAACAGAAAGTTAGCCAAAATCTGGTGCAAGAAATGCGGTCCAGAATGCGATCGCATAACAGGTTTGCGGACCGCATAATGGACCGCAAACTCATGAAGAGAAGTGTTGATGGTGGAAAATGCAACGCAGAATGCGATCGCATAGCTGGAATGCGGTCAGCAAACCCACAATGCGATGATGGCCTGGAAACTAGGGTTTTGAAGTGCGATGGCCATGAAGAGAATGCGGACCGCATGTCTGATTTGCGACAGAAATGTGGTCGCATACTTGACCTGAAAGGGCATTTTTGTCCGTTTTCTGTCTCGATTTTTGGCCCTCTATAAATAGATTTATTGTGATTTTGTGGGCTCATCTGGTCTAACTTTGAACATACAATACAAGGCATTAATATTCCTCTCTTTTGGAAGTTTTTGGGTCAAGAATCTTTCACTTTGTAAGCTTTATGGCATGAAATAGTGTCTTCCTTTTGTATTTTACCATGTCTAGCTAACTTTAAATACTAAGGTTGTGGACCGTAAATGGGTGTCATGTTAATGGGTGTTTAACATTGAATATATATATAATGGTTGGTTGATATTTATTTACTTCTCATTCTTCATTTATTGTTGGTGGTTGCAAACATTAACAAGTGCCATTAAATTCTTGATTTGCTTGGGAAAGTGGGTTGGAATTTGAAGAAGTAAATATCAAAGACTCAAGGCTTTAAACCTTGTTTAATAGAATCACTTAGGAATAAGTGGGTTTTATTTGGCATATATTGATTGTTCTTAATTGCAACTCTTTTATATTGTGAAAAAATCATAAAGAGGAAATACTACCCAACTATTGAAAAATATTTGGTAGACATTTAGACATCATTTGCATATCGAAGGACCTTCCATTAGAAATATATCATATTAACACCGATAGCATTACACTTCATTAAAGGGGACACAACCTTGGTTTCTTTAATCAAATTATTTACATTCTCAATATTTCAACTAGTTGTTACTTCAAATCAAACTCAACTCATACTCTTGTTACCATTAATTCATACTCTTGTTACCATTAAATGGATAGAACTACGACTTTAGTCGAGCAACACACTAATCGAGTAACCTTTTCACACCTATTCCCTGTGGGATTCGACCCCAACCTTGTTGGGTTATTATATTTGACACCGACCGCCTTACACTATTTATTAAAATGTAATTTGAGCGTATCAAATTTTGGCGTCGTTGCCGGGGAATACGGTTTTGAAATTACTAATTAGTGTGTGCTTTACTTTACGTCTTATTCTATTCCATCACACTTTGCTTGTTTTGCTTGGTATTGATCGGAAAACATGTCTAAGTATGGTGATGACGTAGAGGCAGAAATGGGAGAAAATCCTTTTGCGGACATCACATTGAGGATACAAATACTATTGTACCTCCTTATGCTCAAAGTGGAGGGGTTTTTCAAGAATTTCACTGATGATGATCCGACACAACATCTTAGAAACTTCTTGGGTGTGTGTGCAATGCATAAGCAGAATAATGTCTCTGATGATGCCCTAAGGTTGAGATGCTTCAAGTATTCTCTAGCTGGGGATGCAAGGAAATGGCTCCAAAATCTTCCCCCAAACTCCATTCATTCTTGGGCCGAACTTGTCTGAGCCTTCTTGTCTAAATGGTTCCCGCAAAGTAAGAAGTCGGAGCTCCGGGATAAAATTTTCTTTTTCAAGCAAGTACCGGGAGAACATCTACATGAGGCATGGGATCGTTTCAAATTATATTTGGTGAGATCTCCCAACCATGGTTTTCCGGATTCTATTTTGTTGGAGAAATTCTACATGGGCTTGGATCCTATGAACCAATATATAGCCAAGAATGCAGCTGCCAGATCTTTCATGGACAAATCATTCGCAAGGGTGACACAAATACTTGACAAAATGGCAAAGTATAATCAAGCATGGCACTCCGAAGATACCACAGGTGGAATTACATATGGTTCTCCTTCCTTGAGCAACATGATCAAGGAAAATCAAGAGAGAGAGATCAAGTGATTGCGGGGCTTGCTACAAATGTTAATGTGTTGACAAAGATGTTCACCGAAAGACAAACAAAGAAGGTAAATATGGTTGAGGATGTGCAACCCGTATCCAATGAGGATTTTGAGGAAGCAAATTATGTCAACAACTCTCAAGGAGGGTACCAAAGGCAACAATACCAAGGTTAAGGACAACAAAACCAATGGAGGCCTAAGCCGCAAGGGCAAGGCCACCAACAATGGTGAAATGATCAAGGTGGCTCAAACCAAGAAAATTGGAACAACAACAATAACTTCTCAAACCGGAGTTCAAACCCTTATGTTCCCCCAAAGGGTCACTATTCAAATCAAGGTTCCTCAAGCGAGTCTAAGTTGGAAAGTATGCTTGAACGGGTATTGCAAAATCAAGAAAACTTCGACACTTCTATGAGGAACATGACCGAGCTTGTTGGATCTCATACCGCATCCATTCAAAAATTGGAGATGCAAATGAGAGACCTCTCTAGGGAGAAAAATCCAAAGCAAAAGGGAACACCCCCTAGTGACACAATTGCGAACCCAAAGGGTAGTGGGAGTGGCCCAACTTCTCATGTCATGGCAATGACTACTAGGAGTGGGAAGGTACTACAAGGAGAGGGTGACAAGTTGTTGAGATAGAAGAGTTCGAGAAAGGGGTTGAGGTTGAAGAGCCAAGTGTTGTCGAAATTGAGAAAATTCCGGAAGATGCGCAAATGCAAGAAGAGAACTGGGAAGCGGTAAAGGAAAAGGTAAAAGAGACACCAAAAATACTTCCACCTATTCCTAGACCTCCTCCTCCATTCCCTCAAAGACTTGCTAGGAAGGTTGATGATAGCAAACTCGAGAAGTTCTACGACATTCTCAAGCAATTATCGGTGAATATCCCATTTGTGGAAGCATTTCAAGAGATGCTGGGTTTTGCTAAGTATTTGAAAGATTTGATCACCAAGAAGAAAACCACCGAAAATGAAGTGGTGAATGTGACTCACCGGATTAGTTCCATCATTGCAACATCACCCGTTCAAAACAAAGAGGACCTGTGAGCTTTTACCATTCCTTGTACCATCGGGGTACATGATTTTGCAAGAGCCCTTTGTGATAATGGAGCGAGCATCAACTTGATGCCTCTTGCCATTTACAAGAAAGCAGGATTGGGTATGCCAAGGCCCACGAGTATGAGATTGCAAATGGCTGATCGTTCTATCAAACGCCCGGTGGGAATTGTTGATGATGTACTTGTGAAGGTGGGAAAGATTCATTTTCCTGCCGACTTCGTAATCCTTGATTGTGCGGTTGACAAAGAGATCCCTATCATCTTGGGGAGACCATTCCTTTCCACGGGAAGATCACTCATGGATTCGGAACGGAATGAGATCAAATTTCGTGTGAATGATGAAGAGGTTACATTCCAAGCAAGCAAGGGTATGAAAATACCGCATGAGTATGAAAGCATCTCGGTGATCGATGTTGTTGATGAAGTAGAGGATGCGGTTGAAATAAAAATAGAAGAACAATGCCTCGGCGAAGCATTGGCGGCTATTTTGTTGAACTTTTATGGTGAGGATATGGAGGGATATATGGAATCGGTAAATGAATTGGAGGGGCTTGGTTCTTACACTTATGTTCCAGAAAAGCTCTCTCGACTTGGAGAATAGAGCCACACCTCCCGCAAAGCCATCTATTATTGAGCCACCACAAATAGAGCTCAAACCACTTCCACCGCACTTGAGGTATAAATTTCTTGGTTTAAATGATACTTTACCGGTAATCGTTTCTTCTTTGTTGAATGATGTGCAGGTAGAACGATTGTTGGAAGTCTTGAAGGAGCATAGGCAAGCCATTGGATGGACAATTGCGGACATCCGTGGGATTCCCGCGGGAATTTGTGAACACAAGATCCAACTAGAGAGCGAGAAAAACCAAGTGTGGAACATCAATGACGATTGAACCCATCAATGCAAGAGGTGGTAAAGAAGGATCCCAAACTACTATGTCCCCTCAGGCTCCAGTTGCATCCACTTCCACTGCACAGCCCACCTCTCAGTCTACCATTGCTCAGCCTTCTGCTGAACTGCCAGCCATCTCGAGGCTTGGTCTCATTGCTCAGCATGCCAATGCTAAGGTAAACCAGCTTCTAAAGACCCTGCCCAACCTCATCAAACAAGCCCTGACTCCTATACAATCCTCCGTGACAGCTCTCCAACAACACCAAATAGTGTATGGGGATCGCTTGCAATAGCTTGAGTTAAGGGTTGAGAAGGTACAGTGCGGTGAGGTTAGTGGTTTGCCTACGCTCACGGAGGAGGTTGCTTCTATGAAGACCGAGCTCCACAAGATGCAGACTTTGGAGTTCGATCTATCATCCCTCCTGCCCAAAGATGGTGAGCAGGGAGCAGGTGCAGCAGAGCCAGACTTGGGTCTTGAATTCACTACCCTGACGGCAGACATTGCACCTCAGACAGCCGGGACTCCCCAACCTCCAGCTCCTCTGGTACGTATTGATATTCCTGATGAAGAGGTTTTCGGACGATCTATTGAGTCTGAGGAGGAGGAGGCAGATGAGGGCAAGGATGAGGAGAGTTCATGGTCCTCGGATGATGATGGCCCTTAGGAGAAGGGCAAGCAGATTGCTGCTCCTACAATTGAGGAAGTGGAGTAAGCAGAACTTCAGGTAGCGATCAAACATTCTCTAGCAGATTTGGCCGCCCCTATGGATCTTTCGGTCACTCAGCCATCAGTGGGCGAGGTTAGCAGCTCACAGGCCCCATCTCCAGTTCTGGACCAGCTAGAGATCCCTCCTCCATCAGTGGAGGTCACTCCTCAGGTCGAGCTCTCATCGGTCCCAGCTTCAGCATCAGAGGGTGACCCCACCATCACTCAGCCGGCTGCCGACTCCTATAGCGCTTAGTGCGCCTCAGGGAGCCCCTTAAACTCTACTCTATGTTCTTATGCATTGCAGACAATGCATGCCTTTTAGTTGGGGGTGGTAGCCTTGTTTATACTTTTGTGACATTATCAACTGTTGTACATATTTATGCCTTTATGTTATAAACAAACTTATGTACTCATGTGTATTTTGTGATTCTATGTATGTTAGTGTTTTGTGATTTCTGTACATAAGTTATGTTGTGTAGTTCGTAATTTGTATATATTAGTGCTTTGTGATCTCCGTACATAAAGTATGTTATCCTTGTGCAAAAAAAGAAAGAACAACAAAAAGAAGTAGATAGTTTTCCATCTTTAGTAATTAGCAATAAATTTCCCTTGGTTTTTCTTTGCCAGGTTCTTTTCCAAGGGTGTAATAGTAGAACCAGGACAGTAGAATGAAACATATTGACCGGTTTGGTGTAATTGTCTAGTCTCAAGCAGGTGTGTCTGTATATAGCATATACCCTTCCATATATATAAAAAAAGAAGAGATCAACTATGTGAACTTGAGGCTCGCTCTGTGACTTTATGTCTACCTAGAGTTATACTTGTATATCTGATGAAAGCTTTGAGTTGCCAAGTGTTGACTCGAGGGCTTCAAACTATGTTATCCAAATAGTTCGTATGCCATGTATGTGAGTTCTTTGTGTAAATAATTCTTGCGTTTGCTTCTACCATCTAGAACTTGCCCGATTGGTTTTTCGATGCTTATAATAATTACACTTGGTTGGAGAAATGACCTTAGGTAGTCTTTGTGCTTTTTGGAAAACCAGTTAGCCTTTCAAGGCACCAATTGTACAGATAGTATCACTAGTTACCCCATTTGAGCCTTTAACCTTTTCTTTGGCTACCTCATTACAAACCTTTCCCTTTTTGTGAAATAATTCCCTCTTTTGAACCCGTCCCTCCTTGAGCATTGAGAATGATGCTAAAAGCCTAAGTTGGGGGTGTGGTGTAAAGTCGGAAATTGGCAAGATTGTACAATGAGCGTAGGAAAGTGAACCTCAAAATGTGAAATTATTCAAGCTCCAAAAGAAAAATATTTATATAAAAAAAGAGAGAAATATTTGTATATATATAAATTATAGAGCCTTGAAGAAAATTAGAAAGGTAGTTAAGGTGGTTCTATATTGGGAACTAGATGCCAATGAGGCTATGGGGGTTGAAGAGAAACAAAGCGTAAAAAGAATGACAAATGTGAGTAGTGTTCAAGGAGGATGAAGTCACTTGTATCCAAATGCTTATCCGACCCTTCCCTAAGCCTACATTACAAGTTTAAAAAGTCCTTATGGGATCCCCAACCGAGCGTTCTTAGAATAAAGCGATGAATTAAAATAAGGGCAAGCCTATGGTATGGTATGTTGAAACACTTGAAATTCTTTTCTGAGAGTGAGTGTCTTTGTGAATTCGTCCCTTTTTGTTGTCATTGTACATATTGTGATTTTGGGACTTTCTTTCTAGTGAGGGCACATGAACTGTAAGGTTGAACACAAGTTGAGTTGTTGAGTCAAATGCAAGTGCACTCAGCTGAGGGTAGCATTTTGTCACATTGTCCGAGGCTCAAAGTTCACAAGTTGATTAGTTTTCCTTGTATATATTGATGGTTCAGGAAGGGTAAAACAACCGAAGATGCATGCTTGAAGTACTAGCAACAAACACCATCCATGGTCATTATTATTTTATGTTTGGTAGATGAAGTCTAGACTAGAATAGTGTTGTTTTAGTTGCTTGAGGACAAGTAAGAGTTTAAGTTGGGGTGTTGATGTGCCGGAGAATTTCGGCACATTTCAATACTAATTGCTTAGATTTTAGCTTGTTTTGAATGCAATTACCTCCCTTATGTAATTTTAGTATTTTTGCAGTACATGAGGTTTAAGGACCCAAAAGCATGAAAATGAAAGCAAAAAGCCACAAAAAGACAAGGAAAGAGCAAAATATAGCAAAAATGTGGATATGCAACGCATTATGCGATCGCAAACCCTACATGCGAGCCACATAAGGTGCAAAGGATCGCAAATCAAAACAGAAAGTTAGCCAAAATCTGGTGCAAGAAATACGGTCTAGAATGCGATCGCATAACAGGTTTGCGGACAGCATAATGGACCGCAAACTCATGAAGAGAAGTGCTGATGGTGGAAAATGCGACGTAGAATGTGATCGCATAGCTGGAATGCGATCCGCAAACCCACAATGCGATGACGGCCTCAAAACTAGGGTTTTGAAGTGCGATGGGCATGAAGAGAATGCGGACCGCATGTCTGATTTGCGACAGAAATGTGGTCGCATACTTGACCTGAAAGGGCATTTTTGTCCATTTTTTGTCTCGATTTTTGGCCCTCTATAAATAGATTTATTTTGATTTTGTGGGCTCATCTGGTCTGACTTTGAAGCTACAATACAAGGCATTAATATTCCTCTCTTTTGGAAGCTTTTGGGTCAAGAATCTTTCACTTTGTAAGCTTTATGGCATTAAATAGTGTCTTCCTTTTGTATTTTAGCATGTGTAGCTATTTTTAAATACTAAGGTTGTGGACCCTAAATGGGTGTTTAACATTAAATATATATATATAATGGTTGGTTGATATTTATTTACTTCTCATTCTTCATTTATTGTTGGTGGTTACAAACATTAACTCGAAACCAAGACTAGGAATTTTTAACAAGCAGGATCAATAATCATTACTCTTTCATTTCGACACAAGAAAAAAGGATTTTTCTACTCTAGGGAATCTCATTCCTTGGATGGATCATAACTTATACAAAAGATAGTCTCTGTAAGAAGGACCAAAGCGCACTGAAAGAACCTACCGATTCTTGCCAGTCATAACAACCAGAACGGGTTACAAGTGCCATTAAATTCTTGCTTTGCTTGGGAAAGTGGGTTGGAATTTGGAAGAAGTAAATCAAACACTCAAGGCTTTAAACCTTGTTTAATAGAATCGCTTAGGAATAAGTGGGTTTTATTTGGCATATATTGATTGTTCTTAATTACAACTCTTTTATATTTGGAAAAAATCATAAAGAGGAGATACTACCCAACTATTGGAAAATATTGGGTGGACATTTAGACATCATTTGCATATCAAAAGGACCTTCCATTAGAAATATATCATATTAACACCGATAGCATTACACTTCATTAATGGGGACACGACCTTGGTTTCTTTAATCAAATTATTTACATTCTCAATATTTCAACTAGTTGTTACTTCAAATCAAACTCAACTCATACTCTTGTTACCATTAATTCATACTCTTGTTACCATTAACTGGATAGAACTACGACTTTAGTCGAGAAACACACTAATCGAGTAACCTTTTCACACCTATTTCCTGTGGGATTCGACCCCAACATTGTTGGGTTATTATATTTGACACCGACTGCCTTACACTATTTATTAAAGTGTAATTTGAGTGTATCACTGGAAGACTGAGCTATGCCCCTACCCGCTCCCTGGTGGGATGCACGACAATGTCTCTGAATATGACCCATCATCCCACATCCATAGTATATAGGTAACTCTAGATAGCAAGTCCCTGAGTGTATCTTCCCGCACCTGGGGCACGGGGACCTCTGCTGCTGCTGGAAACTCTCTCCTGACTGACCCCGCTGATGGGATCCCTTGCTACCCTGATCGGGTCTGAAACAACTCCACTGCTGCTGGCTGGGCCCTGACAGCAGTGCACTGGCTGAAGACAGTGCAATAGACTGGGAAGGCCCTGATGATCCTCCCCTGAAAGCCTATCTTCCCCCACCTAGTGACTCACCCATATTTCCCGTAGACCCGGCCTTGCTGCTACCCTCTCTCTCCATTCTGTTCTTTAATTTACGGTTCTCTGTGGCCTGAGAAAATGCTACCATCTTCCCATAATTCATGTCGAAATTCAATGCAGTCGTAGAAACCTCATTAATGGTCAAAGAATTAAGGCCCTGAACGAACCGGCACACCCTGGCATCCATTGTGGGCAACATTTGAATGGCATACTTGGACAAGCGAGCAAACTCCATGTGGTACTCCTACACACTTCTGTTACCTTGACTCAAATTTTCAAACTCTGCCACACGGGCTACCCTTGTCTCAGCGGGCAGGAAATGGTCAATAAAGGCATCAGCGAACTCACTCCACCTCGCCGGAGGGCTCCCCTCCTCGCAGGAATCTTCCCATAACTCAAACCACGCATAGGCCACCCCTTTCAAGCGGTAGGCAGCCAACTCTACTCCCTCTGTCTTAGTTGCACGCATGACCCTGAGAGTCTTGTGCATCTCATCAATAAAATCCTGAGGGTCCTCTTCTGGATTGGCACCCGAAAACACTGGAGGGTCTAACTAAAGAAATCTGTTTACCCTGGAACTGGTGGAATCCCCTTGCTGGCTAGATGAACTGGGTGCAGCATTTGACCTCTTGGCCTGGGAGGCCACTAGCTAAGTCAGCATCTGAATAGCTCCCCTAAGATCCCTATCAGAGATACCAGAATCGAAATCTAAGGCTGGAGGCGGGACATGAGTATCAATGGGAGGGATAGTAGTATCCCCCGCAGGTGCAGGAACTGGGGTAGTTTGTTCTGGAATAGGAGTACCAGGCAGGGTGATAGAAGGGCGACTACCCTCACCCATAGTATCAAGCAATGATTCATTAGCCACTCATGAGGTGGCATTGGCTACTTGGCCAATTCTCACTTTCTTCTTAGGTGCCATTTACTGAAAGATAGAACAACGCACTAATTAGGGATGGAAACAATTTCACCGCACGATTCAGAATATCAAAGAAGGGTGTTATTCCTAAATGCCCCAAGTAGCCTCCAACTTATAGATGTGGTCGACTACACACCGATAAGAAGGACTCTACTAGACACGACTCCGAGAAATCCTAGGACACTTCAAAACCTTAGGCTCTGATACCAAGTTTATCATGCCCTAACCTCGGGAGGCGCGACCGGCGCTCAATCAAGTGATCCCAACTGAGCAAGTCTTATCAAACGCTACCTACCCAACTCAATATGAATAAGGACACCATGCTTCCATTTATTTAACCAAGGGAAGATAGTGCATCCCATATTACTAGTTCATTTTAAATCACCACATCAAACCATAAATGAGTTCTGAGGTTCCATACATTTATACTTTAGAGAAACAGGAGTTAGAATTACAACATAGTAAGTACACCCATCTGACACCCGCACATGACCCACACATATGTCTACGGAGCCTCTAAGGATACAAAAGATAAATGTGACAACGCCGGCAACAAGGCCCCGACTATACCTCAAAAGTGAAGGTCCACAATAAAAATATGTGCAATATAGCCCCTTGAAGGAGGAAGGGGCTCACCAAGTTCTTGAGAAGAAGGATGCTCTATTACACACGATCGGCACTATCCGCAAGGGAGCCACCTACATTCATTTAAAAATGTAGCGCCCTGGCAAAAGGGACGTTAGTACCATGGAATAGTACTAGTATGTATAACTAAACACTATCAAATTAGAAAGAACTTTCATACACAAATAAGGAAATCACAGGTATCACTCCAAAGCTTTAAACTATCACAACATTATCAACATGAAAGAATTACACAACCTTCACATCATGTTTCCATAGCCTTTAGTTGGGCATTTCATACTGTTCCACATCGTTCACATTACCACCGCTATCTTGAGCGGAGTCCGATCTCGACCCGATCGGCTAGGCCGTCTCCCGGATACGTTACCAATATTCTATTCACACTTTCCAGTTTCAATCATCAATGCATAACCGCCATGTCTATATGTCATGGCATCCGATCACGGCCCGGTCGGCTAGGCCGCCTTACCAAGGCGTTACCATTTTCCATTATTCATCTCACTCCAATCTTTGGTTACACATGTATTAGTTTACTAACACTTGGGGCCACAATTTTCACATTCCACAATTCATGTTTCACATTGTTCCCATTTTCAACATTAGGTTTGTAATTCAAGAGAGTATGGCACATAAGAGCAAATAAGGTTGTAGGCGTAGATGAGACTTCATGTAAATGGCACAACAACACACTTCAATTTCAATCTAAGGTCTAAGCATTTCGATACATGATTCATAGTCCTTGCACCTTTTCAAATTATCAAGAATAGCATGTTGATCAATTTGAGACACAGTTTCCATGCATATAAGGTTGCAACACCAAGTCAAGTGAAATAGCAATCAATACAACAATTCAATTTAATCTTACCGTGCTCACACAACCAATGATGAAGCTCAATTTCTAAAAGACGTGGTTTTAGCCATACATACCTCAATAAAGCTTTCCTTATTCCTTACAAAATTTTGGAACTTTTAGCACTTCGATCTATTGTGTAAGAATTACAAATTAAACCGAGAATTAGAGACGAGATTGAGATTCTAGCTTGTTTTGAGCATACTATTAAACACTAAAGGTGCATTGTGATCTTAGGCCCTTTTTGAGAGAAATTTCTATCATTTTATACCCTAATTACTTTCTTTTTAGTTCACTACCTCCCAATATTCTATGGTGTGGTATGCATGCAAGAAATTCATTCTTATACCCATGAATTACTTCACTTGTGATCCCTTATTGCTAAGCATAAGAATAAGAGCTGAGGTAATGAAGTCTTACCTCTTGGGATGAAGATTTAGGTGCCCTCACTTGATTATTTTCAAAGATTTGGCAAGGTTTCATGGAGTAATTTGATGGGAAGCACTTCCCTCTCTAAGACCCTCTCTCTCTCTAAAAGCATCAGGAAATATGCTCAAAATGAACTATAACACCGAATATATCGATAAGGGGTCGGGTTTAAAATTTAGAAAATTGGAGCCCCGATCAGGTCTGCGATCGCATTTGCGATCACAAAGTGGAAATGCGGCCCGCAGAATGGACCACAAAAGTGCTCCCAAAATCTAAACATTCTATCTGGGTATGCGGCAGAAATGTGGTCCGTATACCCGTTCTGTAGTCACATAATGCACCGCAGAACTGCTCCTTACAAAATCCCAAGGAAATTATGCGACGACTATACGGTTTGCATATCGGTTATGCGATCGCATAATGTACTGCATATTTAACCTCAAATTTTACTAACATACTAACTCACTTTGCGGTGACTATGCCCCCTATGCGGTCCGCATACCTGGTATGCTACCGCAAAATTGCACTTCTCTGGAAAACATTATTTTTTGACTTTTTAATGCACTGTTCAATCCAAAGGGGTATCCTAACACATGCTCCTAACTTAGCACCACGGGATTTGGGGTTCTGAGTAGGAAATTCACGGGGCCTTACATCTTCCCCCACTTAAGATCATTCATCCTCGAATGAGGATCAAGGTTCACTTATTAACAGTCTTAGTCCAATCTTCTGTTCTTTATAACTTGAAACATGTTTCCAATCCCCAAATTTAGCTAACTCCCTATATTTCCGAAAATTTCGCCAGAGTTTCCTTTGTATCTAGGCCTATCCACCTATCAGAGAGCCCCAGAAACATATCCTAATAACGGGTACACATTCCATGGACATAAGACATGACATAACTCGTACAATACTAACCATGTCCATATTTGCAACATGTATATATATAAACAAAACAGGACAGTTTTACATAGATCAAATCAGAAGATAAGGGTTCATAGGAGCTAAGTGCATAAAAGCTATTACATCACTATTCGAACAAATGTGGGTACTTCTTTTCATCTCATCCTCAGCTTCCCAAGTGGCTTCCTCAACTTGCTGGTTTCGCCATAACACTTTCACGGATGCAATTTCCTTATTCCTCAATTTCCAAACTTGCCTATCAAGAATGGCAACTGGAACTTCTTTATATGACAACTCTTTATTAACCTTAATAGTTTCAACTAGCACAGTAGAGGACGTATCTCCCACTACCTTTCTCAACATGGACACATGAAAGACCGGGTGTACCATTGACATCTCAGGTGGTAGCTCGAGCTTGTATGCCACCTGACCAATCCTCTGAATAATTTTGTACGGTCCGACATACCTCAGACTCAATTTTCCCTTCTTTTCGAACCGCATGATGCCCTTCATAGGGGAAACCTTCAGAAATACCCAATCATCTTCTTTGAACTCTAAATCTCTGTGATGCACATCCGAATAGGATTTTTGGTGACTCTGAGCAGTTTTAAATCTCTACTTAATAATCTTGACTTTCTCCATGACCTGATGCACGAGGTCCAACCCTATCAATTCTGCTTCTCCAACCTCGAACCACCCAATGAGAGACCTACATCTCCTACCATACAGTGCTTCGAATGGTGCCATCTAGATACTAGTGTGGAAGCTGTTGTTGTAAGCAAATTCTATGAGTGGCAAATGGTCATCCCAACTACCCTTGAAATCAAGAGTACAAGCGCGCAACATGTCTTCAAGCGTCTGAATAGTCCGCTCTACTTGACCATCGGTTTGTGGATGAAAAGTTGTGCTAAGATTTACCTGCGTATCCAAACCTTGTTGAAACTTCTTCCAAAAGTTGGTTGTGAACTGAGCCCCTCGATCTGAAATGATTGAGACTGGAGTGCCATGTAACCTGACTATTTCTTTGATATACAACTGAGCATACAGCTCCGCTGTGTCGGTAGATTTGACTGGCAGGAAGTGCGATGACTTTGTAAGTCAATCAACAATCATCTAAATTGAGTCAAACTTGCGCGGAGTGCGTGGTAACCCTACCACAAAATCCATGTTGATCATCTCCCATTTCTATTTTGGAATTTCTATGCTTTGAGCCAATCCACCGGGCCTTTGGCGTTCGGCCTTTACTTGCTGACAATTCAGACATTTTGCCACAAAGTCCGCCACATCTTTCTTCATGTTATTCCACCAATAAATTTCCTTGAGATCATGATACATTTTCGTGGAACCTGGGTGCACAGAATACCTAGATTCGGGGTTCTGAGTAGGAAATTCACAGGGCCTTACATGGTCAGCCTTCCCCCTCCACCACAACACCCTCTACTGCCCCAAACACAAACACCCAGCCATTAAACTACTCCAAAATCCTGAAACCATGCACAATAAATGTTGCCATGCAAGAACGGAAAGCTTCTGTTGATCCTATTCCATTGAGACGAGCAGCAATTCTCAATGGGCAACCCATAGTAGTGTTTACTGAGACAGAAGTTGAACGAATGAACGTCATTGAGGGACTTGAACACGCAGTGGCTGGAAAATTTGCTTATGGATGGCCAGATCTTAATGAAATCCGACGTATTGTTCCTGCGCAATGTGGGATTAAGGGAGAGTGTAGTATTGGATTCTTAAGAGATAGGCATGTTCTTATTAGATTGACCTTGTGGCAAGACTTTGTTTATTTTTCATTTAAAGGAGCTTATTATGTCACTGACAAAGTAGGTAATGAATATCAATTGCGACCTCTCATATATGATGCTAAGTTTAAAGCTGGAGAGGAAACTCCTATGGCTATAGCATGGATATCATTCCCAGGTTTGTTGCCTACCTACTTTGTTAAGGAGTGCTTATTCTCACATGCTTCAGCTGTGGGAAAGCCATTACACTTAGATATGGTGACAATAAATAAGACTCGTCCAAGTTGCGCTCGAGTTAAGGTCATGGTTGATTTATTAGCTGACCTTCCAAAGAAGGTGAGAATGGACATTGTGAATGAGGCAACTGGTGATATAAGGACAGAATGAGTCAACATCAAATATGATATGATGCCTAAGTATTACAAATAATGTAAATTACAAGGCCATGAGGAGATTGAGTGCTAGCATTTGTATCCAGAATTGATGATTAATGATCAGAACAACTAGGCTGCAGCAGTGAAAGGGAACAATAAGGAGCAGACTAATCAGCCTCTAATGATTCTTTCAAGTGGGAAGGTTGTTGGGAATGTTAATGCAACTGGTGAACAATAGAAGGAGGTTAAGGATAATCGTGTGAAGAATGGTGACAAGAAGATGGATGCTTTAGTTCAGAAGGGTAAAGAAATTGTCCCAACAGGTAATACCAATGTGCAGCAGGTGCAAGATGAAAAGAAGGTGCAAGTGTCCAACAAATTTGCAGCTTTGGAGGCTATTGAGGAAGGGAATGAGCAAAATTAGTTGGCTATTGTTGAGGCTGCTCAAAAAGTGACTCAAGTGGAAAAGATATCTCCTGCTAAGGAAAAGAATCGAGGTTCAGGTAGTAGAAGTCCCAAAAAAGCATCACCTACTGGAAATAAGAAAGGATTAAATCCTTCAGCCCTAAACTTTAATCCATTCTCAAAAGGGAGTGAAGCAGCAAAGCAAGGGGTATCTAATACTCTAACTGGAAGAATGAGTGGTGAACAATTAAATGTGGAGACTACCTCACAATGGATACAAAGAGCTCTAGTTGGCAATGCTGTAGCTACTAATACATCTTATCAGGAGATTCCATCTCAAGACACAAGGGTTGATGACAATTTAGCAAAGAAGCAGAAAAAAGGAGCACATGCAGAATCAGATGCAAGTGATGATTTGTTTATAACAATAGAAAAGGTCAAGTGGACTGGTGGTAGATTATGGGAGTATAAAAAATAGAGGATTCAGAAGAAGGAGACATTCCAGATGGTATGCAAGCTGAAAGAGATTCAGATGTTGATATTGAAGAAGAGGAGCAAAGTGTATATGATGAGGCAAATATTAACAAAGAGGAGGAGCTGATCAACAAAATTAAGGAGGATCCAAAGACTATTGATGAGAACAAAGAAGGAAGGGGTGATGCAGATAATGCTAATAATGAGACAGGAATCCATATTGCTTAAACAAGGGACCCTAATACTACTGTAGTTAATCCTAAAGACATTAATGTGAAAATGGGAGATTGGGGTGGAATTGGGAAGCCTACAGTAATACCTAAAGTGACCAACATAAATACAAGAGAGAGTACCAGATCTGGAAATAAGCAGAAGGTCAAGGACCAAGTGAATGTGGAGATGATCAACATTGTTCCATTGGATAATAGTCAAATTAGGCAGCAACAGCCTGAGGATAAATCTATATTCTCTACTGTGTAGGCTAGAGAACTTGACACAGATGTCATACAAGATAAAGGAGCAGGTGAACACATGGAAAGAGCAGGCAAGGAATTTGATGAAGAGTCCACTGCTCAAAACTTCAGAAACGTAGCAAGATAAGGTGACTTATCTCCTATGCACATGGACAAAGCAACATTTGCAACAAAAGGGAGGAAGAAGACTGTGAAGGATCCAGTAAAGGAATTATCTATTGTTCCTGCAACTGGAGTACAAACAAGGAGGACACTCACAAAATTATATAACCTATAATGGATGGTCTGATATGGAATATAAGGTCTGTGAAAACCATGCAGGATTTTGAGAGGCTCATTACAATGAATAAAAAACATCACTTTGAGTTCATTGGACTCATGGAACCTAAACAACAAGCTAGGAAGCTGGAGAGGTATAGAAGAAGAATTGGATTTGCTCAGGCGATTGCAAATGTCTCCAATAAAATATGGGTGTTCATTGATGAGGTAATTGAAATTGATATTATATATGACATGGTGCAGCAGCTAACATTAAAATTATTTCACATTGAATCTCATATGGAATTTATATTGACACTGGTATATACAAAATGTGACTCTATAGAGAGGATTGAGTTGTGGGATTCATTGTATAATTTGGCAAGAAATATGTCAGTTTCATGGCTTGTTGGGGGGGACTTCAATGTAATATGAGATGAAGAGGAGAAATTTGGGGGTCTGCCAGTTTTATTGAATGAGATTGATGACTTTAGGCATTGTATAAACACCTGCAACCTCTCAGATTTAGGCTTCAAAGGGAGTATATTCACATGGTGGAATAGGAGAGCAGATGAAGAATGTATTTTTAAGAGACTTGATCGTTGCTTGGCTAATATAGAATTTCAGCAAACTTTTCCTAGATTGGAGGTTACTCATCTTCCAAAAATAGGTTCAGACCACTGCCCATTGCTTTTAAAATGTGATGTTGAAACAGCACCAGTGAGGAAAGCCTTCAGATTTCTAAACTTTTGGATCAAGCATGTCTCCTATAAAGAAGTGGTGAAAGAAAATTGGCATGCTGATTTTTATGCCAATTCGTTTATACTTTTCAATTATAAATTGAAGAAACTGAAGAAAGCATTGTCGATATGGAGCAAAGCAACATATGCGGATATATTCCAAAAGATAGCAAGCTTAGAGGAGGTTGTTTTGGTTCATGAAGTTCAATTTGAGGTTGTCCCTTCTCAAGACAATAGAGAGAGGTTACAAAAGGTGCATGCAGACATGATTAGATATCTTTCTATAGAAGAGGAGTTTTGGAAGCAAAAATCTGGAATGCAATGGTTCAAGAATGGAGAGAGGAACACAAAGTTCTTTCATACACATGTCAATGGTCGAAGAAAAAGGCTTCAGCTTAAAAGAATTCAAGACAGTACTGGTATATGGCTGGAACAAGATGAGGAAATTGCAGAGGAGGCAGTGAAATTTTTCAAGGATCAATTTACTGAAAATAATGTTCCTTTAGATTTTCGTATACTTGATCATATTCCTACACTGATATATGGGGAGCAAAATGCAGAACTGTTGAAACAGCCAAATAAAGAGGAGGTCAAGCAAGCAGTATTTGGTTTAAATGGTGAGAGTGTAGGAGGTCCTGGTGGATTTACAACCAGTTTCTATCATGCTTGCTGGGATATCATTGGACATGACATCTTTGATATGGTCAGAGCTTTCTTCAATAGACAAGAATTGCCCAAATGTGTTACTCACACTAATCTTGTCCTACTGCCTAAGAAGAAGGAGGTGACAACTTTTTCAGATTTTAGGCCATAAGCCTTAGCAACTTCACCAACAAAATCATCTCAAGAGTGATTCATGAGAGGTTAGTAGGTTTTCTGCCAAATATCATATCGGAGGAACATGCTGGATTTGTTAAGGTGAGGAGCATAGTTGAAAATGTCTTATTAACTCAAGAAATTATAACTAGCATAAGATTGAGAACAAAGGCAGGCCCTAATGTAGTTATTAAACTAGACATGACCAAGACATATGACAGGCTTTCATGGTTGCTTTTGACTAAGGTGCTAAGGAAGATGGGGTTTGGAGAGAGATTCATAGGGTTGGTGTTTGGGATTGTGTCAAACAACTGGTATTTAGTGCTAATAAATAGACAACCTTATGGTTTCCTCAAATCATCTTGAGGGGTCAAGCAAGGAAATCCTTTATCTCCTACACTTTTCATCTTGGCTGCTGAAGCTCTATCTATAGGTTTGAATGCTCTACATTTGAATCTTTATTTTTGTGGTTATGGAATGCTTAAGTGGAGTCCTAAAATCAACCAATTGGCATACACGGATGATACTATCATTTTCTCTTTATCAGATGTTACCTCTCTTAGATTAGTGATGAATGTTTTGACTGCATATGAGGCAGCTTCTAGTTAGTTGGTGAACAAGAGCAAATATGCCCTTTATATGCATCATTTGGTTGATGTGGATGTTGTCACAAAGGTTGAAAGAATCATTGGAATTGGAAGAAAAGAGTTTCCTTTCACTTATCTTGGGTGTCCTATATTCTATTCTAGGAGGAAGATGGATTATTATCAAGATTTGATCACTAAGGTTATGGATAAATTTCAAACATGGAAAGGGAAATTATTATCAATTGGTGGCAGGGCAATCTTGATTTCTCATGTTCTCCAAAGTATGCCAATTCACTTGCTTTCTGCAATGAATCCTCCACATTATGTCATTAACAAGCTTTACAAAATATTTGCACAATTTTTTTGGAGTAGTACTATATGAGGCAATAGTAGGCATTGGGATTCATGGAATACTTTGTGCATGCCTTGTGATGAAGGGGGTATTGGGTTTAGATCACTGCATGATGTATCAAGGGCTTTATTTTGTAAGTTGTGGTGGAATTTTAGAACAAAGCCAAGTTTATGGAGTTCCTTTATGTGCCAAAAGTATTGCAAAAAGCTAAATGCTATAATTGTGCCTTGGAGGAGGGGATCTCATACTTGGAGGAAAATGTTGGAGTGTAGGGATGCTATTGAGCATCAAATTACATGGCAACTGAAGATGGGCTCTTCTCTTTTTTGGTTTGATAACTGGACAGGACTAGGGGCTTTATATTTCTTAGTTCCTCCAATTTTTTTGATTGATGAAACAATTCACAATGTGTATGAAGTGGTGGAGGAAGGTGCATCGAATGTTGAGAAAATTATGGAGATTCTGTCTGAGGAGTTTGTTGTGCACATTCTGGAGAAAATTAAGCCTCCAGTTATGGAGAACACTTTAGATGTACCATACTGGATGCTTGAGACTCGTGGTAATTTTCAGTGGCGGAGGCAGGATCTTGACGATGGGGGTTCAAAAAAAATTGTATCTAGTGGAGATTGAACTCATGACCTTATGTATATTTTAAACTCCCTTGACCACTAAACTATATTTTTAGATTGTGTTAAGGGGGTTCAAAACTTAATATATAGAGACTGATTTTGCCTTATATATACAGTATATTTTTTCGGCGAAGGGGGTTCGGGTGAACTCCCTTGCCCCCCCTAAATCCGCCCCTGGTAATTTTAGTGTAAAGTCTGCATGGGAGTATTTAAGGAGGAGAAATAATCCAAGACTTGCATACAAAATGATATGGGTAAAGGGATTACCTTTCAAGATCTCATTCTTCATGTGGAAAGTGTGAAAAAATAAACTTCCTCTTGATGATTTCATGACGCGATTGGGATATTTTATGCCTTCAAGATGTTGGTGTTGTATTGAGCCAAAAGAAGAATCTTTGATACATTTGTTCTTCACATCACAGGCTGCCAAGACAGTATGGAAATATTTCCTATCTAGAGCTGGGATACGATTGGAGGGATTGACATTGCATCAGGCGATCACTAGCTGTTGTACAGTTCAGGTGCTGCCCAGAATTAAGCCAATTATGCAAGCCCTTCCTTCTTGCATTATATGGGAACTGTCGAAAAGGAGAAACAACTTTAAACATGGGGAAGTAGTCTCAATCAGTTGGGTTATTTACCAGGTATCCTCTTCTCTTCAAGCTCTTGTAAGAGTAAGGAAGCCAGGCTTACTAATGTTCCTCATAAGTGGCAAGATCGGTTAACAATGCTGGAAAACTATACTCCTAGGCTGAAGTATGACAAGGTGATTGGGGAGTTGCCTATAGTGGGTTGGGTGAAGGTAAATACTGATGGTGCCTCGAGGGGGAATCCAGGGAGGAGCTCAATTGGTTTGTGTATAAGAAATAATGATAGAGATTTAGTATATGCTCTTGGAAGGGAGATCAATGCTACAACAAATACAGAAGCTGAAACAGTTGCAATTCTGGAGGCTTTAAGGATTTGTAGTGCTCACAATTACATGCAAGTATGGCTTCAAACAGACTCTTTGCTCTTGAAGAATATAGTTGAAGGATTGTGGAAGCCTCCTTGGTGTATTGTGGAACAAGTGGAGGAGATTTGGCAGCTCTTGGGCAGGGATAATTTTAAAGTCTCACATATTTTCAGGGAAGGGAATAAACTGGCGGATCATCTTGCAAACTATGCTTTGGATGTATGAGAGATTGAATGTCATGGCTATTGGCATTTAGATTCAATTGGGAGAAGAATAGTTAATGAAGACAAACTCCAGTGTCCTTATTTGAGGGTGAAAGTAGCAAGGAAGTAAGGTGTAAGGTGGCAAGGTGGGAGGGAGTAAAGAAGCATCATGTACAAATACTGTGGGAGGAGTACATGGTGAGACTAGTTTTAGCTAACAAATTTTTCTTTTTTGCTGGTCAATTTTCAGCACCTAAAATTTGCCTTTCGATGGAATTTCAAATGGTGGTGTTAGTGCTTTGCACTCAAACCATTGAAAGGACAACAAAGGCAAGCATAGATGTTGATGCAAAGCAGGGCAATCTCCTGCACAGTTTAAGAAGCAGCAAAAGTTTTTTGAAAAAAATAGAAGCAAAGGTGGATATAATGCCTAGAATGTTTAAGCGAAATGGGCAAGGTGGGCTAGGTGTTAGAGGAGGAAGTAATGTGATCTCAATGGATACAGGGAGTCAGGCAATAGTGAGTGTAATACAACAAGGCAGGAGTAGTAGGGAGATAAAATTTAGAAGCAACAATCAATATGTCACTCAGGTAGGAAAATTCTTTGAAAGTCAAGGTAAGGAGTTGGAATGGTAAATCTGGTACAAAGGAGCTACTGATTTAGTTGGAGAGGAAAAGAAATGATGAGTAAGGAGGCAGAGAAAAGGGATGGGAACTTGATGGGAAATGTGACATTCAAGCAGGACCAACACTCTCAAATCCTTTTAGAGGAGATGGTGTTGATCAATTTTTTCACTAACATCGTGTTTTTTTGCAGGAGACGTTGATGTACTCATGCCTTGTCATTTAATACGACTTCTATGGGCGGTATTAGTACTTGGTACTCATTCCCTTGAAGAAGAAACGGTGGCAAGCACAAGCATGAGAAAGCAATTTTGGATAGCTCCTTTCATAAGCCTGGGTAAACTCTGGTTTTGGCGCGTAATTCTGGGCAAATTGGCTCATCATGGGCTCAAACCCATAGTGCATCAACATATTATATTTCATGAGCTATCACCAGATGCAAGAAGTTCAATAGTAGGTAAAGGGACAGTACACGAAAATGGAGCCAAGAATGACATAGCTGGAATCCACATTAGCAGCATGTCTCACTTGGAAAATTCATACGGAGAATCTGGGCTAAGATGGGGTTAACACTCTCACATGGCAAGCTTCTAGGATACTTCAGGATGATTCTTGGTCAAGGATTGCACAGAAAAATCACAGGATACCACGTGCATCTGATGGCAAAAGTTATGCAATTTTTTGACAAATGTACACTCTATATCTGATGGTTTTGTTTTTGATGGGGTACAATGCTTCATGACTCATACAAGGAAATATACATTTTTGGCTATTCTGGGCAGTGGCTAACCAAGAGAAAAATCAATTTCAACGTCAACACAAACAAAGAGGATATGCGTGCAAAAACTAGGCAGCGGATATTCATTCAGCAGGTTATTTGTGTAAGGCATGGAAAATACAGCTGATGATGCAGCTTTATGGGCTTGAGGGACTAATTCTTAGATGCATAAATTATACTAGATCACATGTTATATCAAGGTTGAGCATAAAACTCAACATTGATAATAGTGTGAGCACGTGATTTTTGCCCTACATGAAATACTCCTATAAAATCAAAGAAAATAGAGTTTTTCTTAATTATTTGCCATTTTTAGGAATTTTTGTAGATTTTTATTAATTGTTTGCATTTTTCCTGCATGTTTAATTTTTATTTTAATCATGAAAAAATACCAAAATATCATGCATTGCATTTAGGATTTGTTTTTACATTTTTAAAATTAACCAGTAATTATTTGTTTTATAAAAATTAAAAATCACAAAAATTGCTTCATTTTTACACTTTTTTCCTTTTATTGATTTTTTCTCTTTTAATTTAGGATTAAGTAGCTTTTATAATTTTTATAATTATCTTAATTTCACATGTTTAGATAATCTAGGATTTTAATTTTAAGATTTTTAAAATCAAAGAAAAGAAAAATAAAAAAAAGATTTTTGATTTAGTCTTCCTATCCCAAAGTTAATTAGCCCAAATTCGTGACTCAAATCCCTTCAACTCCAAAAACATTGAGGCCATACCCTTCCCCCATTTGACCTAACCTAATTCTTACCCCTATATAATAATGTTAAGTCCTAAAATAAAGACCTAGACAGATTCCTAACCCCATTCCCAACGGCGCTCCCCTCAACAGACAAAAATCAGACCCTCCGCCCCTTTTACTTTCTCTCTGCCTCATAGGAAAAGAAGAAGAAACCAAATCAGTTGGATTGAAATCCAACGTTAACAGCAAAATGCTTCATAGATTGAAATCCAAAATCAATTCACGTTGAAATCCCTTAACACTTCCGCCTAATTGAAATCTCCCTAAATCTCCTTTCAAGTACTGCTGAAGCATCAATCTCCCTAATTGAACCGGTGACTTGGGACATCATAAATTATCCCAAGTGGCGACTCTGAATTTAATAAATAAATAATCTCGTTTCAATTGTCACTTTAAGTTGGAAAAAACTCCTTTATATACCCCTTCATGGGGGTGTAGGAAAAAGGAGGTGTGACAAATAGGACTTGTGTAGTTTTCATTTTTTATTTTGTTCATTGCTTAGGATTTCCTCATGACATTGTTTCTTTTAATTTTCTATATATATATATAAAAACTAGCTAGGCACTGCCTAGTGGATTTGCTAAAAGAAATATTATAGGCCACCAGAAAAAAAAAGAAAAAAGAAAAGAAAAAGATAATCCTCAAAGTGGTGGCAGCTATTAAAAGAAAAAGTGTGCTTAAAGAAAAAAAATAAGGGGCTAACACAATAATGTAATGCAATAATGTAATGGTGTAAGGAAGATGTGACAAAGTTAAGAGCTTAAAAGTACACAATGTAGTGGAGTGCTTAGGGAGGTGTAGTCACTATACCCAGATGTATCTTACCTGTCCCGCAGCCAACATTACAATCAAATAAAGTCCTATTTGATTCTTGACCGAATGAGCTCGATTAATCGAGTATTACACTACGAGCAAGCCTATGGTGTGTTGTTTGTGGCATAAGAATTTGTTCTGAGGGTGAGTGAAATGTTGTATTCGAATTCCTCAGTGTGTGGTTTGTAAACGATATAAGTCTCTTTTGTAATGAGTAGGTGTTGATATCAACTTTTTCCTTATATATTTCAATATGCAAAATAACTTCACAATATCATATATAAGCATGTCCAAGGGTTTTATTATTTTTTCCATAATTTTAAGGTTTTAAATTGATTTATTTTATCCCTTTTTATCCATAAAATCCCCAATAATTATTTCCAAAATTATTGTTTTGATAATTCATCTATTTAATTTCTATATTTATGCCAAAATATGGCTAAGATAATTTTTATATATTTTTTATAATTACATTTAGTATTTTTAAAGCTAAATTGCACATAATTGTAATATTAGCCCTTTTAAGATTTAATTATGTTTTATATGCATAAAATTGGATCATGTATTTTTAAATTGCTAATTATGTATTATAAATCATTTCAGCATCTTAAATTATTTTTCAAAAAATATTTACTATTTTTTATAAATTAAATAGAGAAAAACTGGCTATTTAACTTATAGCCAAATTGGCTTTCAATTCTAGCCTAAATCCAACGGACCCCCAACCCAATTAAAAACCCACCGGACCCAAGCCCAAACCAAAATCATACCCGACCCAATATCCCCATCCAATCCTGACAGTTGATCATTTTGATCAACGGTCCACAACCCACCTTCCTAAATTAAACCTAAACGACCCCCACCTAAACCCTCTCATTCACTCATTCACCCTCTGCCGTTACATCTCTCAATTCTCTCATCTCTCTCTGAAACGCTCCACCTGCTGGGCCATTTCCTCTCTTCTCCGGCTATCTCCCTGCCGGAATCCATGGTGGTCTCGCCACCTACCAGCGTTATGGTTCCCTTTTGAATGTGTGTCATCGTTTTGAGGCCTTCAAGTGAACCAGAGGCGGTTTACTTGCCTCTCATGGTTTCTCATGCCATTTTCCGACCATCCATGGCCGTTCGAGTAAGATCCATGACTTTTCCGGCTAAAACCGGTAATATTTTAAGGATTTCTCACCTTCTCTGGGTTCTCCGAAACCCTAACTCTAAAGATTTTTCGATTTTCTTTTAGATCTGTCTTAGATCTGTATATATTATGAGCTTTGTTGTTTTCCTCAAAGGTTTTTCCTGATTTTTTCCAAAGTGCCTCTTCGTCTTCAAGATTAGGGTTTCTTAACCCCCTTTTAAATAACTTCTCCTCTGATTTTCAGTATTATCATATGATTTCACTATGTTTAAATGGTTTACTTATGTTTTTCTTCTACCTGATTCATCATGTTGAAAACCCTAATTATTTTGGTTTATCCGGGGTTCTGGAACTGTCTTTGCTTACCTGATTTGTATGTATACCTGTTTTGATTGATTTCTTTATGATTAAAGCTTTTTCTTTGTTTATCTTGACTGGTTCTAAGTTCTTACTGCTTTTTAACTTAAAATCTCTAATTTCTTTCTTCACTTGAGTCTTAAAGGTTTTCTTTACTTGTTTCTGTGGGTTGGCCTGATCTTTTTTACCTGTTTCTGTGTGTTAGATTGGTTTCTTCACTCTGGCTCTATGTGTTAGCCATGACTATCTGACTTTATTAAGTTTCTGTTGATTACCATGCTTCGAGTGGGTTCCTTTTGCTACTGAGTCCTTAGCCTACTCGTGTCACTTCTGTATGATTGTGTTCATCTAGTTTGTTCATCTCTTGCTTCTTTTTGTCGATATGGCTGACCTTGAATGTCTGATACGCCTGTTCATTCTTCTCTATTTATATGTCGAAGTACAAAATCATGACTCCCTCTTAATTGATCCTGATTTCCTTAAATTACGTTTGATTGCAAAGTTTTCTTATAAACCCTTAAAATTTTACTTGTTAGTTTAAGTTGATAGATTTCATTTCCATATTTGTTGTGGTGCTTCATTCTTATTGAATCCTTTCCTCAAATTAGTATATTCTGTACTTAGACTCAATCATATGCTCTATACTTTTACTACCACTTATAGGGTAAAAACCAATCTTTCTCAACTGATTTTCTTTCCTTGGTTATCCCTGTTGGTATCCGTTTAAGTTGTAATTCCTTGATTAAAGGGGAGTACTTGTATTAATTGGATTCTAATTTTGATTACTTCCATAATTGTGCTAAACATTTACTTGTTACCTTATTTTCTATCTATTTTCAAAGCTATAAATACCCTAAGTCTTTCATTAACAAGACACGAGACTTGGCTTTCAAAAACCCCTCTCTTATTTAAAAACAATTTTGTGTTATTCTGCTACTATTGGCCGGCTGCAAGCCAAGGCTAATCATCTGTAAACTTTGGTTCTTTCATTTTGTTCACCTCTATCTTCACTGGTATGTCCTAGTTTATTTTAAAGCCTCAACAACATGTTTCTATTCCTGCTTCAGTTTCTTTTATTTCTGGCCAGCTTTTACTTGTGGTTTTGTTTTGAAGTTTGTATCCAAGCATGTTGATACGATTCCCCTCCCTTTAAATTCATGTGATTCAAAGCATGCCTGGACGATTGTATTCTTTTACCTACTGTGCACTTACCATGTTGTGAATCCCATATCCCTCCTCTATGTGTTCATGACTGGTTTGTGATTATGCCAGTGTCCAACTATCCCCGAGCATGTCCCTACCAGTCCTAATACTCCTACTGGGGTCAGATGTCTATGGTCAATATATATGTATCCCCAAACCCCCTTTTACCCTATGTGTGATTACTGGATACATTCACTTGCTGTGTATGGTCTTACCCTGAAGGGTTTGAACTCTGTCTTACTAATACAACTTGTTTCAACCATCTCTGCTATTAATTGCTTTCAAAATGGACCTGTCAGTCCAGTTTTTAAACAAACTCCTTTCAAACATGTGCCTGCACTTTCACTATACTCTTAGACCACTAGGTTCTGCCCCTTTTGTGTGAGCCTTGCCTTGGGACCCTTGAGCTCCCTCTGAACTTGGACACATGAAAGCTGGCCTTTCCACACTGCACTTACTCTGTCTTGGCTATAAAATCTGGGTGTGAGCACCGCCCGGGATCCCTTGAGGTCCTTAGGGAACTCTGGCACACCTAGATATGAGGAAAAGCTATGAAACAATCTTGGCACTTGAGGTGATTGATTACATAACTCAGAGAGGAAGTCCTAATCATACCTTCTATAGTGTAACTTCTTATTTTTCATTGCTACTTATGTAATTCATTTCAATGTTGGTCTGTAATAACTTATTGTAAACAAGTATTGGGGTTGGCTATTGAAAAGGGATGGGGAAAATATGCATGTTATAGTTGTTAAGGGTAGAAAACATGTTATTAGGTTTATATTCCTAATTGCGCAATAGAAACTATGCTTAGGGTTCATACATGCATTAGAAATCATGCTCTTAGGTCCCATGTTTCATGCTTAACACCTCATCCGTTACTAATCCATATTTTATGTCTATCACTTAGAAATACTGTTCCTAGGACGATAACAACATTGGCATAAAAGTTGTTACTCTTGTACTTTTAGAAATCATACTTCAATAATTTTGCAACTCTTGTGTGCATTTAGAAATCATGCCTTAGTACTTCTGTTTTTTAACAATCCTGTCATCTGCATGTGTATATTAGATATCATGTTCTAGGATCCTGTACGCATTTTTAAAGATGCCTAGTTAATTACTAATTCATGAAAAGGTAATAAAAATAATCTCACATTGTGATGTTTTCTGAATAAAGCTGGTAATAATCTCTTCATTCGTATCAACTAGAACAACATGTTCTTATGATAAAATAATTTCCAAACTATTTTCTTAATAACCTAGGTAATTGTTGCATGTTATTTTACGCCTAGGCAATCCTTAGGCAATTATCTTTAATAAAACCAGAACTGTCTTTATTTAACTATCAGCCTGTTAAAATTAGTAGGCAAGCCTGATTCGGACTTCTTTTCTGAGTCACGTAATAAATCTGGTTCTGTTGTTATCACTTAGATACCATGATTATGATCTGAATTCATACCTTATCTGTGTGTGAGTCGTGCTGTCTATGTGCATTACTTGTGGAGGTATATCTAAGCCTTCCATCTATTTTTTGTGTTTTCCCCCTAAATGCAGTCATACTTGTTAATTATATGTCGTCTTAGTATTTTGCTTTTAAACTTAAGGGTCTGCCTAGAACCTCCTTTTATAGGATAGGAGTCCTAAATTCCTTCGAGACTGATAGGAAGAGACGAGTAACAGCATGCAATAGGGGTCGAGACTAACCCTCGCTTTAATTACCTTCGCAGGGCGGGAAAGGGTAGATATGGATATGATGACCGGTGCGTTAATACCACGTGTAGCCCCTCTTTGAGGAGTGTCATACCGGGTAGTGCATTGATGTGATCCATATTATAAACAAACCTAGGACACCCTCTTTACATTTACGAATATGCTTAGATTATAATTCTTTTCAAAATCTTGCTTTTTATTAACTGCTTTCCAAATATATGTGTTCTTAAACTTAAATCCCCTACTATTTAAGTCATACTTGTTTGTTTGCTACTTGTACAAATTCACAAAAAAAATGTTTGGCCGGGAACCAAACTAGTGGATCCTTAGGGGTGCCTAACACCTTCCATTTAGGATAATTTCAAACCCTTACCCTATATCTGGTTACCAAACGTAGTTACAAATGAACCCTATAGGTGCCCTAACGCACCTTTAAAATCGCTATGTGGCGACTCTCCAAAAATGCAACCCCCTTCCCGAAAGGAAAGAGTTGTCCCAACCAAAAATGTCATAAACCCGATCCTGCGAGGGAAAAAAGGGGGCGCGACAATAGGCACATGATTCATGAAGGGAAGGTAAGTCTGGACCTCTGACTAAGAGTAGGAGAGCTGTTTAGGGGTATTGCATGGCAAGAAAGGAGTCCACTCTTGAGGCAAGGAGGTTGCGCTGAAGTAGTCTATCCATGTGAACTATTCTTGGTATAGGGAGTAGGGAAGTGACCCAATGATGATTAGGCCTATAGAGTGTGGTTTGTTGCTAGAAAACTAGCAATGATTTAAGTGTGGGGTGTTGATAGTAAGCTATATAGATGCTATTTACACTCTAAATGTACCATACTTTGTTGTTGTTTTAAAGGCTAAATGATAACAATATACACTAATTGGTGTTCTTTTGCTTTACAAGGACTAATCCAAGTTAGGAAGAGACTATGGAGTGTTTTGGAGTCAACAATGTGGATATAAGGCCAATCAAGAAAAACCCAACGAAAATAAGCAAGAAAGAGGCAAAGGGGGACTGGACAAGAGGCCACCGCGATCGTGGTCGACCGCGGCTGGAACGCGGTAGGCAAAATATTGAGGCAGAATAGTTGCGATTCACTGCGGTCGCACCGCATTCTGCCACGGCCGCGGTCGACTTTGTAATCGCCCAAAAATTTTGGGACTAAAGTGTAAATCGGGGGAAACTTATCCTAACCCTTTATAAACTCAACAAACTCGCCCAAGCAAAGGTGAAGCTTGTTTTTAGACTGAATTGGAGGCAAGAATAAGTGTGAGAAGAGCATCAACAATTAGAGTTTTTCAATCTTCTCTTTGTTATTTTTATTTGCACATTATGAATACTTTGGTGGTTTTATCTTGCTTTGCTATGAGTAGCTAAATATTTAGTCTAGGGTTTTGATGGAACCTATTGAAGGATGAACTTCGTGTTATGTTAATATAGTTTGCCTAGTTTAATCTCTATTTGTTCAACTACGTTCTTGTTGTAGTTAATTGATAGGATCTTCAATTTGTTGTGCCTATTTAGTATGTATTACTCGGGAGAGAGTGCATATTTAGGTAATTGTTGAGAAACACCACTCCCAAAGTATATGAGGGATCAATAACCAAGGGTTTAAAGGCGGAATTAGGGATAACGAAGCCTTGTGTGCGATTTAAAGTGAGCTGTAATAAAAGCCAGCTAGCGTAACTCGGGAGAGTGTGTCTAGTAAATTGTCATGATTACTCAGGAGAGATTTACGATAATAAGAGTGCTCATGATCGATAGAGACGATTAGGCATATCTATGCGAAACATAACAGAAAGGGATACCATCAATAGGGGAAATCATAACCTTAGATCCTTCTCTTACTTGCATACAACCCAGTCATAATTAGCTCTTAGTTTACTTGTTTTCATTCAGTTATAGTTAGTAAAAAAAATCTCCAATTGTTATTCAAAATATATGGAACGTTGATTACGAAGGATTTAGGGAGTCTAACAAGAGTAATTGATAGGTTAATTCCCTGTGGATTCGACTCTGGGCTAAATACTCGGATTATATTTGCATCGACCGCTTTGTCCTTTTTATAAGGCATAGTTGGGTGTGATCAGTAGACCTCCACCATTACATTTGCCCTATCTTCCAGGAGAATTAGCTTCTGCTGAAGTTGAAAACACATTAATCAATACAGAACTGAAAATCCAGCTACTCAAACATTATTTGAGAAGGGCACAACTCAAAATGAAATAACAGGCAGACTCTCATAGAAGTGATAGATAATTTGCAGTGGGAGACTAGGTTTATTTAAAGGTTCGGCCCTACAAACAAGTAACAATTTTGAAATATTCATCTCACAAGCTGGCTGGCAAGTACTATAGACCCTTTCAGGTCATCAAAAGGATTAGTCCAGTTGCCTATACTCTTTTATTGCCTACTGGTGTAAAGATACACCCTACAGTTCATGTGTCCTTGTTAAAAAAAGTGTTATGAAGTTCCCTCCCAAATTCTTATCCTCCTATAATTGACCTAGCAAGTCCTTATTGCCCTGACCCTGAGCTTGTTTTACAAATAAGAATGATCAAAAGAAGCAACAAGGTTGTGGCACAAGTTTTGATTAAATGGCATGGACTACCTGCTGATGCAACTACATGGGAGCTGGTTATTGTATTGCAGACACAGTTTCCCTCATTTGATCGTTCTGGACAAGGATCTTCTATTGGAGGGGAGTACTGATACACGATTAGTAAAAAAAGGGAATTGAGTCCAGAAAAGAGCCAAATAGTCCGTTGTCACAGTTAGTTAGGGATTCAAAAAGTAGTTAAAGTATGTTACAATAACTAACTTCCGTTAACTAAAGGAATCTGTTAAGAAAGCTCTTGATTCTTCATTCAAAGTAACAGATATAAATACAGTGATAACTATCAGGGTACCAAGCTGCTTAGCCATACTATGAAAGTCTGGGAGAGAGTGGTAGAGCTAAGGGTGAAGAGGAGTGTGTCTATTTCCGAGAACCAGTTTGGGTTTATGTCAGGGAGTCGACAACAGAAGCTATACACCTTGTTAGGAGATTGATGGAGTAGTATAGGGAGAGAATAAAGGACTTGCATATGATGTTCATCGACTTAGAGCAAGCGTACGATAAAGTACCGAGGGAGATTTTGTGGAAATATTTGGAGACTAGAGGTGTTCCTGTTGCCTATATTAGGTTGATTAAGGACATGTATGATGAAGTAAAGACCCGAGTGAGGATGGTAGGTGGGGAATCAGACCATTTTTTGGTTATGATGGGGCTGCATCAGAGGTCAGCACTCAGCCCTTTTTTATTTGCTCTGGCGATAGACGTACTAACGCACCAGATCCAAGGGAAGGTGCAGTTGTGCATGCTATTTATAGATGATATTGTATTGATTGACGAGACACGAGATGATATGAACGCGCAATTAGAGGTATGGAGGCAGACCCTGGAATCTGAAGGTTTCAAGTTGAGCAGGAGCAAGACAGAATATTTGGAGTGTAAGTTCAGTGGCGAGACTCGAGGAGGGGAAGGGGAGATGAGGGTGGACTCGCAGGTTATCCCTATGAGAGGTAGTTTTAAGTACCTTGGGTCTATTATTCAGGGGATGGGGAGATTGATAAAGATGTCACACATCGTATTGGGGTGGGATAGATGAAATGAAGACTCACTTCTGGTGTTTTTGTGACAATAAGATACCACTGAAACTTAAGGGTAAGTTCTGCGGAGTGGTTGTCAGACCAACGATGTTGTATGTGGCTGAGTTTTGGCCAGTCAAGATCGCTAATGTCCAGAAGATAAAGGTAGCAAAGATGAGGATGTTGAGATGGATATGCGGGCACATCGGGTTAGATAGGATCAGAAATATGGTTATTCGCGACAAGGTGGGTATGGCCCCTATTAAGGACAAGATGTAGGAAGCGCGGCTTAGGTGGTTTGGTCATGTGAGGAGGATGAGGAGCACAGAAGCCCCGGTGAGGAGGTGTGAGAGGTTGATATTGGAGGGCCTACGGAGAATTAGAGGTAGGCCAAAGAAGAGGTGGGGAGAGGTGATTAGGCAAGACATGACGTAGCTTCAGCTGACCAAGGACATGACCCTTGATAGGAAGGTATGGAGGTCGAGGATTAGGGCAGTAAAGTAGATAGTCTAGAGTGTTCATAACAGTAGTACTGGCATGCAGTCTCGCTTTCTATTGGTAGTAGGTTTTTATGATTAACCGTTGTTTTCCTTCATTGTTGACCCTTACTATCTTGTTATTTTTATTCTGCTTTTATATGGCTTTTTGGTACTGTCCCTTCTTGTCTATATTTTCATTAATGTGGTACTTATGCTTTCCTGAGCCGAGGGTCTATTGGAAACAACCCCTCTATCCTCATAAGGTAGGGGTAAGGTCTGCGTACACACTACCCTCCTCGGACCCTGCAGTGTGAGATAATACCGGGTGTGTTATTATTGTTGTTGTATAGTGTATCACACAAATTACAATCAAGAATAATAATACAATTTCTATTCTACTCTCCCTCTCTTCTTCTTCCTTCTTCTCTGCACATCTTTTTACAATTGACTTCTCGAATTTCTTCCTAAATCAACTCTGCGATCCTCGAGTTTAGTGAGCTCCTGCAATCGCATAACAAACACATACATAAAATTTGAGTTAAAGCTATTGAGTTATGATGAACATGTTTTTGTTGCCCTACATCCTCCCCTTGACAATGATTATCAAAGTTTCTCTCTAGTAAAAGGGTTTTATACAAGGTTACTAAGTATTTCGATCTTAATATATTAACTGACAAAATCTATTGAGTTATGATGAACATGTTTTTGTTGCCCTACATCCTTCCCTGACAGTGATTATTGAGTTAAGAGTTAAAGTTATCCCTGACAGTGATTATTGAGTTAAGAGTTAAAGCTATTGAGTTATGATGAACATGTTTTTGTTGCCCTACATCCTCTCCTGACATTGATTATCAAAGTTTCTCTCTAGTAAAAAGGTTTTCTAGAAGGTTACTGAGTATTTCGATCTTAGATATATTAAGTAACAAAATCTTTATAATATTTTATTGCATATAAGATATTAGATGCTTCTGAACTGTTAATAAAAGATTAACAAAGGTTGTGGAGTGATAAGTATTTCGTCATCCTTAATCATACGTTTTGGGTTTGAGCCATGAGTATTAGAGCCGTTTTTATTAGGGAAGGCTTTAACCCCATGTGGAACGTTCGGCATGAATCTAGATTTAATCGAACTCCAATGCGTATACACTATTGAATGGCAAACCAAAAAGAGAAGTTATTATATAGTATTATCATAAATGTTTTTCTTATATGATTCTAGTTTTGTTGATGTCACGGTCATTCAAACTCTTGGGATTGTGATGTCCCTCCTAACGAAGGCAGAAAACAATCAGCACAAATCAATATCAACAAGAACGACAGCGAAATAGCGAAAAATAAAATTTTACAAGTAAACTTAAAAAAAACTTAAGCTCTTAGCAAAAATGCAATTCATGACAGAGACCGGAATCGAATTTGTTTGCAAGGGAAGTAGGTTTGCTACAAGTCAAATTAAAGAAACTAAGAAGAAGAAAATGAGAAGGATTCAGCACGACCACGTTAGCCATTGGTGTCCGTATTTGATACCTTAACACAAATTGGATTCCAGCATTGAGGGCAAAGGCTACTCCACATATGCTCCATGTTGCCTCATTGGTCAATTCAGGCGTTACATACTAGATGTGATGACTCTTTATAATGTTCATTTATTTTGATAGTAGCCTTACTGAGTAGTAGAAGACAAATAAGAGGATATAACTCTAAGAGGTCATTTGGTACTATAAATAAGTAAATGTAATCCTCAGATAAAAAATTTGTACCCTTAATTTAGTTTTTATTTGATTAATAATCCTGGGATAAGTTATCTCGGGTTAAAAATAATACCGAGATAATTTATATCTGCTAGAAGGTAGAATAGTAATCCCAAGATAAAATAGTAAAATTGAAAATTTCAGGATTAATACAACATATCAAACAGTCAATTAAAAATAATACTATGATAACTAATTCAAGCATAATTAATCTCAATATAATAATCCAGCATAACTTGTATTCAAACCAAACGACCCTAAAAATTTGGCGAATGGACTATATATCAATTCTCAAACATATCATATGAGAAGATTAAAATTCCACCAATTGTTAATGTTACCATAGACTATAAGACTGTCACATTTATTTATTGAGCGTTTGGATTTGGATTTTTGTAATAACTTACTTTTGGATTATTTTTTATTATTTAGTTCAACAAGTATTTTGATAAGTATTAATTCCGGAAATCGTAATCCGTTTGACAGTCTTAGACCAAACCTCTGTTTTAAAAGGAAGAATTGGGACTCGTCCGGGGCGGAGCCATTGACGGAGCCACCTTATAGAATGACACCCCTTCGTGGGAAAAATACACTGTATAAGTAGGTAAAAAATAAATTATATATATATACTATGTATTGACTCTCCTTAATTTTCTGATATACTTACTTTTATATATTTTGACACCCCTTAATAAAAAATTTGCCTCCGCCACTGGGCGGAACACTCGTAAAACGCCCCTGGGCTTATATGTGGGGCTTAGTTCCGTGAGACTTACGCCTCGACCATTGGGACTTATGCTCCAGACATGCCCAATGCCTAGCGTACTAGGTTCGCCTAAAAGAACTTTATGCTATTGTTTGTAACTAACCTTGTAAATCCTCAAATTTTCTTAATAAATCGTTGACTATTCAAAATTACTTTTTTTTCTTAATCGTAAATCATTAAGTTGAGAGTATTTTATGTCATAATTAAAATAAAATTAATTGCACATTATCCATTAAGACTGCTATGATAGTAAACTTTAAATAAATTTTTCATTGAAAAAGTATTTATTTATTAACTTTTGTTCTGTTTTATTGTATATTAGTCCATAATTTTTTTATAATTATTTTCCTAAATATTATTTTTTCAAGATACAATACTCATCAATTTAATAGTTTATTATTAGCTGTCACTCAAGTCCACCAAAATTTATTGTAAGCTGGAGCAATTGAAAACAAGGTTAGTACTTGCTACTATTTTTTTTGCCCTTTTTCTAGGATATCCTGAGTGGTTTCCTCACTGTATATCTCAGCAAAGCTTCGATTTTGACGACTTTGGCATTGCTTCAAAAGATTAGAAGACTTCTAATTTCTTGCATTTGCCCCTCTGTAAGTATGGCAAATTCAATGCTCATCACTGGAACTGAAAGTTTAAGTCTTTATAGGAGAATTTCCCCAAATGGGTTAGGCTTTGTCGGTTCAGATTTCAATGGCAATCAATTCACCAAGTTGGGTTTATCAATAACCAGTAATAAAATCAAAACCCTAAGTCCAAGGTGCAGTGTTTCAACATCTAGGCCAGCTTCACAGCCAAGATTCATACAACACAAGCAAGAGGCATTTTGGTTCTATAGGTTCTTATCCATTGTGTATGATCATGTGATTAATCCTGGGCATTGGACTGAGGATATGAGGGATGATGCACTTGAACCAGCTCACCTTAATGACAGGAATTTGACTGTGGTTGATGTTGGTGGTGGCACTGGTTTTACTACTTTGGGTATAGTTAAGCATGTGGATGCTAAGAATGTTACAATTCTTGACCAATCTCCCCATCAGCTTGCTAAGGCTAAGCAAAAGGAGCCTTTGAAAGAATGCAAGATTATTGAGGGTGATGCCGAGGATCTTCCCTTCCAAACTGATTATGCTGACCGATATGTATCTGCTGGAAGGTTTATGTCTGCTCCCTTTTTAACTTTTCAAGCTCAATTTTTGTTCTTATAATCATTGTTTATCACATAGAGGGCGTTTTCGAGTTGCATATAGTATAATAGATTGCCGTTCAGTTTGGATATTATAACTGAATTAATTGTAATGGTCTTAGCTGTAGCATTAGTCTTAGTGAGTACCAGTCGTTTTGATTCTCCATGTATTTGGACTCTTTATCCAACACTTGTATGTTTAATTTTCCCAAAGCTTGAATAGGATTTTTAGATGCTATGAGGTCACGGGTTCGAGCCGTGGTTCGGCCCTTCCCCGGATCCCGCGCATAGCGGGAACTTAGTGCACCTGGCTGCCCTTTTTTATTTAGAGGACTAATGGTCATTTTCAAGCAAGGGTTGTGCTGTCGCCTTCTCCAACCTGTATATCTATAATGTGAACTGTTGGAAAGCTACATGCATGTGAAAAAACTGAGAGAAATCTATTGACAATAGCATGTGAAAAAATTAGAGAAATCCATTGACAATATATAACGGTACTCACGTGTCACAGTCGTTTATAATTTGTCTGGATTCTTCACTTATAACTAGTAAAGTACAAATTATGGTAGTAGATCCCGTTATCAACCTACATGAATGTCTATAGTTTCTTTAAAGGAAATCAAAGTGTCTTATATCTGCATCTGGTAGTAGAAGTTGTGAAATGACCAGCTCAAATGAAAATAAAATTATGGTAGTAGATATTGGCATTGATTTATGTTAATATTTTCATTCTTCAATTGAAAAAGCTGTAAAGATTTTCTGAAATTCATCATAATGAAGTTCCTTGATCATCTTTTCCCTCTCAGTATTGAGTACTGGCCAGATCCACAACGAGGCATCAGAGAGGCGTACAGGATTCTGAAACCTGGAGGAAAGGCATGCCTAATTGGTCCTGTCCATCCTACCTTTTGGTTGTCGCGTTTCTTTGCTGATGTGTGGATGCTCTTCCCTAAGGAGGAAGAATACTTAGACTGGTTTGAGAAGGCAGGATTCGAGGATGTCCAACTTAAGAGGATTGGCCCAAAATGGTATCGTGGGGTTCGCAGGCATGGGCTTATCATGGGATGTTCTGTAACTGGTGTAAAGTCTACACCTGGCGATTCACCACTGCAGGTAATTTATCACTTTCCTCCACCAGTGCCCTAAAAAGTACTTATTTAGCAGTACATGAATTTTTTTTTCCTGACGTGATGACTTTGTTATTATTACATTTTTCTTGTTTTTTCTGTTTTGTGTGTGTGTGTGTGTGTGTCTTGGATAAAAAAGGGGGGGGGGTGTAATTGATTGAATGAGCATTTGTAATATCTACATAACGAGCAGAAGTGCTTTTTTCCCATGATATATGAGGGCATTAAATATGCCCAAGCACACTGAATTGCCTTAAAATGTTAGATGACACCTTTAACTTCTTAGGAATTAACTGAAGCCTGCTGAAGAAAGAATGTTTTATTTGGCTTTTTATAGAATATTGGTTTTCGAGTGAGGGATGATGATCTAGCTAGCATCATGATACAGTTCCATGAACACACAGCTTTATGTTCAACTGTTGTAGTTACAAGTTCTAATTGGGTTCTTTGAACTGTGAACATTTAACCAATCAAAAAAGGCAAAATACATAGTTTACCATCCACCTTGCACCCCAATCCCTCTGTTACACGCCCGTTGACCACGGGTTTAACGTTACACACCAAACCTTTCAAAAGTGTGTCAATGACACACCACTTTTGACCAGCCTAGTTAATACTCAATGTTGTGTATACACACGCTTATTTAAATTAAAAACAAACGATTCTTTAATTAAAAATGGACAACCCGACCCAAGCTTAAAATAAACCCCAATGTACAAGCTTTAAAAAGATAAAATAAAGTAGCTATGTGTCTTCCTCAACACCCCCCACCCCCTGGGTTTATCCTCTTCCCCAATCCTACCTCCACGTTGGCTCCTCCTCGAGTATCTCTTGCACGCCGGCTTCCTCCAACCCACCCTTCATCCCTTTATCTTCCCAATAATTTTCAGATCCACCGGTGGCCATAAAACTTATTTCCATCGCTGGAGCAGGGACGAGAACAGTGAAAGCTTGACCAAAGATTGTTCAGAAAAAGACTGAAAAAGACACAATTAGACCCAAAATTGCACTTGAAAAAACAAAAACAATCATTCAAACAAGCTTTGATTATGGATTTTGACTCTAACTTCTTTTAATTCCAGAGATGAGAACTCCTCCGACGCTCGGGAAAACTAGACCGACAATTACTAAAATCTACTGTTTCACCTAGAATCGATGGTTTTGTTAGGTTGATTTTGAATCAATTTTCACCAACCCGATTCAGGATGATTTAGATTTGCGAGTCAAGAAATCGAGATAATCGGTTTCTTAACCATTGCTGGGTTTTCTTTGTTTTTTTTTTGGTTTCTTTTCAGGTGATTTCTTAACCATTGTTGTTGCTTGTTTCTTTATGTTACATACAATGAAGATGATGATAGAAAAAAATGAAGAAAAAAAAAACTAGATATGTGGCGCTAAAATGAGGCTTCAGATACATTTTTTTATTATTCACTCACCTGCTTTCGGTGTAAAACACGCGCCTGTAATGGGTCAAAAGTGGTGTGTCATTGACACACTTTTGAAAGGTTTGGTGTGTAACGTTAAACCCGTAGTCAAGAGGTGTGTAACAGGGATTTGGGTGCAAAGTGGATGGCCATCAAAAAATAAATATTCTAATTGGTTGCATTAGAGTGAATTGTGAGTGGATGTTATGATGTTAGGCTTCTTCTGAATCTCCTCTTATCCCACTGGATTCTGGGCAACCTTCTTCGCCTCTTTTTTCTTTATACAGTTGGTAAAAAGTGTTACAAGTTCCTTCTCCTCCTTATATTTACCTTGTTGTATGTCACAATTGCAGCTTGGCCCAAAGGCAGAGGATGTGGCGAAACCTGTAAATCCATTTGTCTTTATGCTGCGGTTCCTTCTGGGGGCAATGGCAGCAACATACTATGTTTTGGTTCCTATTTACATGTGGGTTAAAGACCAGGTTGTTCCTGAAGGCGAACCTCTGTGAGATAGCTAGCAACTTACTAATTACTGGCTGACCAGCTTCTCCTGCTGCACCTGGTTCTAGTTAGCGCTGTTCTGTGTTTCCTTTGTATGCCTAGAATTTTGCGCAAATAAATCTGTTTTAATTGGAAAGCTTACTTGTCGACAAATTATGTTTGACATCTTAGCTTGGCTAGTGACTTAAGTTGATAGTTTTCTGAATGTAGACTGAACTCCCTTTTATTTATATCTGGATGGCTTAATTTCATCTTTTAAGTTTTGACTGTGCGTGAGAATGTATCTTTACCCCGCCAATGCTCCATTTTGTTCTGCAGTAAATCTTTCCCAGCAATTAAGAGATGGAAAGATCAGTGTTAAAAAAATTTATCCACGTCGATTTAGAGCCTGAGTCAATTGATAGTTGAGACTTGAAGGTGAATTCTTTAACCAATTTTACAACAATCGTGATACAGTGATTGTGATGGAGTTGATGAACAACATTAAGTTTAGATTGTGAGGATCACCTGTTAGAAACTTTTGCCATAGAGGCAGATGTTTCAGTTTCACAACATAAGCACGTTAAATTTCAGCTTGACTACTAGTCTTTCAGTAATTCCTAATCCAGAAGACTGCAACCTCTAGTAGAATTAACAAATCTTAGGGGTCACTTGAGTAAGGGATGGTAAAATTTTAAATTATTTGATTGGCACTTCATTTTCGGTATAAACAATATAATTATAATTTTGTAATGCAATTCCACATTATCCTATACCAAATCTAACACTGTAATTTCACGGAATTAAAATGCCTAAACCAAATAACTTTGATTTTATATTCAGTTTTTAATTTATGCAGCGACTATTTACTTCCTGCGTTATATTCTCTGCATATATTATCTTTGTCTGCATGCCGGGATAAGAGATAATAATTTCAGAATTAGATGCAGAATAATTTTGTCCCGCGCTTGGTTGGATTTTTGAATCCAAGATTAATTAAGGGATTAATTAATCCCGGAATAAATGACAAAGATGTCCTTCTCCAAGGCTATTTTAATCAATCCTAGGTTAAAACTGAAAATAAAAATTAATCTCAAATTATCTAGTATACACCAAACACATGTTTATAATAGGGAAAATGCATAAGTACCTCCTGACCTATACCGGAATCTCAACAACACACTTTATCTTTGCGGGATTTCTATTACCCCCATCCCCCAAACTATTTTTAAATGGAATAAATACCATCCTAAAACTAGACAACTAAACTCTTGGCAAGTGGTGAAGTACACGCGCTGCCACATGTATTTTTAGTATTTTTTTTTATTCTTTCTTCTTTTTCTTATCCTTTTTTCTTATTTCTCATTATTCTCATTTTTTGGTTATTTCATTCTCTTTCTTTTTGTTTTGGTCACAGGTGGCATAAAATGGTGGTCGTCGAAATTTCAAGAACACCATTTTTTTCGACGAATTTTTTTTTCCCGGCGATAAATTTTTATCCCGATCTGAGTATATTTTGCTTTGCTTATGAATAGATCTTTTTGAGAGTTTAATTTGTGTGTGAAAATGATAGAAAGAGAAAAAATAAAAATAGAATAAATGGAAGAAAAACACTAAGATAAAGTCGCCGGTGAATAAATATCTGCCGGAATTAGAGAAGAAACGAAAAAAGAAGTAAAAGAAAAAGACAAGAAAAAAGAAAAGGAAAAGGGAAAAAAAGTACTCCCTCCGTTCCAATTTATGCAAATATGTTTGATTAGGCACGTAGTTTAATGAAGACTTTTGAAATTTGTGGTCTTAAACAAGTCAAAAAGGGGCCTAGAGTATTTGTGTGGTTATAAAAGCTTCTCATTAAGGGTAGAATTATAAGTTTAAGCTAAATTGTTACTAAATTTAAAAATGGGTCATTCTTTTTGGAACGGACCAAAAAGGAAATAGGTTCACATAAACTGAAACAGAGGGAGTAAGAAAAAATGGTAAAAAAGCAACAAAAAAATATGAAAATCGTTTTTTCTTGCGTCTCACTCTCCCCAAAGGAGAGTGAAATGCACACTCTGCCACGTCCTTTAAGGGTACAAATAATTCTACTTTAAAATAGTTTAGGGAAGTAATAAAAACCCCGCAAAGGTAGAGTGTAGTTTAAAATCCGAATATAGGTCAGGGGGTACTTATGCATTTTCCCTTTATAATATACATTGTATTCCCCATTTTTAGTCTAATGAACCAAACATCTTCCAATAAAAATATATTCACTAAATAATCCCGTCATTATTTAATCCCTGTATTATAAACCCATCATTATAATCCCGAGAGAACTTGTTCACCTACCAAACGACCAAGACACCACCAATTATGATGACATTCGTCTTGATCGGATTAATGATGACATTTATGAAAATCCATATGCAAAATCTGGACTCCGGAAAAAGGTAAAACAATCAATGTCTAACTGCTGGTTTACTGAAATACAAAAATGATAACGAGTTGACAACCCCAGCTTAGCAACATCTGATGGAACAACGTTTAAAACTAAATAATAAGCTTTTTGCAAATTTAGTCACTCAGATATAAGCTTAATTCAAGGAAACAAATTAGTTTGTCCCGGTGGGACTGATATCCTCATATGAGACTAGACCCCTCTGTCGAGTTGGGGAGATTGACCTCGAACTACTGGGCGATTCAGATCCTACTTTTCTACTGTGCTTACTTGGAACAGCATCAGGAGATCGAGGAGTCGTTGAGTCGCGGCTTCTAGATCTTGAAGCTGACCTTCTAGTAGGAGAATTCTGATCATCCACGCGAGGCCCAAGACGAGACTTCAATCTGTCACTTATTGTCTGCCGCTTATCTGTAGGGGAAGCACTACGTGAAGGGCTCTTACTTCGACGCCTCTCACGCCTAGGATGAGCACTAGGGCTGTGAGAAATACTCCTACTTCGACTCCTTCGCCGATATCTACTGAACAAAGAAAAAGAAAAAGGGGGTTAAGGGATGTGAAGTCATTTTTCCATGGTTACAATATTAAATGGAACAAAAGAGTAAACCAAGAACTCAGAGATATCATAGACAGAAAAGAAATTGAAGCGCTCTAATACTTTGGACGTATGAAGAGACATTCACATAAAAAAGACCATAGAAAGGAACTCAGAAGGAAAACCTGGGCGGACTTCTGCCTCTTGGTGAGCGCCTGTATCGTCCCGGTGGAGAACACCCAGAATAGCTTCTATAACTTGAGTACCTAAAAAAGATAACAATGTATTCAGCATGCATAACAGACTTGCCCCTTCCACGGACAATTTTTAGATATGAACTCGATGTACCTATCACGATTCCCCTGAAAATTTCTCCCACCCTGGTAATAAGGCCTGTAAGGTGAACGCTCAGGAGATGGGGTGCGATAGCGTCTTGCAAATGAATACTGTTGAGTGAAGCCACGGCCTTTTCGGATTCGCTTTGAAGTTCCATCAGGAGAACGGTTTCTGGATAAATCCCTGCCAGGACTAGAGCGAGATGGCTGAGTAGCTTTTTGTGAAGGACTCTTTGGAAGACTTCTCTCCTTTGATTCAATTTGAAGACATCCATCATTATGGTCAAGTCTATCAGACACTTTTGCTGGGCTCATACTTCGACTGCTCCGGCAGCTGGGTCTTGGCTTCCCTCTGGGACTTGGTGTTGTACTTCTGTTAATCATGCAAAGAGAAAGACTTCACTTTGTGAAGATATGAAACTTATATGAACAGCTATACACAAGTACCACCACATCATGAAGCATTCAGTAAAGCATCATGCAAAGAGAAAGACTTCACTTTGTGAAGATATGAAACTTATATGAACAGCTATACACAAGTACCACCACATCATGAAGCATTCAGTAAAGTAAAGGAAGGGACCTGGATCTGCTGGAATGATCAGATTTATCATTGGTGGCGAGAGTCTTGTCAGTTGGTACATCCCCACCATGACCATTATTCGAAAGCTTACCATTCTTAGATACTTCACCCTCTTCAAGATTCTTTTGCTGTTTCAAAGCAGCTTGTCCTTTGAGAGGGATTGATGATTTCTTCCCCAAAGCTGTAACATAAGATGAACGAATAAATTGACAATTTTTTTTACAAGTCATGTTTTTCCACTTCCATGAATAAAATTAAAAATTACCTTTTCGTGTAGAATTACTGCGCCTGTCATTTTCATCATCAGAGCTATCACTGCTGCTGGTACTGTCTGTGCCACTAGAACTATCAGAGCTCCTGAATGCAATGGGAATAAAACAAATATAAACTTTGGTGGACTGAGACAGCGATAAAATACAGCATAATAACACAGATTACAGGGGCCAACAGAAAACAATACCGCTTGCGTTTCGATCTTTTACTTCGACGAACTCTTCTCCTCGTCCTCTTTTCGTCTTTTTTCTTCCCACGTCGACTCCTTTCTTTCTTAGTCGACCTCTTCCTCTTCTTACGCCTTCCATCACTTGAAGAGCTAGAAGAATAGGAGTCCAGCTCAGAATCTGAGTCAGAGCCTGAAGAGGAATCAGTATCTGACTCAGAACTGTAAGAATCAGATGAAGAGTATCTCCTCCTTTTCTTTTGCTTTCTGTCGGTGGATGCTTTGTGTTTCCCCTTTTCTCGACTGTCTGAACCATCATCAGGGGAAAGAGCTCTTGCTGACTTCTTATTTTTCCCTGGAGACAAGGCAAAAAATAAAGGAATGAACAACAGAAACGAGACCACACAGCAAAATCTCTTAGATGAGGCAGTAACACTGCAGAAGATTAGGAACATCTTAGCTTGGAGAGATAGTCACCTTTCTCTGCTTTGGTTGTATCATTAACTTTCCTCTCATCAGACATTTCGCCACAATCTACAATTTTCACAAGCCCAGATGGCTTCCCGTCAGCTGTCCCTACCTGTTCAATTTTCTTCACAAAATCCATTCCCTTCACTACTTTTCCAAAAACAACATGCTTCCTGCAACAGCAACATAGATGTTTCATGATAGAAACTAGGTATAGCTATAACCAAATTTATTTCTTCTCCTAGTAGGATTTGGAGTACAAGCCTACAGAAAGATAAAAGATGGTGAAACTAATGTGCACTCGTATATCAGATAAATACCCGTCAAGATGGGGAGTTCTCTTAAACGTAATGAAGAACTGGGATCCATTTGTATTAGGACCACTATTCGCCATCGAGAGAAGACCAGCCCCAGTGTGAACAACTTTAAAGTTTTCGTCTACATGGAGAAAAAGAATTACCATCATATAACCATTTATCAAACACTCAAAACATATATACTACTAATCTACCTGGAAATTTCCCTCCATATATACTCTCTCCACCAGTGCCTGCAAAACATCAAAAGTTCGTGTGCCTTACTTGTCTGGGCTAGAGTTTGGAAGTTAAAGAGTCCTCTGCACCAATTGAAAGTTCAGGGCCCAGAAGGGGAAAAAGCGTACCATTCCCTTTGGAGAAATCACCACCCTGTAGAAAACAAAAAGAAGTCATGGGATGATGATTATTCCCCAATATATTGACTACGGGAAAAAAATCTAGAAGCCCTATGTAGATTACAGAAGAAATATAAAGGCAAAAATAGCTATATTTTTTATGCCAACTATAGTCATCAAACCAAGCCCAAAAAGTTCATGAACTAGATCAGCTGATATTCACCCCTACACAATTAATTTCTCATTTGAAATAAATGACAAGCACAACGTTTACTGCACTGCATCAAAAATCCGTAAATTTTGTAAAGCACATGAAACTAAAAACTGAACAATGTTTCTCACTTTTAAGTTTTGACTTTCTTTTAGGAAGGGGGAAGTCTGAATTTATTATGATTAGTAGCTACCCCTTTTTAATCCCATAAGTTAGAAGAGAAAATAACAAAAAGTTTACTCATGATATTGGAGGGCCAGTAAGATGGGGCTGAATGATTAGAAATGTAATTCTCTGTGGATTGCAGAAAGAAAAAACATTGTGAACTTTGAACCCAAATTCCGGAATTATCTTATATCAAGCTGGAGGAAGCAATTGCATTTCCTATGAAACCCAAGCTTCGGTAGAATAAATAGCAAGGAATACACCAATTCCTACATTATTTATTCTCAAAAGATAACAAAGAATACAAGTATCAAAAAGAGAGAGAGGGATACTTGTGCCATAAACCCTTTGATTACACGGTGAAATAAGCATCCTTTGTAGTGCAGAGGTTTCCCAGTAGATACTCCAACTCCCTTCTCACCTTCAAAACATAACATACCAGCAAAACCACAACACTCATCAGATCAACCAATTATACCCGTGAAATAAACAGAGAATGCTATTAATGTAGAGAGTGAAAATGATGAGACCAATCAAAAGACCCATTCACAATGATTTATTGTTATCCAAGAATATGTGATTTATTAATGATTCAGTGCACCACATGAATAAGAATCTATTCAAGTTTTTTAAACCAACCTTTGCCCTCATCCCAAAAATATAATAATTAGCAGTGTTGAGAAAATGGACATGGTCTAACTCAAGCCCAAAGCTAACTCGTGAAGTGAGGACTATCCAAAACCACATAAGAAGACAACAGCTCATTCCCTTAAGCAATGTTGGAAACTAATGCCCAACGCACGCCCAGCATTTCGAATGGTGCTCATAGGCCTATATTGTGGCAGGGCAGAGATTATTTTCCTTAAGGCCACGGGATCTCATAAAACAATGGATAGTCTCTCATTTTTCGGACCAGCATTATTAGTGGTGTTCACAGGCCTACATTGTGGCAACGTAGAGATGATTTTCTTTAAGGCCCTTCACAATAACTCAGGACTTCTATCCCACTATTTAACACACATTTAGAACCTAGTGGGGTCTCAAGCAAAGTACTTCGCTAGCACAAACCACAAAGCAAATAATGTTACAGGCAATATACCTGTGCAGAGTGACCTGAAATTTTCTGCAGTCCTCGGGACAATATCTGCAAAGAGCTGCACATTTCCCCCCCAAAAAAAGGCTAATTGGCTTGCATGATATATCAAAACAGTTTCAAGACATAGTTTCATATGGAAGAAAAAGAAAAACTAATCCATGAAGCTTGGTAAGCTTCATATATGTTACCTCAATAACAATTCTTTCTGCAGGATTTCCATCAATAGATACATCTAAGAATACGAGAGGATTTTTCTTCTTCTTCATCCTGAATCTCAGGCCCTAAAGATGTAGAAATATCATTTCAAGTTAGAATATATTCTGAACAAAAGACTAAATCTCGAATAAGACTCTACCTACCAAAGACTCGCGGGGGAAGGGGGGGTGCTAGTAGAGCATGGCACTCCTGGGATATAAGTGTATCCTGCCCAACTCGTCCAAACTTTAGCAGCTTGAATTGGAAATAAATTCAATTATGAGTCAGTTCAGGCACAACCCAAATTAACCCATAAAAAATCTAGTCATGTAACCAAAAAAAGAGGTTCTATGCAATTTCATCCACTTTCCCTCTCTATAAAGAATATAAAAGTTATTTTTCTTAGTTTGATTTGGTAACCAGACAAATTATAAAAGAGAAAGCCCCAGGGCCCAGCTCAAGTGGCAAAGGGTGGTGGATTTGTGTCTTAGGTCACAGGTTCAAGCCCCCACACCATGCAAAGCAAAGCCTGGTATTTAAGTGGAGAAGAGTAGAGGGGCGGGCACATTATCCACCGAGTTTCGAAGGCTGCGGTTGGTCCAAAGGATCGGCTCCAGACGGATTTCTCGGTCATCAAAAAAAAAATTATAAAAGAGAAAAAAATGAAAAAATGTTTGAGTTACAGAGTTATGAGCCATTTAGTCCAAATTAATCTGCCTAATGTTGACCCAGCCTGCCCATTTGACACCCCTCTATTACTTGTTGAGTATATTGCACTTCATTGCTTACAACAAGTATCAATTTGCCTTCTCTCTCCCGTCAATGGAAATTGTGTTTAGGCAAGAACCTATCATAACAATTTCTTGTCTGTAGAACAAAACACAAAACCCCCAACTGTCCAATATCACATATTCAACCAATTGAATACCTCTACCAAGATTGAAGCTTTACAGCAAACAGACACAATGAGAGACAGAGAGATCCTAAACCCTACCTATTTCTTTGTATGGAAAAATTACGAAAGAAATATCAACTTTTTTTCTTTTTGGGGAAAAGGGCAGACTCTTAAGCCCCAATAATCAGCAGCTACAACACAGATCGATGAAGCACCGGGTTAACATTGTAAAAGCGCAAAATTTGCAGAGAATGCTGAAGAGAAATTAAGTTTTTTAAAGAAGGTTCTTTTTTAATATTTTCGGAAAAGGAAACTCTTAAACCCTAATAAAGCAGAAGCTATAAAACGAATCGATATGCTCCAGATTCTTTATCAGTATAAAGCCGCAAAATTTGCAGATGGGTGTGAATACGAAAGCAAGATTTCATCAAAGAGTAACAAATTGCAGAAACAACAACAATAACAAGAAACAGAACAAAAAAAAAAATCAAGAACTTAAAGAGTGTAATTTACTTATACAACAGCAACTGAGTGCTCCCAGTGAAGTGAAGTTGACGTCGAAAGCTGCGGATTAAGCTAACAAAGAGAAGCGTCCATTTGTTTCCTCGGAGGCGCGACGGAAGTGATGAGAGGCGAGGGTGTGCGTACAGTGTGTTGTGTTCACTCTTTTGTAAACGTACTTATTACCCACAGAAAATTATGCTAGTACCAATGGTAATAATGGGAAATTAGAGTTTCCTATGATTAATTTCTGAACGAGTTAAAAAAATTACACTATTAGTTAATTTTAGATATAAATACAAATAAATATCTATAATAAATGAAATAAAAATTTTAAAAATAACACAAATAAGCTGCTATAACATAGTGATTAGATTATGCTAGCAGTGAAATTAGTAATTTAAAAATAACATAAATTTATATTGGACGAAAATATTCAATGAAAGAAAATATCAAGTTTAAAAAACACAAGTGAAGTACTTGTATGTCTACAGACCTAGGATCTCGACCACAAGATGATGGTGAGATGAGAAGGTACAAAGAGATACTAAAACAAACAAATAATGATATACTAGGAAGTTACCAAATAAGCCTTTAAAAAGTGTAAAAAGTTTTTTTTTTTTTTTTTAACAAGAAGAAGCTAGACTCCTTTTTATGCTAATTAACTTTATTTGGTTTTATTCATTATCTTCGCGTGTACAGTATGGGAAAAGTTCTACTTGAAATATTTACTATTTATGCTAATATAATGATTAAGATTTTTTCATATAAATGTGCTAAAATATTATTCTTTCCTTCTTTTCTTTCAATAATGGAGAACTTTTTCAAGGTTCTTTGTATAATAGAAATAGTCGCACTTAATGACAGACATCTTATTAAGGGGCTCTATGATTTGCTTCCTTATCAATCGTTGGCTCCTTACTAACTAGAAAATCATTAATTACACTCTTAAAAGTAGGGGCGGACGTTCGATACTTCGGTACAGTATTTATGAATTACATTTTGGTATTTTGGTATTGGTTTATCAATTGTGCATACCAAATACTGTACCAAAGTAGTTCTTACGGTTTGGTATTTTTTTGTTTGGTATGGTACGATTCAGGACAATTTCGGTATCGCACCATCCCTATCTAACGTGACAAGAAGTGGCATTGTCCTGAGGGCAACATGGTTTCCAAATTTCTGCCATCTTTCAGTTGTCTTACTTGCGTTTAATAAAAGTTTTTCTTAGTCATTTCATGGAGCATATAAAGTCCTCACCATATGATCTAAATTTAAGCTTAATTAGATGGAGAAAATTATTTTGCGGATGAACGGCTATTACAAATAACCATGTTTTGATGTGCATAAATAAGCTCCAATCACTTAGTGTTGTTTAAAGATATGGATGTGAAGAGTAGTGGCGTCTGTTGCGTAACTCGTAAGCCTATGGGAATTAGGGAGCTTGGGATGTTGGGCTTAGGTTTATTGGATCAATAAATAAAAATAGAAGTGAGCTTAGACTTAAATAATTCGATATTTCAGTATACCAAAATACTGAAACCTCGATACCGAGTACTGTACCGAAATATCAAATAACTGAAAAATTAATACTGAATTATATCGAAATACCGTATTAATTCGGTCTGGTTCAAAATTCAATTTTTCGGATTTTATGCTCACCCCTACTTAAAAGCCATTATTTTTTCCTGTAATGGAGAAGTCCTAAATGACTTGTATTAAAAGTCAGTGATACGGAAAGGGAAGAAAAAAATTAATAAACTAGAAAATTTGAAAGAAAAAAGAGTAGCAAGGATGTAAGGCACACAAAACATATTGATAGAAATAATCAGATCGAGGAAAGATAGAGAGACAATATTTTGATTAATAAATCAAACTTTAGCTGTACTTGTGAAATTATGCCTGCGGAAGTGAAGGATGTCATGAAAAATATAAGCATTAGAAAATCATGTAATCAAAATAGAATCATTATAGAGGGTTGGAAAAGCTATGAAACGGTTAGAATAACATGACTTATCAAACTTTTAATATTATGCCAAACTTTGGAAGGATGTTGAACGAGTGGGAAAAAACTACATTGATTCCAATATATTTTAAGAATAAGATGGATACTCAAACTTGTGCAAGCTATCATAGCATTGAATATGAGACCATAAAACTTTAAAAATAGTGATAAAATATAGATACATGAACGATATAAGAGTGATTGAGGACTAGTATGAATTAATATCTGATAGATTTACAAAGGAGACCATATTTTCGCTAAAAAGATGGATGGAAATTTAATTTATAAGAAGAGAAAAAGCTAGTTACATGATATTGTTCATTGACCTATAGGAGAATAATTGTATAATAAAGTACCATAAAAAGTTATTTAGTGGATGTTGGAGAAGAAATAGATCCATACTATATTAAATAAATAAATGTATAAAGAATACAATATGTATGAAGGAGTTATCCCACATGATTTGTATATCCAAGAAGATTCCCATCAACTATGTTTGCAACCTTTGCGGTAGATTGATCACTCCCTTCTCTCTATCTATTGCAATGTTATATGGTTGATGTTGCACATGTGCATTAACATATCATCTTGATCAATATTTTTCAACTCCTCTACTTTCTCTACTTTAAAACTACTAGGCTGAGCTAGTAGAGATTCAATTTTTAGCTCTATGTAGTTACTGACACCGAGATCTTTTTGGTATTGCCTTCTCCCTCTATCTGTCCAGTGAGGCAGATTCACTGAATGTCACATCTCTACTGATAATTTATCCTAGATTCTTTTGAGCTATGCACCACAACCTATAACCTTTCACTCCACATGTCTGAGTGGTGATCGGAGTTGTCTAAAAGCTGTTGATGATGATGCTAAATTTGGCACAGAAGACGGGGCACGCAAGCTTCTCTCTTCTGAACAAATTAATTCAGAAGGACCTGGTCCATGGTCTGCCCATGTCAAAGTTCAAAATACAGAAGGTATGTGATGCTTATGCTAGAGGAAAGCATGTGAAGTCTTTTTAAGTCTAAAAATGATGTTAGCACATCAAAACCACTCGATCTTCTGCATATGGATCAGTGTGGCCCTATGAGAGTGCAAAGTAGGAAAGGAAAAAGATACATATTTGTGATAGTGGATGACTACTCCAGATTCACATGGACTCTGTTTCTTAGAACTAAAGATAAACTTTTGAGGTGTTTGTGGCTTTTGTGAAGAAAATCTAGGTGAAGATGGAGTCTAGAGTCGCATGTATCAGATCAGATCATGGAACAAAATTTGATAATGCCAAGTTTGATGAGTTCTGCAATGAAAATGGCATTACTCACAACTTCTCAGCTCCTAGAACCCCCCAGCAAAATGGAGTAGTAGAAATGAAGAATAGAACTCTTGAAGAAATGGTAAGAACAATGTTGATCGATAGTGGAATTGCAAAGAACTTCTGGGCCGAAGCGGTCAACACTGCCTGCTACTTGGTGAACAGGTGCATGATCAGATCTCTCCTGAACAAAACCCCCTATGAGTTGCTGAATAGAAGAAAACCCAAGATGACTCACCTAAGAACATTTAGGTGCAAATGTTATGTTCTCAACAATGAAAATGATCAGCTTTGCAAATTTGATGCCAAGAGTGATAAAGGAATATTTTTAGGGTATTCTTATCAAAGCAAAGCTTACAATATATACAACAAGCGGACTCAATGTGTTGAGGAAAGTTTTCATGTTATCTTTGATGAGTCCTATCCTTTCTATGATAAAAATGCTAAAAATGATCAAGATGGAGAGCCTTACTGGTTTCTGGTGAAGTCATTGACATGACAAATGAAAATGCAGATATGATGAGCCAAGTGAAAGAGTTGAGTGGAGACAATGCTGCCTCTTCTTCAATGGAACCCGGTACCTTAATTACAACCACTGAAGCTGAAGAAATAGTGGTTGATGTAGTACATGGTACTCCACTAGTACCTGAGAGAAGAACACAAGAGAACCAGTTAAACATACCCACCCCCTCTATAAATGAACCTCAAATGCCTAACTGGAAACATAAAAGTTCTCATCCTCTTGACAACATAATTACTCTTCTAGATTCTGGAGTATAAACTAGGTCAAAAGCCAGAAATTCACTTGCCTTCTCAGCCTTTCTCTCCCAAATAGAACCCAAAAATATCAAGGAAGCCCTGAAAGATGCATATTGGATTACAATCATGCAAGATGAGCTGCATCAGTTTGAAAGGAATAATGTCTGGCACCTGGTACCTAGACCCTCAGATCGAACCATTATAGGAACCAGGTGAGTATTCAGGAACAAGCTTGATGAACATGGAAACACAACAAGGAGCAAGGCCAGGCTAGTAGTTCAAGGTTACAATCAGGAGGAAGGGATTGATTATGATGAAACGTTTTCTCCTGTCGCTCGCATGAAAGCTATTAGAATCCTAATCGCTTTTGCATCTCATATGGAATTCACCTTGTTCCAAATGGATGTTAAAAGTGCATTTCTGAATGGACTTCTTAAGGAAGAAGTCTATGTGAAGCAACCTCCAGGGCTTGAATGTCATAAACAGTGTTTAAAGTGGACAAAGCATTGTATGGGTTGAAGTAGGCTCCTCGAGCTTGGTATGAAAGGCTGTCAAAGTTCCTCTTAGAAAATGGCTTTAAAAGAGGAAAAATTGACAACACCTTGTTTTTAAAGAAACGGGGAAGGAACCTGCTCATTGTTTAGGTCTATGTTGATGATATCATTTTTGGGGCAACAACTGACTCTCTGTGTGAAGAATTTGCAAAACTCATGGGAAGTGAATTCGAAATGAGTATGATGGGGGAGCTGAATTTCTTCTTGGATCTTCAATTGAAGCAGTCCACACAGGGTACATTCATTTTTTCAGCAGAAATACATCAAGGAGCTCTTGAAGAGGTTTGATATGGAAGTGTCAAAAGTGATAGACACTCCCATTGCAACTGCTACTCGGCTGGACATGGATGAAACTAGATCTCCTGTGAATCAAACTATGTATAGAGGCATTATTGGGTCTCTTCTCTATCTCACTACTAGTAGACCCGATATTATGTTCAGTGTGGGGCTATGTGTAAGATTTCAATAAGATCCCAAGGAATCTCATTTGAAGGTTGCCAAAAGAATTTTGAGATACCTTAAGGGTACACGAGACCTGGCCCTGTATTACCTCTCAGGTGATAGTTTTAATCTCATTGGATATGATGATGCTGGCTATGCAGGTTATCTTGTGGACAGGAAAAGCACTTCTGGAATGGCTCACTTTCTAGGATCATGTCTCATCTCTTGGGGCAAAAGGAAGCAAAACTCAGTGGCTCTTTCAACAGCTGAAGCAGAATATGTAGCTGGAGCATCCTGCTGTGCTCAACTCCTATGGATTAAGCATCAACTAGAGGATTTTGGGGTGTTCACTGAGTATGTGCCTCTTCTATGTGATAACACCAGTGCATTTAACATGGCTAAGAATCCAGTTCAACACAAAAGAACCAAGCACATTGATATGAGACATCATTTTCTGAGGGACAATGTGGAGAAAAGGTTGATATGCATGAAGTTCTGCATCACAGAAGACCAAATTGCAGATATCTTCACCAAAGCATTGAGTAGGGAACATTTTGAAAGAAACAGGGTGAAGCTGAGGCTTTTGAAGCCCAATTGAGCACCTGATTCCTCATCAATTGGCTATGAAAATCACCTTCAGGTAAAACTAGCTAAAGTGTTTTCTGGCCAAGTCTAACTCACTTCAATACCGTTACAGGTAAACATGCATGCTGAGTATAGAAGCTGTAGATACAGTGCATGGATGATATAAAAGGATTGATATTTTCAAATAACAGGTCAAGAACCTAGTTCTTGTACCAAAGATTAGTAGTTCTGTGCATTTTTTAATACACGTCTTGAAAAGATACAAAAATCAACTGCTATGTCATCCACTTTTCAGACCCTGCTGTCACGTCTCTTCATTTCAGATAGTTCCATCTCCCTCTGCAATGTTGCACTTCTCCAAGCACAACTGTCATTTCAGAACCGGTTCCTATCTCTCTCTTCATAATTATCCACTCTTAATAAAACCCTTCTCTTTTCTCCACAAACCATAAGTCCTCCATTAGAACTTCTCCAAATCACCTTCTCTCCATCTCTTCAATGGCTGACACAAACTCCAAAATCCCTGCCTCAATCGTCCGTAATACTGAAAAAACCATAGAGTCCTTCGTCCCTACTGAGTCATCTATAACCACTCCTGCTCTCACCGATGAAATCACCCCTAACCCAGATTGCCCGTCTCTCTCCATACCAAAAACCGCAAAAATTGTTGATCCGTCATCTCTATCTTCTGAGGTTCCCATCGATCAAAGAAAAAGTGGAGAACAAGGTCAAAGTCCTAAGGTCACAGAGGTTTCCGCCATTGTTTTTATAGATTCTGCGGTGGCAGTAGAGCCTATTGAGGAAAAAAATGTCGTAACCATCTTTGTGGTATCTGCTGACGGCATCCTGCATGAGATAATTTCTCAGAAAAATGAGATACAGGGTATGGGGATAGAAGGAGCCATAGTGACTGTTAAGGGCTCTGCACTAGCAGAAACTACTGGGCCCTCACGTGAGGGACCTAACCTCTCTCCGGAGGACCCAGGTCAGGGTTCTCACTCCCAGACCAGTTCTGCTCCTGCATTTGCTATTGCGCCCTTGGACATTCAAGTCCTTGAGATGAGGTCTAGCGATGAGGAGGATCTAGACAACCTGGCTCTTGATGCTTTCATAGTCAAGCGAAGGGTGGTGTCCACTCCTAAGTCTTCTACCAAGCGACCTACTACCAGGTTGCAAGCAAAGGTAGCCTATGACTCTACCCTTCAAAAGAGGAAAAAAAGTAGTAAGAAGCAAAGGAGGAGATTGGTGAAAGACAATGTGATAGTGTGTAATAAGGATGTTCCAGTGGTGGAGTTTGAAGAGGAACCAACTGAGGAACCTAGTTCCATAGTAAGAAGGTCCCAAAAGAAGAAGGCATCTGCTTCCATAGAAAATGTTACAACCCCAGTTCCAAGTTGAAGGATGTTGAGAGTGAGCTCTCCGTTTTTGATGAGGGTGTGTTAGTCAAGTGTAAGGGAAAAGCAAAATCAAGTGGTGTTAAGTTTGGCAAACGTAAGTCTAAAACCGTTAAGGATCCTGGTTCTGTGAAAAAGCTGAGGAGTGAAAGTAGTTCTACTTCAGAATGCCTAAGGCACCAAAAGGTTCTGCTGGGTCGTACTTTTGACAGAGCGATCTCTGATATGGCTGGTATGCGGCAAGTTCATGCAATGGTTGATTTCCAACGATGGGGGCATCTGTTTCAAATGGATGCACCTAGAGTGTATGAGGACGAGGTTCAAAGCTTTTATGCCAGCCTCTTCCCCGTTGATACCGACCATATCTGTGCCTTGGTGAATAATGTGGACATTGTGTTTGAAGTGAGTTTGCTTGGGGATATTCTCAAAGTCCCTATGGATGGTGTGTCTAGTGTGAAGGATGCTGTCACACCTCCTTTTTCCTATCCCCGGAAGGGTGTAAGAGAGTTTTTTCCAATTTAAGTAACAACCGAAACATGATTATTTATTAAAATAAAAGTCGCCACTTGGGATAATTTATGGTGTCCCAAGTCACCGGATTAGAATCCTGAATCGAGGAAAAATTGACTTTGTTTTATAGTCCGCGAACACAGAAATTCAGGTAAGGAATTCTATTAACCCGGGAGAATGTGTTAGGCATTCCTGGATTCCGTGGTTTTAGCACGATCACTCAACTGTTATTATTGTCCTATTTATTTGATTTTAAAACATATTTGAAACCTATGTGCATTTTTATTCCTTTTAAAACCGCTTTTAATGATCCGATTATTATTCAACTAATTACTTTGGTTACACATTGTGAATCGTGTCACGGGAACCGCACCCACAATCCATAACGTATTTATTTTATTAACAAGATTAAGTTGTGTCCGGTCACATAAATGTAGCCCCGGATTTTAGAAATTAAGCATCACAACTGCGTCACGGGAACCATACCCGCATCTATGACAGTTTATTTAATTAAACGCGCCTAAAGCAAACTACGAGAGTTCAAGGCATTTTGTTTTAGAGTAATTTTGTATTTATGTGAGGGCCGTACATAATGGATTTTATTTGTGTATGATGCTCCTCAATTTATCTTAGGAAAAGAATTGTATTTAGCTAAGGCAAACTTTAATACTCCTACTTACATCTAAAAAACTAAGTATCACACCCACGTCACGGGAACCGTAACCGTTGTTGTAATAGTTCTATTGCGCACCTAAAGCAAACGACGAGATTCATTTTAGTAACTAAGTTATAAAATACGAGGGCCATGGGTTAATTTTGATGGCACACCTCAATCTACATGAACTAAATTAAATTAAATTTAGCGGCCTATTAAACCCAAAACAAAACATTGCACTCCTTTTCATAATATTCTATTGCCAAACTTGTAACTCAGCTCTGCCAACACCATATGACTGAGTTTCCTGCTGTATCATTGACCTAAATGTCCAACCAAATAATGCTAAAGGATACTGTAATATCCAAATTTACAAGTATAATGAAAAGAACATTGTCACAAGAAAAGGACATTTAAGTAGCGTTAAGTTTCTTGTAGTGGACATATTTGCTTTTATCCAGAAAATAAAAGAAGAAAAACAGAGCAGGATCCAACTTCGTCAAAGTTCTAAACTCCAAAAAAAACCATGAAAACAAGAAAGAGAAGAGATATTGCCGCTGTGCTAACGAGTGTGAACACCTCCTTTCAGAATTAAGCACAACCTCAAGTGAAATAATACCAAACCAAGTATTCAAACAAAATAGTAGAGCAAAACAAAACCGAAGAAGTAGTAGTAATGAAATAACTAATCAAAACCTATAAGATAATTCCAACCAAGACAAACGGATTACGGATTCAAACACTTACATATAATCTGAAAGAAGATCGAACATTTACAATCTCAACAATTCCTGAAAACGTTGACCAGATGACGTCCTCGAACTGTAAGATCAGAGCTTCGCCGGAAACCTCAACAGAATTACGACAAGACCCCGACACTCACCAGATCTCTCACCGGATTTCACCCGTTCGACCAGCTTTGGCAGAGACTCGTTAGTTTTAAACTAAAATGAGTTATCGGTCTAGTTGAAGGCGATGAAGGAGCTAGGGTGATGGCGAGTTTTGGCTATGTATTTTCCGGCGAGTTCGCCACTGGTTGGTGAGAGGAGTTGAAGATGCTGCAATTGCTACTGTTTTTCTATCTCTAGGGTCGTTAGGTTGGTGAGAGGATTTGGAGAAGAAGAAAACAGACCGATGAAGGAGAGGTCGTGTGAAGGAGACGAAAATCTGGGGGGGGGGGGGTCCTTTCTAGGGTGTTGAAGAGAAGAGAATGGGGAGGTTCTGCTCTTTTCTTAGGTTCCAAGAAGCAGCCCCTTTTTCTTGTCCATCATGAAGAAGGTTTTTGTATAGTTTTATTAGGGTTTTAGGGTATTGGGCTTGGGTTGTTATGGGCTAGGTCCAAAATTAGACCTAAAAATGGGTTGTTTGAGCCCAAATTTTTCGTTCTCCATGAACAAGACTAAAATACTACCTTATTTACCAATTAATCTCACTTAAATAAAATAACTATTAAAATAAGACTAATCGTTAAAACAAACCTATTTTTTTTTGTATTTTCAAATATCATATTAAAATAAAATAAGGTACTATTTTTGTATTTTTTTAGTTTTACGAAAGGTATATAAACTAAAAGCAACTAAAAAGAAGAAATATTTTTGTAATTTTTATTTTTTGATAAAATAAAGTAAAAGAGTCAAAACCGATATTAGGCTTAAACTAAATATTTTACGCTAAAATGGGTGAAATCTCGAGGTGGGTCAAAAATCACATGTCTACAGCTGCCTCTCTTTGACTGGAAACGCGAAGAATTTTCAGACAAAGAACGACTAGACATATTTTTTGACCCGACCCTTATTTAAGGAGACCAAAAACTAAAAGAAAGGAGAATGTGACCGAGCCCTGGTATCTGAGCTACCTACATATCCTTGGCTATAAAGGAATCAGGCCATATGTAGTTCAGAAGTGAGTGAGATGATGGAGTATACCGAGGTAGAGAGCCGATCGAGGTGCCGTTCCGTTGAGGTTTCGGTCCGCGGTCCTGATGTTACACCAAAATCAAAAAAATGAAAAAGACTAACTAAGCCTGTCAAACTATGAGTTACAAGATTCCTATCTATAAGTCTTCTGAAGCTTGATCTTGAGTCTTTGTGGCTCTGTGGTGCATCTTGAGTTGTTGACTCATACTCTCCAGGTGAGCTTCCTTTGTTGCTGACTTGCATTGCATTCTGAAGTGAATTCCTTTGTTTTCCAGGTGGGGCGCCTGATTGCCAAAAGTTTAACTGTGTTCCCTTGCTCTCCAGGCGGGCGCCTGATTGCCAAAACTTGAAATGTATTCTCTTGCTCTCCAGGTGAGCGCCTGATTGCCAAAACTTGAACTGTATTCCCTTGCTCTCTAGGTGGGCGCCTGATTGCCAAAACTTGAACTGTATTCCCTTGCTCTCCGGGTGAGCTCCTGATTGCCAAAATTTGAACTGTATTCCCTTGCTCTCCAGGTAGGCGCCTGATTGCCAAAATTTTAACTGTATTCCTTTGCTCTCCAGGTGGTCGCCTGATTTCCAAAACTTGAATTGTCTTCCTTCGAAACTTGAACTGCCTTCCCTCGAAACTTGAACTGCTTCTCTTGTTCTCCAGGTGAGTGCCTGATCTCCAACACTTGCACTATTTTTCCTTGAAACTTAAGTTGTTTTCCCCTGTTCTTCCAGGTGGGTGCCTGATTTCCAACACCTGCACTGCTTTTTCCCCGAACCTTGCACTGCTTTTCCTCGAAACTTGAACTGCTTCTCCTTGTTCTCCAGGTGGGCGCCTGATTTCCAACACTTGCACTATTTCTCCTTGAGACTTGAACTGCTTCTCCTTGCTCTCCAGGTGGGTGCCTGATATCCAACATTTGTATTGCTTTTCCCCCCGAAACTCGATTTGTTTTCCCTTGTTCTCTAGGTGGGCTCCTGATTGCTGAACTTGAACCGTCTTCTTTTGAACATTGTTGCTTTCCCTTTGTTCTCCAGGTGGATACCTGATTACCAACATTTGAATTGTATTCCTTTCCTCTGAAACTTGAATTGTTTTCCCTAGAAACTTGCACCATTTTCCCTTGCTCTCCAGGTGGGCGCCTGATTGCTGAACCTGAACCGCTTTCCTTTCCTCTGAAACTTGAACTGCTTTCCTTTCCCCTGAAACTTGAACTACTTTCGCTTGTTTTCTAGGTGGATGCCTAATTGCTGAACTTGACTTGTCTCTCCCTGAAACTTGAACTGCTTTCCCTTGAAACTTGAACTGTCTTCCCTTGTTCTCCAGGTGGGCGCCTGATTACAATAAAACAAACAAAACAAAAGAAATTTTTCTGCCCCAGTTTGATATTGGGAACATCTTGTGTTAACCAATTCTTGTTATCAAAATAAGTTCTAAGCTAAATTCCCTTATCGTGAAAAATTTCAAACCAAGTCTCATCTCAAAAGTGAAAAACTTAAATGCTATATTATACTTCCCAAAAGTAAAACTCTCGTCAGACCTTGTCACTTGTGAGGTTCTCAAAACTTACTAAATCCCGTTATCTAGGAGGGAACTAGAAACTTACTGTCGAGCCTGTTTGGCACCTGCTTTCTTTGCGGAGGGTTTCTCCGGAACAAACAAAATTTCCTGCCCCTTTTTCAATCAAAGAAAACTTGTGAGTTTAAACATGGTGGTTGGTTTGCAGCCTTGACTTTGAGGGCGATTTCTCCTTCACTTCCCATGATAACTTCGATTTCAACTCGAAAGACCTTGCCTGATTATTGACTGGCCACTTTCTCTATCACCCTTATCACGGAAAATACCTCTGATCCGTTCAAACACAATACCATTTATATGTTGCATTGTGCTCATGCATTGACATATACTGAACCTTTGTGTTTCACATGAATCCCAAAGCACGTTAATTGCCACCCACTCAGTGCACATGCTGCTCTTTCCTGACTTAACCCACTGGCCTTGGCCTTAAGGTCTATTGCTCCTTCACTTGCCATGATTACTTTGATTTCCGCTTGGAAGACCTTGCTTGTCATTGGTTAACCACTTTTTCTGTTAACCTTATCACAAAAAATACCTTTGATCCGTTCACCCAACATCCTCTATCTGTTGCATTGCTCATGAATTGACATATAACAAACCTTTGTATTTCACATGAATCCCAAAGCACATTGATTGTTATCAACTCGGTGCGCATGCTGTTCTTTCCTGACTTATGCCACTTTGATGTGCTTGCCAAATCTCGTTTTGTGCAATTGGAAAGCTGGTGGTAAATTTTGAAGTCATTTCTCATTTGTTCTGACCAAACAGACTCAGGAAGAGGAAGTAAACAAGATAAAGGAACAAAGTAAAGGACAATGGAAAGAGATGATTCCTAACAAGAAAACTACAAAGTAGAAACTTATCAGATGTGGATTCCAACTCTAATGACCTTGACATGCACCTTTGGATTACGTGGCCTAATTTGTCAAGCCAGTCTAATGTTCAACTCTTGTTGTACCTTTGAGTCATGAAACTGGGCTTCCATGCTCCGATTTTCCTATCTGATTCACGATCCTTATTCGACTTGTAGTTCTCGAAGGGTTTTCACCATCAAACCTCTCTCATTTTGTTCTTTCTCTCAACTTACCATCGCCTTATCGTGTCTGTGAAGGTTCTCACCGATAAGACTCTCTCATTTTTTCTTTTCTTCTTCTTTCCTCCAATTCTGTAGATGACTAGGCATTGACCATAGTAAAAACATCATACGCTCCTGGCACGGCTAACTCAGCACTCTCAAGATTATCTAGGAGGTCTTTTTTGGACTGTAATGTGGCTTTTGGACAGGGTTAGAAAGAAAGGGTATTATAAAGTCTCAAAACAACTAAGATAACAGGGTTAATTTATTCCCAACTTTTGGAATCCATTTCAAAACTTTGCCCTAATTTCTAAAACAAAAGAATTTGATTCTAAGAACAACCACCCCACTCTTGACTTCGTGGGATTGTGAAATATTTTATTTGGTATGACCGAACCATAAGGCTGGCTACGTATCTATTGGTGACAAGAATTAGGTCAAACGTAGTTCACAAAACTACTTTTTGTTACTATTTACCTTTTCTTTTCCTTTTTTTCCTTTTTTTTTCTTCTTCTTTATCTCTATTTTTATCTCCTTTTTTTGAATTTGCCTTTTGGAATGAACTTTGTAAAATAAACCTATGGGGACATGAATTCTTCCCACTTTTTTTTTTTCATATGACTCTAACTCGATTCCAAAAGAGGGGAGGTCAAAGAAATTAGTACAGGCTCAAAAGGGTATCAAATGGTATAAGTGTTTGGGTAGCTGAAAGAGGGCCTCCCAATCCCTGAAAATGCCAAGTACAACACATGCAACTTGAAATGAAAATTGAAGATCATGCACAATATTTCTTTTGCGGCTTCGGCATTGATATTACTGTTATGCCTTCCACTCTTCTTTAGCGCCTTGTCAAGTACAAAACCCTCGTTGGGTGATTCACTTTTCACAATGGATATCCTCCGTCAATTCGGAGAAAACTTCCTTGACTTTATTTTGTAACTTGAGATGCATTTGAACTCAACATTGCTTGCTTCAAATCATTTGGGATGCACTCTCCTTTAACGAATTCTTGTCACCCTATTAACTTCCCAAATTATCTGCCCCAGTTTCACATGGTTCGGGCTTCAAATGATCTCAAAATGTCCAAATATGTACTTATTTCCCTTAAATGTCCCTATCATCTTCAAAATTGTTTCATTGCTTCATGATTAAACTAACTTTAAAACTAGGCCTAGAATTATGCGTGCATGTCATGTCACTAGAGCCAGCATGAGAAAAAAACTATAAAAGGAGAAGAGAGCTAAAAAAATGACCAGAAATAACAGAAAACAGGAAATTGCATTAGACAGACGGTGAAAGGGTTTGAATAATGAGACAAGCAAAATAAACTGGGGTATAACCCTGGAACAAAACCAGACAACATTAAACGAGCTACTACGACTAAACAAACTAGGCAAAATAAAAGGATAGAAGGGTTTGAGTCACAAGACAATATCCAGATTAAACCCTAAAAATAACCCGGGCAACAGAAATGACAACAAAATAAACCACTACAACTCCTTCCCGGGCTAACCAAGAATGGAGTGTCTTTCCAATTACCAAGCACGGCATCTTAGCCACTGGGTTTCGCATCACCATTACTAGGACCTTCACAAGTCTCCATCACATTGACTTTAGCGAATTGTATTTGGGTCCCTTTTGCCGGCTCATTTTTAAGATCAAACTCTGATAGTGCTGAAAGCTTCGCAGCACCTAGACCTCCGATGATCTCAAAAGAATTCTCATATTCCTTTTCAAAACAAATCATAACCACCATATGCGTCTCATTATGAACAAGCGATGGACTTTGGCTAGTGTCTACTGCATCTGGATTTTGCACGACAATGTCACCTACATCAATAAGCTTCTGAATTGCTTTTTTCAGGTGCCAACACTTTTCTGTGTTGTGACCCAGGGCATCGGAGCAATATGCGCATCTTTGAGAAAAATCAAACTTCTTTGGCAGAGGGTTTGGCATTTTTATCTGAATCGGCTTCAACATGTCCAATTGCCTCAACCTTTGGAACAAACTGGCATATGATTCTCCAATAGGAGTGAAAGCCTTTTCTTTTTTCTGTTGTCTTTTCAGTTTGTATTCTGGCCTCGGTTGGAACCTTTTGCGGGCAGGTGGCTGATATGCTTGAGGGGGTGGGTAAGACATTTAGGGAAGTGGTGCGGGCCATCCGGGCCTCGCAGGTGTGGAGCATATGGTGGTGCCTTGTGGATAGGGTACTGGGAAAGTGATGTACGACTTTGGGGTTTCTGTGGAGAAGTAGCATTGGGGAGGATCATCTAGTGCATAAGGTTATCCATGGGGTCGATGTCGAGGATGAAAGCATTGAGCAGGAATTCCCAGCGGATCATCTTTTCTATTTCTCTTTCTTCCACCCAAACTTACTGAGATGTTCTGAATGTCTTCCGTAGTATCTTTCAACGCCGAATAACTCATGATTTTGCCTGACTTGATTCCCTCTTCTACTATCTCCCTCATTTTTACCACGTCATTGAAAGGTTTACCCAAGGTCGGAATCAAATGACTGAAGTAAGTGGGCCCCTAGGCTTGTAGGTAAAGCTCAACCATTTCTTCTTCACCAATACGGGGGACTGACTCGAGCAGCTTGCTCCCTCCATCTGAGCCCAAACTCCCTAAAGCTTTCCTCCGGCTTCTTTTCCATCTTAGATAGGGAGGAGAGGTCTAGGGTAATGTCTAATTTGTATTGAAAGTGTCGAACAAAATCTTGAGCCATGTCGCCCAATGTATGCCATTTACCGACATCTTGACGATTATGTCATTCCAAAGCTGCCCCACTCAAGCTCTCACTGAAATACGCCATCAACAAATCATCTTTCTCGCCAACACTTCTCATTTCCCTGCAATAACCCCTCAGATAGGCTACCGGATCTCCACGCCCCTCATACAAATTGAACTTTGGCACTTTAAACCCCGCAGGCAGATGAACATCAGGGAACATATGAATCTAATTTCTCATCCCTTGCATGCTCCTTAAGGACTGTTCTATACCTTTCAACTTCCTGCATATTTCATCTCGCCCTTCTTTTCTGTGAACTTTTCATTTTCAGCATGAGGCTCATTCCGAGGGCTCTGCTTGTATGAGTCAAAAACCTTGTGGGCAACCTCTAAGGGGTAATATTGGGCATCATGAGCTTTGAGTGGCTATTCATTGTTGGGGATAGTGGATATGACAAGAGGGCAATTTTGGGGAAAGGTAATTGGAGGACGAGTTATTGATCTACTAGGGTGGTTGGGAAAGCTGTGATAAGCGGGTGGATTTGGAGAGTATGGGGGATCATCTGGTACTATGACCGGAGTTCGGGTAAGGGTAGCATCTAGGAAGCTAGGTGGTGGCGGGGTGGTACCTTCCCAATCATCCAAGCCTGATACATGTCCGTCATGTGTTGTCTTAACATCCTTACCTCATCAGCCAACCCAGTATCTTGTTCAACCAACTGCTTTCGGGAATCGGTATCAACCAACTCAGTTCTGTTGTTGTCTGCCATTGCCTTTTGACTTTATGTTGTAGAGAGGAGTTACCACTTTAAAAACCACAAACCAACCACCATTCTACTATGAATATAACAAAATGAGGCCATCACATTAGCGTTAGGGCATTTAACATAAGATAATCTCACTTTATATGCAATGCACCTAGCCACAGTTATCGGTTCTAAAATGACTTCGAGGGTACGAAGATCAGTTGGCATCATCCCAATTTGTTCATTTCAATCTTCTTTTTTCTTTTCTTTTCTAGCACTTCCTGGCTTGCTCGTTTTTTCTTTATTTTTTTTTCTAATTATTGCTCTTTTCTTTCCTCTCATTTCTCACGTCCCACAACTTCATCCTCTCTTTTCCTTTTCTCTCTTTTTTTCTTTTTTTTTTCTTTTAATAATAAAAAAATGATTCGATCGAACCCTATGTAGGTTGCCTACGTATCATGACGTCGCATGAATTAGATCTTTGCGTAGTTTAGGAAGATCGGGAATAAAGTAAACAAACTAACGTTCTCATTTTTGTTTTTTTTTATTACCTTAATGACTATTCTTATGAAAAAAAGAGAAATAAAAGAAGCAAATCTTTTTTGAATTTTATAGACTTAATATTCTATAACCTATTCTAAACTCAAGCTTAAACGAGCATATATCTTTTTTTTAAACAAATACTCTATGAGAAATTATTAAGGAAAAACCCTACAAGAAAAAAAAATATTTTTGATTCTTTTTTTAGGAAGGAAATCTAAAGAATAAACCGAAGAAAAATATTATGAATTTTTATTTGATATCCCTGAAGAAAGATTTCGACACGAGAAATGAACAAAAAAAATATTTTTGGATTTTAGCTTTTGATTACCTAAGGGAGAAACTCTAAAGATAAACAAAAGATAAAGTATGTTTTTTTTCTTTTATGTACAATGTCCTTGATTACCTAAGGAAGAAACTTTAAAGATAAACAAAAGATAAAGTATGTTTTTTTTTCTTCTTTGTACAATATCCTAAAGTTCTAGTGAAAATAAAAAGAATTTTTTTCATTAATTTTTCATTAATTTCCCAAAGAAGAACCTCAAAAGAAAATCTTTTTGAATTTTTGGAATTAATATCTTAAAGAAAATTTTTAAAGAGGTACTAAAAGAAAATTCTATCTTTTTTGTTTTTTAATTTTTATTTTTAGTCTTAATATACTAAAAGAAATATAAAAGCAATTTTTTATTTTGAGTTATAGATATTAATTTCCTAAAGGAAAACTAGCTCAAAAGAAATTTTTTTATTTTATTTCTAGAATTAATATTCTAAAGAAAACTTCTAACAGAAATATAAAACGCAAAGCCTTTTATTTTGGATTTTTGACTTGTAACACATTTTCAAATACAAAATAAGAAATACAATAACAAAAGACTCGGCAAACTTAATTAGACTATGACAAACTCTAACATCACCTAAAAGACTCGACATTAATGTACAAAACTAGAAGGTAAAAGACGACATAAAAAGAAAACAGACTCAAAAATAAAAAAAATGAAAAATCTCCTCAAACAACTCCTGAATGAGTGATCCTTCCTGGATGGTCCCGAGGTGTCTGTCATGCTCAAACTCTGGTAAGTAAACTCACACCTATATGAGAAAATTAAGACCAAATAAGTTAATGACCTAGAACGCTATGTGAGACAATAACCCTTCCTGTTGGACACATGCAAGACATGATTGTGACTATTTTTCTAAAATTAACCTATGTAGCTAAAAGTGGCTAAAAATGCAATATTTGGCTAAGACCCCGCGAAACCAAGAACCTAAGACTCACTAGGAAGACCGGACCCTATGTGGGTTGCCTACGTATCCCGCCTCGAAAGACGAGAATCAGGTTTGCGTAGTTCGGGCAGTTTGGATATGGGCGGGTATAAAAAAAATAACTAATTTAGAGAAAACAAATATATTTTTTGTCTTTTTTTTTGAAAAATGATGAAACATGTATACTCTTTTTGGTTTTTCTTTTCTTTTTCCTCTTTTTTTTGATTTTCTGATTTTTGGAAAATGACGAAAAAATGGAAAATATTTTTTTTTTGAATTTTCAAGCTCTTTTTTTTCTTAACGAAAATGTAACAGAAAACATAATTGGGCCCTACTCGCTTTACCCTCACATTTCACTCTTTTTTTTTTCCTTTTTCATTCGCCCTGAATTATCATTGGTCTGCCAAATGACCCTTTTACCATTGAAGAAATGCAACATGTAGCACATAGGATGCATCAAGATGGTTTGTTATTTTGGGTACACCTATCCTAGACGGACTCAACCCCTGTGTTGAGTCCCCAAAGTCAAATGCACATAATGCAAACAAGCGTTCCTACTAGGAATCCGGCATGAGGCTGAGTTATTCTAGGTTTAAAACCTGGGTGTATTGTTCTAGACCTGGCTTACCCGAGCGGACAACTCGAGCCGGGAGGGGGGGGGCAGCGTACCGGTAACCAAAAGATCATCCGGCTTTGCAACTTATCCGAACCTCGTTCTAAATTGGGATATGACACTAACAGAAAGAAGTCACGTCAGCGTGCACTTCTCAGAAGATTAGAAGAGAGGGGTTTCGTAGCAGTTTATATACAGTTCAGATAATATCAAAGCGGTAAAAAGCAACATTTAGCACATTAGGCTCAAACACGTAAATAAAATCAGACAATAAATAAAATCAAATATAACAATTATTCTAAGCTCAAATTCTTGAACCCTGAACCAGAGATTCTGGCTTCTTTTCCCCAGCAGAGTCGCCAGAGCTGTCACACTTCCTTTTTCCTACCCCCGGAAGGGTGTAAGGGAGTTTTTTCCAATTTAAGTGACAACCAAAATGGGATTATTTATTAAAATCAGAGTCGCCACTTGGGATAATTTATGGTGTCCCAAGTCACCGGTTTAGAATCCCGAATCGAGGAAAAATTGACTTTGTTTTACAGTCCGCGAACATAGAAATCCGGGTAATGAATTTTATTAACTCGGGAGAAGGTGTTAGGTATTCCTGGATTCCGTGGTTTTAGCACGGTCGCTCAACTATTATTATTGGCTTATTTATTTGATTTTAAAACATCTTTGAAACCTATGTGTATTTTTATTCCTTTTAAAACCGCTTTTAATGATCCGATTGTTATTCAACTAATTACTTTGGTTACACACTGCGAATCGTGTCACGGGAACCGCACCCTAAATCTACAACGTATTTATTTTATTAACAAGATTAAGTTGTGGCCGGTCACATAAATGTACCCCCGGATTTTAGAAATTAAGCATCACAACTGCGTCACGGGAACTGTACCCGCAGTTATGACAGTTTATTTAATTAAACGTGCCTAAAGCAAACTATGAGAGTTCAAGGCAGTTTTTTTCTGAGTAATTTTGTATTTATCTGAGGGCCATACATTATGAATTTTATTTGTGTATGGCGCTCCTCAATTAATCTTAGGAAAAGAATTGTATTTAGCTAAGGTAAACTTAAATACTCCTACTTACATCTAAAAAACTAAGTATCACAACCACGTCACGGGAACCGTACCCGTAGTTGTAATAGTTCTATTGTGCGCCTAAAGCAAACTACGAGATTCATTTTAGTAACTAAGTTATAAAATACAAGGGCCATGGGTTAATTTTGATGGCACACCTCAATCTATATGAACTAAATTAAATTTAGCGGCCTATTAAACCCTAAACAAAACGTTGAACTCCATTTCATAATATTCTATTGTCAAACTTGTAACTCAGCTCTGCCAACACCATATGACTGAGTTTCCTGCAGTATCATTGACCCAAAGGTCCAACCAAATAATGCTAAAGGATACTATAATATCCAAATTTACAAGTATAATGAATAGAACATTGTCACAAGAAAAGGACATTTAAGTAGCGTTAAGTTTCTTGTAGTGGAGATATCAACATATTTGCTTTTATCCAGAAAATAAAAGAAAAAAAGCAGAGCAGGATCCAACTTCGTTAAAGTTCTAAACTCCAAAAAAAAAACAATGGAAACAAGAAAGAGAAGAGATATTGCCGCTGTGCTAACGAGTGTGAACACCTCCTTTCAGAATTAAGCACAACCTCAAGTGAAATAATACCAAACTAAGTATTCAAACAAAATAGTAGAGAAAAACAAAACCGAAGAAGAAGTAGTAATGAAATAACTAATCAAAACCTGTAAGATAATTCCAACCAAGACAAACGGATTACAGATTCAAACACTTACATATAATCTGAAAGAAGATCGAACATTTATAGTCTCAACAATTCCTGAAAATGCTGAGTAGATGATGTCCTCGAACTGTAAGATCAGAGCTTCGCCGGAAACCTCAATGGAATTATGACCAGACCTCGACACTCGCCAAATCTCTCATCGGATTTCGCCCGTTCGACCAACTTTGGCAGAGACTCGATAGTTTTAAACTAAAATGAGTCGCCAGTGATAGCTCGAACGAGAGAGGGTGGAGTAGTTGAAGGCTATGGAAGAGCTAGGGTGATGGCAAGTTTTGGGTGTGCATTTTCCGGCGAGTTCGCCACTGGTTGGTGAGAGGAGTTGAAGAAGCTACAATTGCTGCTGTTTTTCTTTGTCTCTAGGGTCGTTAGGTTGGTGAGAGGATTTGGAGAAGAAGAAAACCAGACTGATGGAGGGGGAGGGGGTCGTGTTCGAAGGAGACCAAAGTCTGGGGGAGGGGGAGTCGTTCTTTTAGAAGAGAAGAGAATGGGGAGGTTCTGCTCTTTTCTTAGGTTCCAAGAAGCAGCCCCTTTTTCTTGTCCATCATGAAGAAGGTTTTTGTATAGTTTTATTAGGGTTTTAGGGTATTGGGCTTGGGTTGTTATGGGCTAGGTCAAAAATTAGGCCTAAAAATGGGTTGTTTGAGCCCAAATTTTTCTTTCTCCATGAACCAGACTAAAATACTACCTTATTTACTAATTAATCTTAACTAAATAAAATAACTATTAAAATAAGACTAATCATTAAAACAAACCTATTTTTTATTTTATTTTCAAATATCATATTAAAATAAAAATAAGGTACTATGTTTGCATTTTTTTAGTTTTATGAAAGGTATATAAACTAAAAGCAACTAAAAAGAAGAAGTATTTTTGTAATTTTTATTTTTGATAAAATAAAGTATAAGAGTCAAAACTAATTGAAATATCGATATTAGGCTTAAACTAAATATTTTACGCTAAAATGGGTGAAATTTCGGGGAGGGTCAAAAATCACTTGTCTGCAAATGCGTGTCAGTATAATTTCTAGAATGCTGTGGTAAAGGACAATGCGAACCAAAAGGGGGACCAGATCCACAAGAAGGCACTACTCCCTGTTTACCAATTGCTCTTCGAATTGGTAAACAAAGCTCTGTTGCCTCGTGCTTAGAGGAGGTCCATGACCTCTAAGTCTGACTTGTTTTTAATGGAGCAACTGTATGGCTTTAGTCCTATCAACCTGCCTGCTATTATGATCGAACACATGCAAAAAGTAGCAACCTTCAAGGATGATAATCATGGTCTTCCATACGGGTTTCTGCTTACGCAAGTGTTTACGTTTTTTAAGGTGCCGCTGGGGCAAGGCAAGGTCGGAACCAAGAAGTAGACTTTCTCACAGACAACATTGGAAGAATGTGAGTGGAAAAGAATGGGGGATAGGCAATACATCAACTATCTCACAACTCATTAATGCTCAAAATAGTGCAACCGAGGATATTCGACGGTTGAAGGCTAGGAATGCTATCCTGGAAGGTCAGCAATCTCAAGGGGCTCTGGCCTAAAATGATGAAGTGGCTCGTTTGGCAAAAGAGAATGCTGATCTCAGGTCACAAGTGGAGAACCTGAAAGCAGAACTGCTCAATGAGCAAAAATCGGCCAATGCCCGAATAGACCTAGTTCTCCAAACTCTTGCTGCAGCTTCCAAGCCCTCTACTCCTAGTGCCCCCTAAGTAACCCCTTCAGTGACCAGTTTCTGGATTGTCTCTTTTTAGTTTTTATGACTTGGCAGTTGTTTTGTTTATTTTCTTTTGACGTGGTTGGGATGTAACAGTACTACTCCCGTTTTTAACAGTCCAATTCTGCCTGTTTTAATAGGAATATGTTTTATATATATAAAATCTATCCTCTTTTATTATCTTATTGCTTGTACTCTCTATTTCTCTTCTCTATCATGTTGTGTGCACATATGTGGCATGTGTTAGCATGGCTAGACTTCTTTATGCTGTTTGCTTATTTTTGTCTTTTTAATGATGCCAAAAGGGGGAAGTTTAATTGAATCGGGGATCTGATTAAGGGGGAAGCATAAAGTCAGGGGGAACTTGTGACTTTCTATTACTTCATCTGAGCAATAATAACGAGAGAATATGTTAGAGAGAAAAGAGAGAGTTCTTGTATATTTCTTGTGGAGCAATTGGAGCAACAACAATCCTCTTACAAAATGGTAAGGATCCCTTTTATATAGAAAGGGAATCCTAACATAGTACAAAAAGCATTAATTACAAATATATTGAGACGGGATGGCTAGATGTGACACCTTGACACAGATTCTGGGCAGTCCAGCTTTGTCTGACTTAACCGAGTGCCTTGGGAAATCCCCATTTTTACTCTAGCCTCGATCGATATTCCCTTTAGGCTGGGCCTCGACAAGCTTCGAGGGAGGGAACTCAGTCACAACTTCACGTCCTTGAGGTCTCGAGATGTTCTTTTGAAATGAACTAATAGCAAGAAATTGGACCTTCTGATTTCGACGCGTGTAGATAGTCTCTGCGTTTCCTAGAACGAAGCGATGGGAAACGATTCTGACTCCTGACTCTTCGGGCTTCCCGTGATGACATCATACCGATGATGCAACCTATGACGTGAGTCTTCATGATAACCGGGACATCCCATGGACTTGTCTTTTCGACACCATTCAATTCACTGTCGATTCCCGCTCTTCAAAGTGACAGTATCGCCGCCGATTCTATTTTCGAGAATGCATTGATTGTGCCTGCCGATACGTCTTTCAAAGGCATTGATGGCCGTGTCATTACCTCCTATAAATGGGGGGCATTCTGGCACTTTCTCCCTATCCAAGTGCCCTTCTTCATTCATTCATCCCTCTCTTCTCATCATCTCCTTTTATTGTTAACCACCATGTTTGGGGTTCATGATTTTAAGGTTGTATGGCCGTATTCTCATCAGCTGTGTGGTGGCCTTCTGCCTGAGTTTCTCTATGTTGAACGAGATTATACTGCCTTATCGCTGTTGTTGTTGTTACAACTGCTACTATTGTCGTTATCGGCTCGGGATGATGATATACGGGGAATCAACTTTCTCTATTTTGGAAAGTTATTCAGACTATACACCACTACTCACGAGGGGGCTCAGATTACACACCACAACTCACCTTCATACCCCGACTCGGTATGGCGTTTCGCCCCGGGTTGGCAGCTTGCACGACTCAATGTACGAAGAAGTGAATTCAAAGTAGCTGTGCAAGCGAGGCCTATGTTCTCCAAGTCTGTTGCCTCTCCGAGGTTCTCTTGGCCAATGAGGGTCCTCTACCTTTGGCGGGCTATGGTATTTTTTCATTCCTTCTTGCTTCTCCCCTTTCCTCCTCTTCGACTTATCCCTTGGGGATATCAGTGTGGAAGACCAGGATAAGGCTTCCGAGGAAGCAACACCTTGGAAGATATTGTCTTTGAGGGTGCATACCCGAAGGCGTTGCTGCAGGAGGTAGACTTTCAAGAGTAGATTAGGCTCTAGGCTTTCACTATATGTATTCCTTTGTTTCATTGTTTCTGTGTAGAGACGCTTTGTAGGCTTTTGTAATCATATGTGGGGACCCCCTGAGGGCCGTTGTAAGCAAATGTTTATGAGTATAAAGATATTTTCTTGACTTCTACCTTTGATGCTTGCCATATTCTTTTTATATTTGTGAGGATTCTGAATGTATGCTTCTGTTGACGATTGTCAATATCTAACTCGAATGCGAGTATTCCTTTCGGTCTTTGGTTGATAGAAATGGCTCCTTTTCGAGCCCACTATTGTTCCTCGGACCAAGCATGAAGTGGTCCGATAGACTGACCCTCGAGTCACACGAAGATAGCACCTCGAGACTTGAAATTTTTGTGAGCGGTCTCTGACTGAGGGTTAGCTTTTATGCGTCTGGAAACTTGCTTTGAACTTGGTGCAGATAACCTTTTAAGGCGTTGTAGATAGGTCCTTGAAGAGGGGTTGCCCATATTCAGGCGATGTCTTGAGGTCGAGCCCTCAGGGACGGAGCTCGAAGTGCTTCTTCTTGAGAGGAGCCTTCGAGGTCGAATACCATCTCGAACTCTGTAATGGTACTGAAGGCTTTCTGGAGCCCAACTTTCCTCCTCAAAGGAGGCTCTCGAGATCGGGTATCATCTTGAGGTTGGAGACGATACTGTTGGCTTCTTAAAGCCTAACTTCTTGCTGATGGAGATCCTCGAGGTCGGGTACTACCTCGGGACTAAAGATGATATTGTTGGCTCCTTGAAGCCTAACTTCTTTTCTTGGTGGAGACCTTCGAGCTTGGGTACCACCTCAGAACTCGTGTTGAAGTCATTGGCCTCTCGGGGGCCTAACTTGGGTAGGCGGACTGTTGCTATTTCCCCACATATATATGGGGTTGCTTCCGCTTCTTGGGAGATCTCACTATTTTAGATAGTTATCCTTCCATTTCGGCATCGAGTCCTTCGTTACCTTAATACCAAAGTGTTTGTGCAGGTTCCCGCTTCAGTTCGCTAGTCCCGCCATAGCCATGACTGCTACTTTAGGGTCTGCCCGGTAGAGAGGGGAGAGTTCCACTCCCAACGCTCAGGATCCATGAGAGTTTACCTTGAAGACTATGTCTTTGATAAGAGAGGAACACCTTGAGTTGGTGATGAGAGACTGTGGATGGGGCGAGGGGGTAGTGTTACAGGTGCTTCCCCGGATGAGGGTATCATGGACCTTGCCATTGGATTCCTGATTGTGTACTTGTACCCTTTCGCACTTGGCCCCCTTGATAGGGTTGTGCTCGACTTCTATTTAAAGTATCGAGTTACTTTGGCGCAGATACATCTGTCATTTTGGCGAATAGTGTTGATGATGAGATTCTTTACGGAGAAGGTAGGGCTTAAATTCATGCTCAGCCATCTCGTCAGGCTGTACCAGCCCTTTCATCATCAAGGTCTGCTAACCTTGCGATGCCGTTCATCTATGCCCTTTGTTGTTGACAATGAGGAAGATATAGATCGGGAGTAGATTAGTTGGTTCGTCTAGGTCTGGAAGACTAATATTATTCCCGTGGAACTTATGCCATTCCCCAAGGAATGGAATTATACATGTGAGTGGAGCGTCCCGTGCTTTCTTAGATTTGCTCATAGTGGAAGTTAGTTTCGTAATCGTGTTTCCTCCTTTTCTGCAGCAATTTTATAGGCGTCGGGAAAAGTTCCTGATCTGCCTGGTTGGGTTCGGAAGTTGGTGACCTACTCAACTTGCGATGAGCGTAGGTGGTGAGCTGTGTCCCGGGGCAGATGGGAAGCAAAATATCACAGTATGTGTGTATACTGCCTTTTCCTTGTCCCTCATTCATTTGGAGAGACATTTTCCCTTTTCACGTATTAATCTTGCCGTCGTAGGTATCAGAGAGTCTCCAGGGGCGAGGCTGTGCTCCTCCGGAGAGGGGGAGGGGTTGCCAGCTTCCGAGCTAAAGGATGACAATAATAAATAGGACATGTACTTGCAGGGCGATGCCGCTCATAGCAAGGCAAAACGGGGCCGAGTCTTTGAGAAGGAAAATCGTTCGACCCTACTGTATCCAAAGTTTCTAGTTCTGGAGAGATGGTTCCTCCGAGCGATCGTGCTTCGACCGGGGTTGATTTTTGCAGGGCCTAGGGGACTAGATTAGTAGAGGTATGCTCGGCCTTCGAGGAAGTCCGCCGACTTCACTTTGCGGTGAGCTTTGGCACAGGCCTTCCGAATCGCGCTTCCTTTCCTTATCGAGTTTTTCTTTTGTAGGCCTTTGACAGGCTTAGGTATGAGTTGCTTCATCATAGAGCTAGACTCCAGAAAGCTCTGGATGAGGGTAGGTTCCTTAGGCTTCTTTGTGGGGAGAAAGAAGTTGAGTTGGCACACTAGCGATATGAGGCGTATCAGAGCTCGAATTACGAGAGCTATTTGATAGAGCAGGTAACTTCCCGTACCGGGCGAGTACACATTTAGCTTTTTGGCTTCTAAGGTTAACTCTTCGCCTATCCCAGCTGCAGAAAAAAGATGGAGGCCTTGAAACGTCTTAGGGGTGAAGCCGACCGAATCAGGAATGACTATGGCGAGCTAAGAGCTCGGGCGCAGGTTCAAGCTTCAGAAGAGAAAGACGCCCTGGATAAAGTTCTTGCCTTCGAGGTCCAACTCCGCTTAGCTCACGATAACACTTCAGATCAAGTGAATATGATCACGAAGCTCGAATCTGAACTTTCGAAGGTCAGGGCTGAGATCGTTGATGCTCGAACCGAAGCAACACTGAGCCAGACTAAGGCCGATCAGGAGATGGAGATTTATTTGAAGGATGCTACCGATGCCCAAGCTGAGTTGAAAAGGGTCCTCGATCGTGAAGAGAGGATCACAGAATATGCTCGTTACAAATCCCGAAGAAAGGTTCTCGAGGAGATCGGTGCTAGGGGTTTTGTTCTCCCGAAAGAATTGGCGCGAGCGAGGGCAGACGAGCGTGGTGCTCGGTTACTCCTGTCCGATGCCGAGGAGCGCGAAGATGAGGCCGGTAGGCTGTAGCCCTCAGGGGCGGGGCGTAAACTTTGCCATTTTGTATGTAATATCTTCAGAGCGTGTTTGTAGATGGAGAATGCACCTTTTTGCGTATGTAAATAAAAGAAAACTTGCAGCTTTATTTCTTCTGTACCCCTTTCTATTTCGCTTTCGGCCAGGTGCACTGGTTTCAGAGTTGGTGAGAATCCTTAGATTCGTGATATGGCCCTGGGGCTCATTAGGCAGGCCCGGGGGCTCTTGGGCGCTCGGTCAATGTGACCTTTAGTGTAAGTTGGCGTTAGAGCTCTTACGCTTTTGCTCAACTATTTTAGGTTTAGTCTCCGAGTTGGGCTTCGAATCGAGCTCATTCGGACCTCAAGCTTTTGTGTTTGCATGGGCGGGCGACAATGGCTCTTATGCCTTTGATCGAAGCGATCCTTTATGTGCTTGGCCCTGAGGCTTATTAGGCTAGCGACGATGGCTCTTATGCTTTGCCCTTAGGCATGTGTAGTTAACTATTTTGGGTTCAGTCTCCGAGTCGGGTTACGGCTCGAGCTCATTTGACCCTCAAGTTTTACGTTTGTGTGAGCTGGTGATAATGGCTCTTACGCTTTTCGGCCGATGCGGCCTTTTATGTAAGCTGGCGACAATGGCTCTTATGCTTTTGGGCCGATACGGCCTTTTATACAAGCTGGCGACGATGACTCTTATGCTTTTGGGCTGATGCGGCCTTTTATGTAAGCTGGTGACGATGGCTCTTACGCTTTGCCCTTGGGCATATGCATTTTAACTATTTTGGGTTAAGTCTCCGAATCGGGTTTCGCCTCGAGCTCATTTAACCCTCAAGTTTTTAGATTTCAGGCTGGCGATAGTGGCTCTTACGCGCTTGGTCGTAGCAACCTTTTGTGTGTGTGGCCCTGAGGCTCATTAGGCTGGCGACTATGGCTCTTACACGCTTGGTCGATGCGGCCTTTTATGTAGGCTTTATTTTCCTCTTGTTAAGGACTTTTGAAGTAAATTTTTCCTGACTCATCGTCGGTTCGGGAAGAACCTCAATTTCGAGTAATTTGCGGCGATGTTTGAGCACCTCGGGAGGTTTGGCTTGGAGGCTGAGTAGCTCGAAGCCTGTGATTTGGAGCTGACGTAGTCGAAGCTCATTTGCCTATGTCGAGGGTAGCCTGTTTAACCGGTTCTTTCCGAATTAGATTTGGAGCAATTGAAGGCCTGTGTGGGCTGGCGATAGTAGCTCTTACACCTTGTAGCGATGGTCGGGCGTCCCCGAGTCACATTAGTTCGGCTGGTACAGCCGTGTGACCAGGGTCACTTGTATTTGGTCGGAGCCTTTGAGTTCCGAGTGAAGTAGTTTCGGCATCTATATCGAGGGTATGCCTTTTTAGGGGTCTTATAAGTTTGATATATAGCCTAAACTTTGAGATCGGGTTTATGCCTTTAGTAAGGTCTTACAAGTTTTTCATGCCGTTGAGGTCTTACAATTTTATTACTTGGTACAAGTGCGGTTCATGCCTTGCTTGAGGTCTTACAAATTTTTCATGCCATTGAGGTTTTAAAAATTTTTCATGCCGTTGAGGTCTTACAAATATAGTTGCTACCTTGCGTAGGTCTTACAAGATCGAGTTTGCCCGCTCGGGGTCTTACGACCTCGGGTTTTGATAGGTCGATGGAGGTGGCGCTTGACAGTAGTCCCCGAGTCGTCGAGAGTTTCTTGACTCAGGAGCCATTTTTTGCAAACTTTGCATTGCCTCGTCGAGGGCTTATGATCTTGGAGATTCCGACCCTGAGGCCGTGCGTTTTTCTTTTAAGATTTTGATGCCAATCCCCGAGTATTCGAGGTACTTTTGGCATTGGAGATGTTTATCGATTTCCTCGTTGCCTTATCTGAGGGCTTACGATCCTAGAATCTTGACCTGGAGGTCGTTTAGGTGTTGAATTGTTGATGCCAGTTCCCGAGTGTTTGATACGTTTTTGGTGGAGGAGTTTTTTTTACGAAGGTGCTGAAACTCTTTTAGAGCGTGAGATGTTTTGACAACAAATGTTATTCAATTATTTGGTACAAGTGTACACGTTCTCGCCGTCGGGGCCCCAGCTATACGGACACGATTTGTTCGACCATTTGGCCCGATACATCATTTTCCTATAGGGCCCGATTCGGCGTCCCTTAGCTTTTCCGAGCGGATGACCTTCGGGGGGGGGGGGATGCCCCTCAGTGTTCGAGGTTGATTGCAAAAGAAGCCTCGAACACTTGTTGAATCTCCCTTAGGCAACATGCAGATGTTGCCTCATTAAAAATCTTGACGGTAAAACCCTTTTTCGGGACAAAAACTCGGTCAAAGGAAAAGGGTGCAACGGATGCTTTAAAACCTTAAGGTCTTCGAGCTGGATTAATGCTCTGACTGCTTCGGTTGGGCGCCTATATAAGAGTTAGTCTGAAACACGAAATAAAAAGGGAGATGGTTATACCTTTATGTGAGACGTGCTGGCGATGTTTTGAGGATCGATATGTTCCAATCATTCGAGGTGAGGATGCAGTACGGTCCTTTATTTCGTGGCTTAATTACCCTTTGGCTCTTTTGTGAGCGGAGGTATGGGTACCAATGCCACGTCCTGCACCGCGAACATTTCCCTCACCGCATGTTGTTCCTCGTAGACAGTTTTAATTCCATCATTTGTTGGGAATTTCATCATTTGGTGGAGAGTGGATGGTACCGCTCTCATGCAGTGTATCCATGGCTGTTCGAACAAGGCGTTATACCTCATGTCTCCTTCGATGACATGGAATTTGGCATTTTGGGTCGTGCCGGTCATGGTGACTGGGAGTGTGATTTCTCCTTTGGTTGTTTCACTTGCCATGTTGAATTCGTTGTAGACTCGAGTGGCGGGCACGATTTGGTCAAGCAGTCCAAGCTACTCTATCACCCTCGACCTGATAATGTTTGCCGAGCTACCTAGATCCACGAGTACTTGTTTTATTTGAAAGGTATTTACAAGGAAAGAGATTACCAGTGCACCATTGTGTGGCAGACAAGGTCTCGGTGTCCTCTTCGCTGAAAGTGAGGGCGTCCTCAGGAATATATCCCCGGGTCTGCTTTTCTCTTGATGATGGATATTTTTGTCCTTCTCATTATGGGTTCCTGCGGGGCATCGACACCTCCCAAGATCATGTAAATGACATGTTGTGGCTTGTTTGCTTCGTTCTTCTTGGCCGCCTCTCTTTCCCAGAACTGATTTTTGGCTCGATCGCTGAGGAATTCCCGGAGATGACCTTTGTTAAGTAGTCGAGCTACCTCTTCACGGAGTTGGTGGCAATCCTCGGTGCTGTGGACGTGCGTGTTGTGAAAATCACATACCAAGTTGTGATTCCTTTGTGAAGGATCCGATTGTACAGACCTGGGCCATCTGGCGTCTCTGATTTTACTGATGGCAAACACGATGTCCTATACATCAACGTTGAAGTTGTATTCTAACAAGTGGGGTTCCCCCATCAGCCTTACGTTCCTATTGAATCTGGCTCTATTGACGAGTCCCCGAGGATCCTGTCCTTGGTCTATCCTTCGATCATTACGCGATGGGTTGCGCCTAAGGGCGTTCCTCCTATCTTCGACGTATGGCTGATATCTTTCTTTGTTTGGTTTTGGCTCCTTTACTTGGGTACACTGAGCCCGAGGGGGCCCCCAACTGGTCATCTTCGACCCTGAGTTTTGACTGGTACCGGTAGTGGACGTCCGACCAGGTCACAGCTGGATACTCAATCAGGTTCTGTTTCAACTGTTTTGAAGCCATTGAGCTTCGTTCATTCAGACCTTGAGTGAAATCCTGCATTGCCCAGTCGTCGGAGACTGGCGGCAGCTCCATCTGTTCCATTTGGAAGTGAGATACGAACTCTCGCAGCATTTCGTTCTCTCTCTGCTTGATTTTGAACATGTCGTATTTCCTCATTGCTACTTTGATGAAACCGGCATGTACTTTTACGAATGAGTCTGCTAGCATGACAAATGAATCTATGGAGTTGGGAGCTAGGTTGTAATACCACATCATGGCCCCCTTCGAGAGTGTTTCTCCGAACTTCTTTAGTAAGATGGATTCGATCTCGTCGTTCTTTATGTCGTTGCCCTTCACTGCACAAGTGTAGGCAGTAACGTGTTCGTTGGGGTTTGACGTCCCGTTGTACTTTGGGAGTTCTGGCATTCTGAACTTCTTTGGAATGGGTTTCGGGGCCGCTTCCTCGGGGAATGGCCTTTGTATGAACTTCTTCAAATCCATACCTTTCAAGACCGGGGGCGCGCCCGAAATTTGGTCGACCCTGGAATTGTAGGTCTCGACCTTGTTATCATTGGCTTCTATCATTTTCTCGCCCGATTCGATCCTTTTGGTGAGGTCCTCGAACACTTTTATGATGAAGGGGTCGGCTATCGATCCGTTTTTGCTCGATCTCTCAGGTGCCTGTTCTGCGGGGGGAGCTGTCCCCGATGCTACCGTGCTAGGAGTTTTCTGGTGACTTTGCAACTGAGCAATAGCTAGCATTTGTGCCTGCAACATTTGAAAAATAACATGAAGGTTAACCTCACGTTCTTCCTCAGTTGGGGTTTTCTGTGCTCCTTGTTGATCCCCTTAATGCACGCTCCTGTTAGTGTGGGAGCTTATGTCGATGCGCTGGGCGTCGTGTGAGACCACATCCACGGGGACTAGCTCCGATGCATTCCTAGGGTTTTGTGGTTGCACACCAACACCTGGAACAACCACACCGTACTCTCTGTGGTCCTCAAGATTGTTGTTTTCATCTCCGTTTACCGAGTTAGACATTTTAACCTAAAATCGAAGATCTCGGACAAGAAAAAGCATGAAAGATAACTTGTGTTATGTAGTAAAACCAGCAAGAAAATAATCATTATTATTTTTAGCCCCACAGTGGGTGCCAAACTGTTTACTGTGAAAATGGTAATAGCAATTAAATTTGTTGATGGGACTCTAAAAATACGTGATCTATTTTTATGCTAGTTCTTAAGTAGTTGATGCTAGGTATATGAAGTTTAAAGACGAAATGCAAACTAAAGTAAAGTTATAACCAAACCGAGAGGTTAGCTATTCGGCCTCGGACTGACCGATGAGGGGCCTCGAGGTCGATGCCTGGGCTTGGGCTCGAGCTATCTGGGATGATTGGGAAAGGGCTAACAGTTAGGATATAATTAAGCGAGACTCTTTATGGCCTATGAGGAGCTATAAATGAAGAACAAGTATAAATGCAATAAATATGAGCAATAATATCGAGAGAATATGTTAGAGAGAAAATAGAGAGTTCTTGTATACTTCTTTTGGAGCAATTGGAGCAACACCAGTCCTATTACAGAATGGTAAGGATCCCCTTTATATAGAAGGGAAATCCTAACATAGTACAAAAAGCATTAATTACAAAGATATGAAGATGGGACGGCTAGACGTGACACCTTGACACGGGTTCTGGGCAGGCCGACTTTGTTTGACTTAAACGTGTGCCTTGGGAACTCCCCGTTTTTACTCTAGACTCGATCGATATTCCCTTTAGGCCGGGCCTCAATGAGCTTCGAGGGAGGGAACTCGGTCACAGCTTCGCGTCCTCGAGGTCTCAAGATGTTCTTCTGAAATTAACTAATAGCAAGAAATTGGACCTTTTGATTTCGATGCGTACAAAGTTAAAACGCTACTACGGACCAGTTCCTAAATCTAGTATTTTGTTGACTTAGTTGAGTTGTAACTTTGTGATTGTTCTTATTGTGATTCCTAAATTGCTTATCTAGAAGCGTTGCTTAGGGACCCCCGTGTAAAACCATAAACTTCTGAGTTTGTGTTGTGACTAGAGTTAGTCAAAAGTTGAAGTCTTTGTAACTAGTGAGTGACAAAGTGGCTTGTGGTAAGAGTATCACAAGTTAGTTGAGTTGAAATCTTTGTAATAAAGTCATTACAAAGTGGCTTGTAATAGAGTGTTTACAAGTTAGTGAAGTTGAAAGCCTATGAGTGTAGGTCGAGGCTTTTGTCCCCTTATGTGGGATTGTTCCACGTAAAAATCCCGTGTCTCATTCATTTATTGTTTCATTAGTATTCTCAGTAAAACCTCATAAAGGACCAAGTATTCTATAGTTTGGTGGACTCATATAAACTAACAACATAATACTCCACCAAGTACACGTTCACCGCATCACCAGGATAGAATAAATTTTCAAAACCCAGGGCTCGGATGTTGTTATATATCCCAAAGTACTTTCGGGCTAGCTTCCCATCATCTATACCAACCTCAAGGTCCGGGTTCATTGCAGGAACAAAGGTCCTGTACCAATTTCTAGCATGAGTTGGGATAGCCCGAATGCCATACTTGCACCCTGGGACCACGTCAACATCCGAATCAATGTGTTCCATATCTTCCTCCACTAGGGTGGCGGGGGGAGGGGTTGCCCGTCTACCCCTTCTCCTACTACTAGTGGAAACCTTAGAAGAACCAGTGTTAGCATATTTTTTACTGGGACGGCGAGATATTGTACCTGCACAAGACGAATACAATTAACCACAACATATAGAACACCAAGCAAGCCAAACGGGGTGCCACCCCACACTTATGTCATTGGCATGTTCACAAGTACAATTTATACCGGGAACTCAAACTACCCCATTATAATCACATCACAAGTCATCTACAACCCACCCAACCACTAACATAACATTACAACAACACAACCAATGGTTACACTACACTATTGTAAAGCACAAAACCAAGAAGCTAACTAGTAACTAAGAAAACAAAACCTAGAAGTTATACTAATTTACTATTAACAAAATTAAGAAGTTACACTACAAAACTACACAAGTACTTAGCATGAATCGTACACCACAATTAGCAACTAGTAACACAATAGTATAGGGTGGTCAATCGATTAGCACTTGGGGCTAACACATCACAATTTAAAAAAGAAGAATATGACCGCCCGCCCCACACTTGTATTCTATCAACAAGTTCATTACTTAGTCACAAAAGTCAATTTCGTGCTCATACTTCACCATTGGTGTCATTGGAGCATTTTTTTCAAATATGTAATAGGCACTAGAGTCAATACTTCCTTCAACTTTAAATCTAGCATGCATCGCCCAATATTGTATACGAACCACACCATCCAACACAACTATAACATCAACACAACACAAAAATTTCATAAAAAGCATAAAATATATCCCACAAGGGCTCTAATTTTCGGCTAAAAAGATACTCCTACCAAACTTCATCACAAACTAACTCCAACGCCACCAAGACACACCAAAAATCATCCATAATTATAAGAACAATGAAAACCCCAACAAATCAACCACAATTTCGGCCAAAATATGAAGAATAACTAAAAACAAAAACTACCTAGGTTAGAGAAAATTAAGTAAAACTACAAGAAAAAACTAAGAGAGAGAGAGAGAGAGAGAGAGAGAGAGAGAGAGAAAATTACTTACATTGGCTATGGAGGAAGATGAGAAGACTTGAAGGTGGAAGAATTTAGGGGAGAAGTAGGATTTGGGGGTAAGTTAGAGAGTGATTAGAGAGGAATGAGAGAAGGGAATGGGGAAAAGAGGGGAAGATATTTTTTTTTTTTATTATTGGCTGAAAATGTACTGTCGCATCGCGGGGTGCGGCGGCCCACACAACGCAGCAATAGGCTTTTTCAGAGAGGCGTATTTTTGTTAGACTTACCCATTTGGCCTAGCGTGGCGCCTCACGCAGCATGTTAGGCTAGTTTTTTTAGAGTTCGCCACTTTTTTGTATTTTAGCCCACGGGTTGCATCCCTACTCTATTATGTACTTATTTTGTGTCCAATTTATGCTCCTACCAATCCAAACAAGTATCAAAACTCCTAAAATCTAATAATCCTAATCCACAATTATCTAGACTATTCTACAAAATCAAGAAAAAGTGTTAGAAGTAGTTATGAGTTATAGTGGCCAGCTTGACTCTGTCACTAGGCTCATTTGATCACGATGCTAGAGGATTTCTTGTCAAATTCTCCAAAAAAATAGTTTTAACCTGTGCACATTCACCTTAAAGCTCTCATTCCCTTCCACATCTTGGATCTCAACGGTGCCATACGGTGAGACAAATTTCACCACATACGGACTTGTCCATATTGACTTGAATTTTCCAAGGAACAACCTAACTCTACTACTATATAGCAAGACATTGTCCCCTTCATGAAACTCCTTTGGCTTAGTCAGACGATCATGCCAACTATTTGTCTTCTCCTTAAAAATTTGCACATTTTCATACGCCTTCAGTCTAAACTCCTCTAATTTATTCATATGCAACAACTTGTGTGTTACATCTCACGTTTTCGTACGTTAAAAGTTTTGTCTTCAGTTAATTGACATAGACTTGGAGATGAAATTATCTTGAGGTTAATGTATTTATGCTATTTATAACAAGCGAGAAATAAGTGTCATGAAGGATAAATGATACACGAATTAAAGAAAACGAGTTTTGTTGAAAGTGGTCAATTTGGGATAAAATACGGTCCAGTGATAATACCCGATAATTATGAACTAGTACCATGCAAGATACCATATGACCACGGTAGTATAATGTATAAAGTATATATAAAGTATATTAAAAATAAGTAAAATATTAAGTAATTTGGGGCAATTTTTAAATGATGCGAGTAATTGGTTAATTACCGGGTAATGGGACATTATCCAGTTAACTAATAAGTGGGTAAAAATTAATAATCTCCACCCTACTCCCCACGTGGAAGTAGGCCACTATTCAAACATATGACTAATTAGTCATATATGCTTAGTGGCTAAAATGTGTAATTCACTGAAGACTTATAAGAAAAGCTTGGTCTCTTTAAAAGCTTGGTCTTTTAGAGCTTAGTTCATTTAGACAGAATAAAATTTAAGTCTTTCTTCCTAAATTCAACTCTCCAAGCACAGACGCCAAGTTTCAAAATCTCCAACGAAATTCTAGCAAACAGTTATAACGAGAATTGATTAGAACCGTAGCAACGTAAAATTTTGCGGTTCTAAAGGATTACGGTGCAATATTCTCCAAGAATAGTATACGGAGTTTTTCCTACTCCATCTATGTTAAGGCCATCCCTTCTTTCTTTTTGGCATGGTCCAAATCATACAGAAGAAACGAGCAAATGCACAGTTTTCATAAATGACTCTATTCATAGAAATACTAAGGGTCTCTGTGTTCTTGATTCCCCATGTGCATATTATTATATCTCCCGTTCATGGATCTCAGAATAATACACAGTTGAAATTTTTTATCCAAAAGAAATATTGAGATTATTGCATATTTTTCATGCATTTCATATATTTATACATGTACATTGACCAATGACTAGATGGCATTATATACGCGTATTTATACATATATATATATATATATATATATATATATATATATATATATATATATATACATATACATATATATATATATATGTATGTATATGGGATATGGGAAAAAGGTTACTGCGTTATATACACACCACCAGCTGATCAGTTGGTATATGTTGATGATTTTTCCCATAGTGGCCGAGATGATATGATGGGTTGCCCTCAGTGGTTTGATGATGTTATGTACACATATACCCATGCATGACGCGACATTTATATACACGTACATGACATTATAAATGTTTCAGAATTTACAAAGTTATTCAGATTCATAGATGGATTTCTTTATTCCATTACGTACAGATTTTCATGCCTTACATACTTAGTACTTTTTTTGTACTAACACTCTATTCCACAGGGCCTGCGTTTCATGCCCGCAGGTGCAGGTAGGCAAGCTGACGGCCCCCGTTCTTAGGATCCTTGATCAGCGAGAGTTGGCCTGCTCCACTTGATCCGGAGCTACTTTTGATTTTGGTACGATATGCTTGTACGTGTATATATGGGTATGACGTGGCTCAGTCCCGTCTTTGTACAGTTGTATTTATATTAGATGTTTGTAGACAGTATATCTAGTTGGGTTGTATGTGGCTTTGTCGGCTTTCAGTTTTGGATGTATAGTTGTCTATAGCAGCCTTGCCGGCTCACCCACTGTATTCTGCATGTATACGTACATATGCCTTTTTGGCAGGTTTCTCTCATGTATAATATTCTCGTAATTCAGCAGATGTTATTCAGGTTTTTGTCTTAGACGCATGCTTAGGGGTATTTGATAGGTAAGACTCGGCCACCCATCGCGAACCATCGGCTTGGGTCGTGACAAAAGTGGTATCAAAACAGTTCTGTCCTAGGATTGTCTATAGACTGTGTCTAGTAGAGTCTTGTTTATGGGTGTGTTGTGCACCACACTTTTAATCAAGAGGCTACAGGACATATAGGATGTTATCCTCTCTTATTATCTTAGATCATGCAATATAAGAAAGTTCCTAACGATATGTTATATTTCAGTGATGCCTCCAAAGACTACAACCACCTAGAAGGGAAAGTCCGTAGCTGGTGAGACCACTAGTCGAGTGCCACGAGTTATCAGGGCTCGGGGAGAGTCTCATAGTGAGGTTCCATCTCAGACTTCACGTACCCCGCCCTTTCTAGAAGAGCTCTGAGGGGTACCAGCTCTAGCGCCCGCCCCTTTACATTCAGCACCTCAGCCAGATACACCGGGTCAGGAGATGAGAGATGCTATTCAGCTGCTAACCCGATTAGTAGTCGCACAAGCTTGGCGACAGGAAATAGGTATTGGTTATGCAGATAGGTCCGTCAATGCGAGGGTTCATGACTTTATTAATTTAGACCCTCTAGTATTCACTGGGGTAGATCCAAATGAGGACTCTCAGGTATTTATTGATAGAGTGCAGAGGATGTTAGGGGTAATGAAAGCCACTACAACTGAGTCAGTTGAGCTAGCTTCCTATAGACTCCGAGATATTGCAGTTAATTGGTACAAGTCTTGGGAATTGTCCACAGGTGAGGATGCCCCTCCAGCAGTATGACAAGAGTTTACAAAAGCTTTTCTTCATCATTATCTTCCACCAGAGCTTAGACGGGCCAGAGTTGATAAGTTCTTGACCCTTCGGCAAGGTAACATGAGTGTTCGGGAGTACAATCTTCAGTTTGATTCATTGTCTAGGTATGCTCCCACTATTGTATCTAAGATGGAGGATCGGGTGCACCGGTTCGTGATGAGATTAGAGCCTCACTTGCTTAATGATTGTATGTCGGTCTCACTTCAGCCAGACATGGATATTTTTCGTATTCATGCATATGCTCAGGGTGTAGAGGAGCGTAAGCAGAAACAAAGGGCCAACCGTGAGCATGATAGGGCCCAGAATAAGAAAGCGAGGTCTTCGAGTCCTTCTAGGGAGTTTCGAGTTGGTCAGAGACAGAAATACTCGAGGTATCTAGCCCAACCATTGGCTAGCTCGCCCCATCAGTTTGGTGGTAAGAGATTTGATCATTCCATATATTCAGGGTCTGGTTAGAATTTCAGGGCCTCAAGTTCTCAATATAGGGGTGAGACAAATTAGATGAGCCCTTGACACGATATGCTCAATGTGGTAAGTAGTATATCGGGCAGTGCCGTATGGGATTAGATGTTTGTTATACTTGTGGTTATCCGGGCCACATTATGAGGGATTGTCCGATGAGAGGTGATGCAAGCATAGCTCAGCCAGAGGGATAAGTAGTTGGTTCTTCATCATCAGTACTCCCCCCTTGTCAAGATCCACAAGCACCAATAAGTCGTGATAGAGGCAGAGGCGGAGCATCTAGCTCGAGTAGTCCTCAGAACTGCATTTATTCATTGGCAGGATGGCAGGACCAAGAGTCACCCCCTAATGTTGTTACAGGTATATTATCAGTCTTCTCATATGATATATATGCACTGATTGACCCATGTTCCACCTTATCATATGTTAGTTCGTTGGTTGCTTGTAAGTTTGAAATAAAACCTGAATTGGTTAAACCTTTTGAGATGTCTACACTTGTTGGGGACTCAGTGATAGCTAAGCAAGTATATAGGGATTGTATAGTAGTAGTTCATGGTCTATTTACCATAGTAGACCTAATCGAGTTAGATATGGTAGAATTTGATGTTATAATGGGTATGGATGGTTGGCTTCTTGTCATGCTAACATTGATTGTAGATCAAAGATAGTCAGATTTCAATTTCCAGGGGAGCCTGTTTTGGAGTGGAAAGGTAATACGGCGATGTCGAGAGGTAGATTTATTTCCTATCTCATGGCAAGAAAGATGAATAGAAAGGGTTGAATTTATAACTTAGTTCAGGTTCAGGATGGGGAAGTAAAGTCACCAACCATTCAGTCCATCCCTGTAGTTAATGAGTTTCTTGATGTTTTTCCCAATGAGCTTCCGGGTCTCCCGCCAGAGCGAGAAATTGAGTTTTCTATTGACCTACTACCAGATACTCATCCAATATCTATTCCTCCCTATAGAATGGCCCCCGCAGAGCTGAAAGAATTGAAGGAACAACTAAAGGATTTGCTTGAGAAAGGCTTTATCAGACTTAGCACATCACCATGGGGAGCACATGTGTTATTTGTGAGGAAGAAAAATGGTTCCTTACGGATGTGTATTGACTATAGATAGTTGAATAAGGTGACGATAAAAAATAAGTACCCGCTCCCGAGGATTGACGATTTATTTGATCAGTTGCAAGGTGCCAAGTGTTTTTCAAAAATAGACTTGAGGTCCAGGCACCATCAAGTAAGGGTTAAGGAGGAAGATATTCCGAAGACAACATTTAAGACCAGATATAGGCACTTTGAGTTTCGTGTTATGTCGTTCGGTTTGACCAATACCCTAGCAGTATTCATGGATTTGATGAACCGTGTGTTCAGGCCCTTTTTAGATCTGTTCGTAATTGTATTTATCGACGATATATTGGTGTATTCTTGTTCAGAGGCTGAACATGCAGATCATTTGCGTACTGTGCTCAGAACTCTACAAAAAGGAAAGTTGTATGCAAAATTCTCTAAATATGAATTCTGGTTGAATTCTGTAGCTTTCCTTAGGCATATCATTTCGGGTGAAGGCATCCGGGTGGATGCACAAAAGATTGAGGCAATAAAGACTTGGCCTAGACCCACAACACCGACGGAGGTTCGTAGCTTTCTAGGTTTGGTAGGTTATTACAGGAGATTTGTGGAAGGATTTTCTTCCCTTTCAGCACCTTTAACAAGGTTGACTCAGAAGGGAGAAAAGTTTCAATGGACTGACGCTTGCGAACGGAGTTTCCAGGCCTTAAAGGACAGATTAACTTCAACATCGATTCTAACACTCCTAGTGGGGACCAATGGTTATGTGATCTATTGTGACGCTTCAAGTGTTGGATTGGGTTGTGTACTGATACAACATGGTAAGGTTGCAGCTTATGCTTCTAGACAACTAAGAAAGCATGAGAAGAACTACCCGACCCACGATCTAGAGTTAGCCGCGATGATTCATGCACTAAAAATGTGGAGGCACTACTTGTATGGCATTCATGTTGATATTTATATGGATCATAAAATCCTCCAGTACATTTTGAAGCAAAAGGAATTGAATCTATGTCAAAGGATATGGTTGGAGCTACTTAAAGATTATGACGTTGATATTTTATACCATATGGGGAAGGCGAACGTAGTAGCCGACGCCCTCAGCCGTAGGTCTATGGGTAGCATGTCGTATTTACAGCCAAAAAAGAGGGGAATAGCCCACGAGGTTCATCATCTAGCTAGTCTTGGAGTTTGGTTACTGGATTCAGGTGATATTGGAATTACTATTCAGGATACGACAACATCATCTTCAGTAACTGAAGTAAAGGAATGCAAGTACAAGGATCCTGCGTTAGTTCATTATAGGGATACCACCCTTTAGAAGGAGAAGACACCATTTTGAATTACAGAAGATGGGGTCCTCAGATATCAAGGACGATTATGTGCCCCTAATGTTGCAGGGCTACGTCAGCAGGTTTTGGGAGAAACTTACTATTTTCGTTATTTTGTCCATCCCGGAGAGACAAAGATGTATCATGGTATCAAGGAAGTATATTGGTGGGATAGAATGAAAAAGGATATAGCAGAGTTTGTTGCTCAGTGTCCTAACTATCAGCAGGTTAAGATTGCGTATCAGAAACTCGGTGGGTTATTGCAGGTTATGGAGTTTCCAACTTGGAAATGGGAAATAATCAATATGGATTTCATCGTAGGCTTACCTCGTGCCTAGTGTTAGTACAAATTCATATGGGTGATTGTTGATAGGTTTACAAAGTCAGCCCATTTTCTGCCCATTAGGACTACATATTCTGAGATTATGCAAGGCTTTATATTAAGGAGATAGTACGACTGCATGGTATCCCTATATCTATTATCTCGGATAGAGGAGCTCAATTTACAGCTAACTTCTGGAGGTCCTTCCAAAAAGAATTGGGGACTCAAGTAAGTCTTAGTACAACATTTCATCCCTAGAAAGACGGACAGACTGAGCGTACTATTCAAACACTGGAGGATATGTTACGATCTTGTGTGATAGACTTCAAAGGTAGCTCGGATGATCATCTGCCGGAGTTCGCATATAATAACAGTTACCATTCCAGTATTCAGATGGCTTCATACGAAGCTCTTTACGAACAGAAGTGTAGGTTGCCTATAGGGTGGTTCGATGTTGGAGAATCTTGATTATATGGGCCAGACCTTGTTCAGCAAGCCATAGAAAAAGTAAAGTTAATCTGGGATCGGCTATTGACAGCTCAGACTCGTTAGAAGTCATATTCTGACGTGCGACGACGAGATTTAGAGTTTGGGATTGATGACTGTGTATTCTTAAAGGTGTTACCTATGAAGGGTATGCTGAGGTTTGGCAAGAAAGGCAAACTTAGCCCACAATATATTGGGCCTTATAGGATCATTCAAAGAGTGGGCCAAATAACTTATGAGTTAGAATTTCCCTCGGAATTAGAGTCTGTCCATCTTGTTTTTCACGTATCTATGTTACGGAAATGCATTGGCGATCCTACCTGAGTAGTGCCCACGAATGATGTACAGATTGCAGAGGACTTGTCATAAAAAATTCCAGTTGCCATCCTAGACCGACAGATCCGCAAGCTACGGAATAAGGAGGTAGCCTCCGTGAAAGTACTTTAGAGGAACAACAATGTGGAAGAAATGACTTGGGAGGTCGAGGAAGACATGAAGTCTAGATATCCCTACTTATTTCCTCCTATAGAGAAGGGTTCGACTAAGATGTCATAACCATAAGGTACGTGTATAAATTCTTATGTTGGTTATTGTCATTGGTCGTCTGAGGCCATTGTCGTTATTGATAATTATGGTCCTGTGTGGCATTGGATTATTAAGCTTCTACAGGGAGAGTTGGTAGTAGTGTTGTTGAAAAGGCGACCCTGCCAAAGTTATATAGATCGCGGGGAGTTGAACATTCGAGGACGAATGTTTCTAAGGGGGAAAGGATGTTACATCTCGCGTTTTTGTACGTTAAAAGTTTTGTCTTCAGTTAATTGACATAGACTCGGGGATGAGATTATCTTGAGGTTAACGTATTTACGCTATTTATAACAAGCGAGAAATAAGTGTCATGAAGGATAAAGGGTACACGAATTAAAGAAAACGAGTTTCGTTGAAAGTGGCCAATTTGGGATAAAATACAGGTCGAGCGATAATACCCGATAATTATGAACTAGTACCATGCAAGATACCATATGACCACGGTATTGTAATATATAAAGTATATTAAAAATAAGTAGAATTTTAAGTTATTTGGGGCAATTTTTAAAATATGCTGGTAATTGGTTAATTACCGTATAATGGGACATTACCCAATTAACTAATAAATGGGTAAAGATTAATAATCTTCACTCCACTCCCCACGTGGAAATAGGCCACTATTCAAATATATGACTAATTAGTCATATATGCTTAGTGGCTAAAACGTGTAATTCACTGAAGACTTATAAGAAAAGCTTGGTCTCTTTAAAAGCTTGGTCTTTTAAAGCTTAGTTCATTTAGTCAGAATGAAATTTAAGTCTTTATTCCTAAATTCAACTCTCCAAGCACATACGCCAAGTTTAAAAATCTCCAACGAAATTCTTGCAAACAGTTATAACGAGAATTGATTAGAACCGTAGCAACGTAGAATTTTACGGTTCTAAAGGAGTACGGTGCAATCTTCTCCAAGAATATTATACGGAGTTTTCCCTGCTCCAGGTATGTTAAGGCTATTCCTTCTTTCTTTTTGGCATGGTCCAAATCATACAGAAGAAACGAGCAAATGCACAGTTTTCATAAACGACTCTATTCATAGAAATACTAGGGGTCTCTGTGTTCTTGATTTCCCATATGACATATTATTATATCTCCTGTTCATGGGTCTCAGAATAATACGTAGTTGAAAAAGTTTATTCGGAGAATATTGAGATTATTACATATTTTTCATGCATTTCATTCATTTATACATGTACATTGACCCATGACCAGATGGAGTTATATACGCACACACACACACACACACACACACATATATATATATGGGATATGGGAAAAAGGTTACGGCGTTATATACGCACCGCCACCTGATCAGTTGGTATATGTTGATGTTGTTGTCCACAGTGGCCGAGATGATAGGATGGGATGCCCTCAGCGGCTTGATGATGTTATATACACATATACCCATGCATGACATGACATTTATATACACGTGTATGACATTGTAAATGTTTCAGAATTTACGAAGTTATTCAGATTCACAGATGGATTTCTTTATTCCATGTTTCATCTATGCCTTTACGTATAGATTTTCATGCCTTACATACTCAGTACATTTTTTGTACTGACGCCCTATTCCACAGGGCCTGCGTTTCATGCCCGCAGGTGCAGGTAGGCAAGCTGATGGTCCCCCTTCTTAGGATCCTTGATCAGTGAGAGTTGGCATGCTCTACTTGATCCAGAGCTGCTTTTAATTTTGGTACGATATGCTTGTACATGTATATATGGGTATGACGTGGCTCAGTCCCGTCTTTTTACAGTTATATTTCTGTTAGAGGTCTGTAGATATGTCTAGTTGGATTGTATGTGGCCTTGTCGGCTTTCCGTTTTGAATGTATAGTTGTCTATAGCAGCCTTGCCGGCTCGCCCACTGTATTCTGCATGTATACGTATATATGCCTTTTTGGCAGGTTTCCTTCATGTATAATATTCTCGTAATTCATCAGATGTTATTCAGGTTTATGTCTTAGACACATGCTTAGGGGTGTTTAATAAGTAGGACTCGGGCACCCGTCGCGACCCATCAGTTTGGGTCGTGACATTGTGTTCACCTACAAGACTAAGATCAAGATTAAACAACTTAATTGTCCAATAAGCTTTATGTTCTATCTCAACAGGTAGGTGACAAGATTCACACACTAATTTAAATGGTGAAGTCCTTATGGTTGTTTTGAATGCAGTTTTGTATGCTCATAAAGCTTCATCCAACTTTATAGATCAATCCTTATGAGAATCACTAACTGTTTTTTACGAATTCACTTAATCTCACGGTTAGCCACTTCAATTTTCCCAATAGTTAAGGCTGGTACGAGGTTCTTGTTTTGTGTGTGACCTCATACATAGCCAACAAAGCAGCAAACTGTTTGTTTACAAAATGCAACCCATTGTCACTGATAATCACTCGAGGTGTCCCAAAGCGGGTAACCATTTACCTCATCTTGAAGCTTCCTTCTTTAATCACGAAAAATCTCATGTGGCAACCATCCACTAGCCGAAAAATTAGCTACATTAGCATACCAAGATGGTATTTTAGAGACTGCAACAATGGAAAAGATCTACATTGTGAAAGATCGTATGTAACGACCCGATCAATCATTTTGAGCTCTAGTGCTTCGTTCGACGGTTTGAGGTCATGGGCAGCTTCACTTCATGTATTATGACTTGTATGTGTGGTCGGAATTGAAATTCGAGAAGTTCGAAGTGGATTTGGAAAGAAAATTCTCATTTCGAAAGCCTTAAGTTCGAAGAAGTGAAACGATTTTTGAGTAAACGACTTCAAAATTTGGATTTGAAGGTTCCAGCAAGTTCCTATAATGATTTCGGACTTGGGCGTATGTTCGGATTGGGTTTTGGATGACTCGGGAGCATTTAGGCACCTATTGTGGAAGTTAGCATTTTGGAAGAATTTCATAAATTTGGGTTGAAGTGCATTTCAATGTTATCATTGTCCGTTTGGGATTTTGAGTCTAGGAATAGCTCTGTATGGTGATTTTGGTATTGGGAGCGCGTCCGAAAGAGGATTCGAAGGTTCGTAGGTCATTTTGGAGTCATAGGAGAAAGTTGGAAATTTGGAGGTTTTGAGGAGTTTGACCCAAAGTTTACTTTTTGATATCGGGGTTAGATACCTATTCCAAGAGTTGGAGTAGGTCCATAATGTCAATTATGACTTGTCTGCAAAATTTGGGGTCAATCGGACGTGATTTGATAGGTTTCGGCATCGAATGTAGAAATTTGAAGTTCTAAAGTTCATTAAGTTTGAATCGAGGTGTGATTCGTGATTTTGATGTTGTTTGATGTGATTTGAGGCCTCGATCAGGTCTGTGTTATGTTGTGGGACTGGTTTGTGTGATTGGACGGGGTCCTAGGGGCCTCGGGTGTGTTTCGGGATGGTGCCGGATCATTTCGGGCTGTTTTGGACTGCTGTTGCTGGTATATGGTTTCGTTCATCGTGAACGCGAAGGGTGTCCTGTGTTTGCAGAGGAAAGTTTGGGGCTACTGAGTTCTGGTCTTTGCAAATGTGACATAGAGGTCACGGACGCGAAGGGACAATCACAAACGCGTAGAAGGAAAGGGGGAGCTGGGCCTGGAGTCATTTAGCCTTCGGGAACGCAGAGCTCCCATCGTGATCGCGAAGCAGTGGAGCTTGGAGACTTCACGTACGCAAGGCTTTGATCGAGAACGTGAAGAGTAAAATTGAAGGCAGTGCAAGTTTGGCCTTCGCAAACGCAAGGGTATTTCCGCGTTCACGAAGGAGGGTCGCGTGGGCAGTGTTCTTTTAAAATTGGGGATATGGCTCATTTTCACTTCATTTCTTCCATGGGAAGCGATTTTGGAGAAATTTTGGAGTGTCATTTCCAGCATCTTCTATGGGTAAGTGATTTCTTCTCATTGTAAGTTAAATACATGGTCTATATATGGATTTAGACATGAAAATTTGTAGAAATTGTGGGATTTGGAAGAAAAGCACATTTCTCGGGGTTGAGTTTCATGTTATACTTCCTCGAAGTCTCGAATGTTTCCTGCAAGTGAGCCAAATGGTCCTTTGCACGCAGGGAATTAACTAGCATGTCATCAATATAAACTTCTACTGACTTACCTATTTGTTCTTCGAACATCTAATTTACTAGGCGTTGATAAGTAGCTCCTGCATTTTTTAGCCCTGAAAGGCATTACATTGTAACAATATGTTCCATATTTGGTGATAAATGAGGTCTTCTCCTGGTCTTCCGGGTTCATCTGAATTTGATTGTACCCAAAATAGGCATTGAGAAAGGTAAGGATCTCGTGGCTAGCCATGGAATCGATCATGCGATGGATGTTAGGTAGTGGAAAAGAGTCTTTAGGGTATGCCTTGTTCAAATCCTTTTAATCTACACACATTCTAAGTTTGTTCCCTTTTTAGGTACTACGACTACAATGGCTAACCATTAGAGGTATTTTACTTCCCGAATGGACCCTATTTTGAGAAGTTTAGTTACCTCGTCCTTTATGAATGCATGCTTTACCTCGTACTAGGGCCTTCTCTTTTGTTTCACCAGTTTGAACCTGGGGTCAAGACTTAGCCGATACATTGTTATCTCTGGTAGGATCCCTATCATGTCTAAATAGGACCAAGCAAAACAATCCATGTTATCGATAAGAAATTGAATAATCTTTTTTTGAGTTCGGGGGTTAACACCGTTCCCAAGTATACCTTTTGCTCGGGTAGATACTCGATCAATATAACCTGTTCCAGTTCCTCAACAGTTGATTTGGTAGCACCGGAGTCTTCGGGAACAATAAAGGTTCGAGGGGTCATAAAATCCTCCTCTTCTTCTTCTATCTCTTTCTTTCCCAATTCGGTCGAGGCCAGTGGCTGTGATTGCTATTTGGTTTCCTGTTTAGCGCTTGACCTCTCCAAGGCTGATAACATCGATACTGGTATTACCTCGTCAACTACAAACATTTCTTTTGCAGCATGCTACTTCCCATACACTGTTTTCACACCGTCTAATGCCAGGAATTTCATCATTTGGTGGAGAGTCAAAGGAACTGCCCTTATGTTGTGAATCCAGGGCCTTCCGAGTAGGGCATTGTATTAATGTCACCCTCGATCACATGGAACATGGTATCTTGAATGGTTCCAGCCACGTTCACTAGTAGAGTAATTTCCCCTTTAATTGTTTCACTGGCCATGTTGAAGCCGTTTAAGACTCGAGCTGTGGGCATAATTTGATCTTGCAGGCCGAGTTAATCCACGACCCTCGATCGGATGATATTCACCGAGCCACCTGGATCCACTAAAACATGCTTAACTTGAACTTTATTTAATAACATAGAAATTACCAGAGCGTCATTGTGTGGCTGAGAAATGCCTTCTGCTTCTTCATCACTGAATGAAAAGGAGCCCTCAGGCACATAATCCTGGGTCCGTTTCTCTCTGGTAATCGATACCTTAGTACGTTTGTACACGGGCCCTTGTGGAATATCGACCCCACCAACGATCATATGAATGGCATGTTGTGGTTCTTCCTGTTCACTTTTCCTATTGGCGTCTTTGTCCCTGAAATGATTCTTGGCTCAATCGCTAAGGAACTCTCGAAGGTGATCCTCGTTGAATAGATGGGCTACCTCCTCCCTTAATTGCCTGCAATCCTCGGTCTTGTGACCATGTATGCCATGATACTTGCACATCAAATTTGGGTTTCTTTGGGAAGGATCAGTTTGTATGGGTCTAGGCCATCTAGTATCTTTGATCCTTCCGATTGTTGAGACAATGCCTGACACATCAACGCTAAAGTTATACTCCGATAACCGAGGTGCCTCTACAATATCGGCGTGTTTATCAAAACCACTTCTGCTCATAAGTCCCCAAGAATTTTGTCCTCGATCGTTCCTTTGATCTTTCCGAAAAGGATTGCGCCCTGAGCCACTGTTTCTTCGATCTGCGAGATATGGCTGACATTGTCTCTGTTCGACCTTGTCTCCTTATCGATGTCCCTTGGGGATTTAACCTCCAACCTGTTTGGATGCACCGAACTGGAGAGGGCTCCTAATTGGTCGTCCTCGACCCTGATCTTCGATTGATATCGATTGTGCATATCTATCCAAGTTACAGCTAGATACTCGACCAAATTTTGCTTCAACTATCGTGATGCTATCGAACTCCGCTTGTTCAACACTTGGGTGAAATCTTGAACGGCCCAATCATCTGTGACCACTGGTAACTCTATGCTTTCCATTTGAAATCGGGACATGAACTCTCTCAGCATTTCGTTATCCCTTTGTCTTATCTTAAAAATGTCCGATTTTCTTGTTGCGACCTTTATGGCCCCGGCATGTGCATTCACAAAAAAATCTTCTAACATGGAAAATGAGCCGATGGAATTCGGTGGCAAGTTGTGATACCAAATCATTGCTCCCTTTTATAGAGTTTTCCCAAATATTTTCAGCAAAACGGACTCGATCTCATCGTCTTCTAAGTCATTTCCCTTTATTGTGCATGTGTACGAAGTGATATGTTCATTAGGATCGGTGGTCCCATTGTATTTCGGTATATCCGGCATACAGAACTTCTTAGGAATGGGTTTCGGAGCCGCACTCTGAGGAAAAGGCTTCTGCACGAACTTTTTTGAATCCAAACCCTTTATGATCGGGGGTGCCCCAGGTATCTGATCAACTTGGGAGTTGTATGTTTCCACTTTTTTTGTCATTATCTTTGATTTTCTTTTCTCTCGACTTGATTCTTTTGGTGAGATCCTTGAGCATTTTCATAATTGTAGGATCAGTCCATGATATGTTACCATTTGTCCTTTACGGCACTGGCTCGGTACGACGAGTGATTTCGGCTCGACCACACTCGGAGTTCTATGTTGACTCTGAAGCTAAGCAATATCGGCCTTTTGAGCCTATAGCATCTCAAATATTACCTGGGGACTAACTCCCCCGTCTCCTACGCCATGTGTTCCTTGGCCACCAGATCGGCCTTCCCTGTGCACACTCCCTCCAGGGTCCACACCTAAGTCTCTGTTCAAAGCAACGTGCGAACTGACATCAACTGGATCGGAAATCGGCACTTCTCCAAGGTTAATCGATGACACCCTAGCTCCTGGAGCGATTACTTTATCGTTTCCCCGTGAAATCCAAGACCATTATCACCATGTACGAGTGCGTTTTCTGAGTTTGACATGTTTTAACCTGAGAAAAAAAATTCTTGAAAATAACAAGTGTGAAAATAATATGTGTTATCAGAATCAGTACTAAAACAATCACTATTATCCTTGGCCCCATGGTGGACGCCAAACTGTTTACCCTAAAATCCGAGTAACAATTAAACTTATATCGTGGTTTTAAAAATTTGTGATTTAGTCCAATACTAATTGATAAACAAGGAATTGAATATATAAATTGAAGAATAAAGTAGGTCAAACCAGTGTGCAAGCCAAGTCTTGACCTCGAGTTATGACACTCTCGAGGTGGGCTAGTAAGAACAATAAATTGTAAGGTAACTCTGATTAACAGTAAGCAAGAAAGTGATGAATGTATATTCTCTTGTTAATGAATCATGTGTTACAAATGAATGAGCTCCCCTTTATATAATAGGCGATTCCTAAATAAGTTACACTTTTAATTATAGTAGGGAATCTTATTGGATAGTTTTTTAACTGCCAAGGACAAATCCGTTCCGGATTTACGCCATGATCTTCAGGCCGTGGCGGGAATCTCGCTCTTTCTGTTACTAAACCATAACAGTATTATCTCGAGATTAGTCATACTCGACTTTGGTCTTTATCGAGCACTTCGATCCTCATGTTCTATACTCCACCATCGGGCTCGAGCCAGGTCCGTTTTGAGCTTATTCTCGAAGGAACTCCCCGAGCCTACAAAATCGGGCATACCTGATTTTGACTGTATACAGATAGTCCCCGTATTTCTTAGAGTGAAATAATAAGAAACATTTGAACCTCGATTTTTTGGAGACCCTAATGGTGACGTCATCCCCATGACGTAAGCACTCGATGTGCTCGAAACATCCCCTCGGTTTGTTTCCCCAAAATATTAAATGCTTGCTAGTGGCGGTCGGCCACTAGCGCTGCCAAACCGTCACCGTGTGCCAATAAATACAAGGCTCCTTATTAGAAGCAAAAGCTTTTCTTCTACCTTCAAACCTCCCTGATCTCTCTTTCTCTTTATCTCTCTCTCTTTCACTACATGTTGCTCCCACCCTTTTAGTGCCAAAAGATATCAAACTCCACATATTTTTGCTTCCTCTAACTTGAATCAATGGCGAAAACTTCCAAAACCATTCCTCAAAAGGAGAAAGCTTCCTCCTTTTCTTCTCGGCCGACCGGTGATAAAGCGCTGGCCCTTCATGAAATTGTCCCCGGCCCCTATGTCACATAAAATGACTTCAAAGTTGAAAATCCTCCCACGATCCTTGGCTGATGTGAGCACGTATCAACATATATTTGCTCGATAATGGAGAAACACCTTAAGGCCATGAAGAGGGATTGTGGCTGGGGGATGAGGTCATGGTACAGATCCCCGCCCCCGAGGAGAGTATCACCACTCATGTAGAGGGGTTACTGAGTGTTTATACTTACCCCTTCACACTGGGTCCCATCAACCCAATCGTCAATGACTTCTGCAAGATATACCAGGTCACCCTCAGCCAAATCCACCCTTCTTTCTGGCGTATTGTGATTATGCTCCGTTACTTCTCCAGTAAGGCCGAGGGGCTAGAGTTCACCCTCAACGATCTTATCCAATTGTATTAGCCTCAGCTTTTCCGAGGTTGATTAAGCTCCAACGTCGGTCGACTAAGGCCTTCTTTGCAAGAAATGACGAGGATAAAGATCAGGGTTGGATGAGTCGGTTCATTCGTGTGAGGACCTGAGATATCATCCCAGTGGAGAAAATGCCGTTCCCAGAGAAGTGGATCCCTAAGTGTAAGTGAAGTTTTTTTTCCAGTAGCCCTCCATATTCCATTTTTGTATTGCATGATGCGTCCATCTTTTTTACATCGGTCTCTTGGATGCCCCATGTGGTTACCAACCTCGAAAACTGGGTCCGAAATCTAGCTGCGACCTCCGTATAACGAGCACCTATGGTGTGACTTGGCGAGAGACAGATGGGAAGACGAACATCATGGTAAGTTCATCTTGTAAACTTTTGGTGCTTTCCTCTTTATCAGAGATATTTCTTTACTCAAACCTAATTCTCATTCTTGCAAGCATTGGATATGTCTCTAAAATGAGGCCGACCCCACCTGGGGAAGAGACTGAGTCCCCAATTCTGTAATCGGGGAAAGATAATAAGAGGAAAAGGGTCTCGAAGCTTGAAGAGTCCCAAGATAAAGAGTCTCCAGTTCGAAGACACAAGAGGAACATCATTCCTGTGGATATAGGCTCAGTCCACCAGCTGATTGATGAAGAAGAGGACAAGGGTGAAGACTCGGTGCTGGTGGTCCGAGCCAGGAAGCCGGTTGAAGTTGCCAAGCCTTCCAAGCCGGAAACTCTGCCTCATGATGAAGATGCTTCGAAGATAGATGCGAGCAAAACCCCTGCATCGCCTAAGGTCGAGATTGTTCCTCGGCCACCAACAGGCACAATAGAGGGGTCGGGTTCCGATATCCCCAATACTGAACAGAACGCCTTGAATGATTTGCTTAGGGCCAAGACAATAGGTCACTCCCCCTCTCTACCAGCTTATTCTGAAGAGGCCATGAGGGAGGCTTGGGCTCTGCATATGCTTGACTTGGGCGGAGTCCCCAGTGAAGAGGATCCCTTCCGGTATTGCTTTACTGGGGTTGATGATGCTGCCGATCTCAACGACGCATCAACCCCTCTTCGAAGAGGCTGAACGCTTTTTCTCTCGAGTAAGCATTAATTCTTATTGTTGCAATTTTCTTTTTCTTCTTCTCCCTTTACCCTATCTTGTATCCTTCTTTCTGTGTAGGCTTTCACCAAGTTTAGGGCCGAACTGAGACAATGGGAGGCCGAGCACCAGAAGACCTCGGATGAAAGGAATGCTTTGAAGCTCCTTTGCAGTCAAAAGGAGGAGAAGCTCAAGGACCTTTGGGTAGACTTGGCCAAGGCGAGTAAGGATGAGGCCGAGCTAGACAAGCAGGTAACTATCATTTTGAAAGAGTATGGTCTACTCGACCCAAATATGGAAGTTAATACTTTAGTGTCTCAGCTACAACAAAAACTGGAGAGGATTGAGCAGCTTCAAGGCGAGATCGATTAGATCAAGGCCGATTGCGGTTGGTGGTAAGAGAACATGGACCACCTAGCTGTGGAGAAAGATGCTAATTTGGCCAAACTGGCATCGGCCGAGGCCCAACTTCGGGGAGCTAAAGAGAAAAGCTCGGCCTACGCCAGAAAGATTGATGAGCTCGAGGTCAAGCTTGTTGATGCCAGGGCAGATGTCGGGAAGACGAAGGTCACGACTGACAAAACCATTGCTGTGTACTTCAATGATGCTAAGGCTGCTCAAACGCAGCTAAGGGAAGCCTCCAACTGAGAGTGACAGAGTAATGATTTGGCCAAATGCCAATTCCAGTCTCCACTCTTGAGGAAATCCACGCTCGAGGTTACGACCTTACTAAAGAGATAGCTCAGGCAAAGGCACTCGAAGCTGATGCCATATTTCTCGTCTCTTCCTTCTCTGACGATGATGATGATGATGAAGGCAGCCAAAGTGGGTCTGACAATTATGAGGGGCTCGAAAAGGAAGCTGCTCCCGAGAAAGAAACCAGCCCCGGACATAGTTAGGATTTTTTTTTGTGTAAGGCCTCTCATGGGCATTGTAAATACCTTCTATGTATAAAAAAATCCCCTTCCTTTCCGCTCTATCTCTGATTCGTGGTAAAGTCTGCTTTGTTTTTTCCTTGCAAAATTTTTTGTTTTTACAACTTCAATAATCGAGTGAGTATTAGCTCGAACTCAGAGTAAAACAAACCCTTATGTTTTTAGTAAATAATTGGAAAGTTTTGAACTTATAATAGAATACCTCTTAAGGTTTTACGATGAATCCTCGAGCTATATTCAAGTCGACTTTATTCGAGCACGGAATAATGGGACCCTTAGGTCCGAGTTGAGTGAGAACAAGGCCTCGGACTCTAAATGTTTTAGCCCCTAGGTTCTTTTAGGTTGGGATATGGCCTTTAAAAGATGGCTATTATTTCCCCATTTTTGGCTTAAAAGACTTAGTAAAAATTTCTTTATGACTTAGCATGTATTTTTTACCCATTGGGTTTTTTAAGGGTTCGATGCCGATCGATACCCCTTTACTTTTTGTGCCTTAGCACGTTTGCATTAAGATAATTTGAAACCTCTTAAGGTTTTTAGAGGGATGATTTTATCGAATCCCCTTTTTAATCGTTTTGTTGGGGATAGCCTTTTAACCGGGTTTTTCAAAGTATTTGAAGGCCTATTGTTTATTGCGGGATTCGGACATCTCCGAGCCATGTTATTTCGGCCCTAGACTTTGGGTATGCCTCTTGGACTTATTTCCCGATAACATTTTGAACTTGTTCAGTCCCCGAGTATGATGGCCTTGGCCTTTATGTCGAGGGTGCCATTTTGAGGTCTTATGAATTCGAGTTTAGGTAACTTGAATGTGTTGACTGTCGATGACAGTCCTCGAGTGTTCGAGATGTATTTGCGCTTAGCCCTTGAGCCATTTCTCACAAAATCATAAGTATGGAGCTCGTATAGGAGCAAATTTCTTTGAGACACAAAACGTTTGATATAGAAAGAATGCTTCTTTGAATAATTCATACATGCATACATCTTCTGCCATCGGGGCTCAACTAATCTATATGGACACGGTTCATTCGACCGTTTGGCCTATTACAAGGTTTTCCTATCGAGATGTACTGACCCGAAGTATTTTTCTTGAAAATATAATTCCCGATGGTGATGCCCCCCAGTATTCGAGGTTGATTGAAAAGAAGCCTTGGATACTGTTGAATTTTCCTCAGGTAGCACATAGTTGTTGCCTCGTTAAAAACCTCGCCGGAAAAACCCATTCGGGAAAAAAACTGATCTGAGGGAAAAAGAGTGCAACGCATGCTTAAAACCCAAGATCTTCTTGTTGAAGAGTTTTCTCGACACCTCGATCGAACACCTGCAATAGGTTAGTATCAAATTTAGATGGAAAAGGAATAAAGTCATACCTTAGCAATAATATCGTTTGAGTAGTGATACCTTCCAATTGTTTGGCAATTATTCGCCCTCCATCGTGCCAAGTTTGTAAGATCCCTTTTCAATGACACCGATGAATCGATATGGTCCTTCCCAATTCAGGCCTAATTTCCCTTCATTTGGGTCTCAAGTGTTGAGGGTGACTTTCCTTAGAACTAATTCCTTGATTCCGAAATGGTGAAGGTTGGCTCTTATATTGTAATATCTCTCGATCCTTTACTTCTGTGCAGCCATCCGAACAAGTGCAACTTCTTGTTTTTCATCCAATAGTTTGAGGCTAGTATTCATGGCATCATGATTTGATTCCTCCGTTGCATGCCGAAATCTGGCGCTAGGTTCCCTGACCTCGACTGGAATTAAGGCCTCGGAGCCATATACTAAGGAGAACGGGGTTCCCCCCTGCTGGACTTTGATGTCATTCGATATGCCCAAAGAACTTCGTGCACGACTTCTCTCCATTTCCCCTTAGCATCGCTCAACCTTTCCTTTAAGTTTTGAATGATGGTCTTGTTCGTTGATTCAGCCTGTCCATTTCCACTTGGGTGATACGACGTCGATAAGATCCTTTTTATTTTGTGTTCCTCGAGGAACTCCATTACCTTGCTGCCGATGAATTGCTTTCCATTGTCGCATACAATTTCAGCAGGTATCCCGAATCGACACAAGATGTGGTCCTAGATGAAGTCTATAACTTCTTTTTCTCTGATCTTCTCGAAGTCCTGTGCTTCCACCCATTTAGAAAAGTAGTCAGTCATAAATAAAATGAATTTAGATTTACTTGGGGCCGTTAGTAGAGGGCCAACGATATCCATCCCCTATTTCATAAATGGCCATGGAGATATGACTGAATGTAGTTGTTCCTCGGGCTGATGGATCATCGGTGCAAATCTTTGACATTTATCACATTTTCGAACAAACTCTTTAGTATCTTTTTCCATGTTATCTCAATAGTACTCTGCACTAATGATTTTGTGAATCAAAGATTTGCTGCTGGAGTGGTTCCTGCAAGTGCCTTCATGGACCTCTCGTAAAACATAATCGGTGGCTCCCGGCCCTAAATATACCGCCAACGGTCCATCGAACGTCCTTGTGTATGTTCCATCTTCATCCAATGTGAATCGGGCAGCTTTGGTTCGTAGGGCCCTCGACTCTTTAGGGTCCGATGTGAGCTTTTTGTTCTTTAATTATTCAATATATTTATTCCTGCAATCCCAGGTTAAGCTTGTATAGTTTATCTCAGCATGACCTTCCTCGACCACCTATCTCGATAATTCGACGACAGTCCCCGGGACAATATCTTCTTCCTCGACTGATGATCCTAAATTTGCCAATGCATCAGCCTCGCTGTTTTATTCTCGAGGTATGTGATCTAGAGTCCACTCCTTAAAGCGGTGCAAAGTTACCTGTAGCTTTTCCAAATACCTTTGCATTCTATCCTCTCGAACTTTGAAGCTTTTGTTTGCTTGGTTCACCACCAGTAAAGAGTCGCGCTTGGCTTCAATGACTTCTGCCCCCAAGCTTTTAGCTAGCTCGAGACCTACAATCATGGCCTCGTAGTCGGCCAATTATTAGTCAACCTAGATGTTTTGATAGATTGGCTGATAGTGCTACCTGTGGGTGGCTTCAAAATGATTCTAGACCGGACCCCTTCACATTAGAAGCACCATATGTGAAAAGGTCCATACCCCCGATGATGTGCACAATTTTAACAAAAGTTCCTTTTCAACTTCGGGTACGGGGGTTTGCGTGAAATCGGCCATGAAGTCCGCTAAAATTTGAGACTTGATGGTTGTTCGGGGTTGACAGGTGATATCATACCAACTGAGTTCGATGACCCATTTAGCCAATCGACCCGAAAGTTCGGGTTTGTGCAAAATATTACAAAGTGGGTAAGTGGTTAACACATGTTGATACCCAATTTGTTTCTCATATTTTAAATATATATACATATACTTTCAAAATAGTGCATATGCACCATCATTTGATTTATAAGCATACATAAATATTTTTCATAAATCTTTTATAATTTTTAAGGGCTTTAATCCAATTTATTCTTGCATTTTTTATTATATATAAATATACAATAATTATCTTTCAAATTATTTTTATGATGATTTAATCATCTAAATTTATCATTTATACCCACATAATGTTTAAATATTTTTCAGTGCATTTTTAAAGCTAAGTTGCACATCTTTGCAATAATACCCATATTAATGTATAATTACATTATTTATGCAAAAAATGAATTTTGATATTTTTATAATATTGAGTAATTATTTGTAATAATTTTAGTATATAAATGATATTTTAGTTATTTATTAATTACTTTTATAAATTATTTATTTATTAAAACATTGGGTATTTAAAAACTAGCCTAATTCTAAACCCATTTTCGGACCTAAACTACCCAATACACCAACCCAATAATACCTGAGCCCAAACCAAATACCCCCCAACCCAACCAGCTAATTAACCTGACCCAGATCTCCTTAAACCTCAGCCGTTGATCAAAAATGATAAACAACTCACAAAACCCCATCCCTTTTCCTTATATCTCCTCACCCTAACCCTAATCCCCATTCCCTAAAGACCGCCACCTCTAAACTCTCTCTGTCTCACCTCTAAAGAACCCTAATCGCCGCACTTTACCAATCCCCTTCCTAATCCCTTTAGCCATGTGATTTACCTGTTATTTACTAACCATATCCGTGTTCTTTCTCTACTGGTTACTCGTTTGTGGTGTTACCTAGTTGCTTGCCTAACATGGCAGGCAAATCTCATCAAAATCGAACCAAATCAGTTAAAAACCTTAATTTCTCTAATTATTCTGTCTATGTTCATCATGTATCCTTTGTAAGTACGAATATTTTCTCTATCTCTTGATGATTCTTACACCCTAAATTAGGGTTTTCAGACCTCTTTTAATCGAACCAAATCGAGTTCGATTCTCTGATTTTAAGTGATATTCCGTCTATGTTCGTCCGATTCTATGTGGTGTTTGATTTTATTCAGCCGATTTTACACTATCCCTAAAATTAGGGTTTGAGACTTTTTCCTTTCCCTTACTGATTCTGATTGCATGTAATGAATCTTTCCTTTCTCGTGTTTGATTGATGATTTTCCTTATTTGGATGTTAATTTCTACCACTATATAAACCCTTTCCCCCCATTCCCTTTGGACAGACTTTTTGAACTCGATACAGCTTCACTAAATCAAAAAGCTTTACTCTGATTTACATTCGATCTTGCTACTCAGAATATTGTGGCTTTTATTATTTTGTGCATTTTCGCTTAGCTGGTGATTCACTTGACTTCTGCTATTCCATTCTTACATGTCTATGATTTGCATGTGTTCTTACTTCTGAATCTATGGTTCAATATGCTTCTGAGTCCTGTTAGGCATTGTTCTATCAACTTTACATGTTTTAGTCTCATTAACACTTAACTGCCCTTAATGCCACAAGTTCTGCAGTTATCTATTCCTAGCCTGGTTAATCTGGAATTTCTTGGGGGTTTATTCAGTTAGTTCGTTAAACTCTTGAATGCTCATGAACATGTTTACTCACTTGTCCTGAATCCCTGCAGTGGGTGCCTCACATTTGTGTTATCCTGTGTTAAGACCTTTATTGTCAGTCGTAATTATTCAGCATGATCACTCGACCCTATACCCTCCTTTTTTTCTGGTGTTTGCTTATGATTTGGAACAATTGTCTCATCATGTTTGAATCAGTACTTTGAAATGTTAGGCTAAATCTTTGATACAAACTGGATCATCTTTTGTTAATTAGGCTACTATAATAATGCTTGAATGCCTATGCTTGCTACTTGATATGATACAACCTTCTATTCAGAATAATAGTTTGTATATGTATCTTAATTTGTGATTGTAATCTCATCCCTTTGCCAACATGATACCCTACTCTTTTTATGATTATTTGACTCATCACAATGTTGTCCTGTCTCCTTGGTAATAACATTAGGTTGTGTACTTGGCATATTTCAACCATGTTTTAACCTGTCTTGCACCTGTGTATAACAACCTTAGTCAATCCTGAAAGTATGTTCTTTTCAACTTTTCTTTTAGCATGTGACTGTTTCTTTGCTAAGTGTTGAATCTGTTTCTCAGTTTACATTAAGCTTGTTCTTTTTAGCTCTGTGATTTAATCAACTATCTACCTGGTTTGCTCAATTTGGTTGTGTATGTTTAAACCCTTCAATTCCAGTTTTCTCAACTTTGGTCCTTTCTTTCTCCTGTCACCTAAGTCCTTTAAATTCCATTCTTAGCCGGCTTAAAGCCAAGGCTACTTAGGTTCTGTCCATTGGCCTCTCTAGTGTGAGCACTGCTCAGGGTTCATTTGAGACCCTTGTGAACTCTGGCACACTAGGGCTTGGTCCCTAGTTTCTTCTCTGAGTTATCTCTGCTAATCTCCCTAGCATTAGCACTACCCTGGGTTCATGAAGCCCTTGGGAACTCTGACACACTAGGTTCTTGGTTCTATATGTTCATCTATAACCACTGGGGGAATCCCCAAAGTCCTGGATGCCTTATGTCCATGAGCATGTAATTTTGGGGCTGTTGTGAATTGTGAGAATGAAGGCCTGGCCGGCCAGGTGTACCTTTGGGCTCGTTGTAGGCTCCCTATAGCTATTCAACTTTGTAATTTTTTCTATTCATTCTGGGTCTGTAATAATTCTTGTAATAACATTTTGGGGTATTAGTGAAATCTGGAAAATGACTTTTATCTTATACTTGCACTGAAATGGATAGAAATCCAGCCTATAGGTTCATTACTTAGTTAAAATGTGCTATTATGTTCAAACATATCAGCTATCATGTGTTAGAAATCATTCCTATAGGTATTTTATCTTTGCTCAAAACGTGTTACTTTCCAGTTATTGTAGAAATCTTGCCTATAGGTATATTGTTATGCTCAAAGTGTTCCATTATTATATGTTAGCCATCCTGCCGATAGGTTCTTCATTTGGTTCGAATGTGTTCGACTCCCGCTTATTAGAAATTATGCCTATAGGATCAGAATCCATTTTTAATTATATAATTCATGCCTATAGGATATGAAACCAGCTTTAATTATAGAATTCATGTCTATAGGATTTGAATCAGTTTAGTTAATTGTCCTACTTGTTCCTTTAAGAGTCTTCAACGCTGTGCTAATTATCATCTCTAGAAACCATGCCTATAGGACTTAACTAACCAATTCTGAACATAATCCTGTGATTACCACTATTAGTTACTGCATGAAAATGCCTAGATATCATGCTTATATGTTTAATATCTTGTACCTGTATCCAATAGGCAACCATGTAGGTTTCAGAGATTGTAAACTGCCCGCTCATTAAATCCAAAATCATATAGAGATCCTACCTATAGGTTTCTGCAACTTCAACTTGTTAAAATCTGCAACTGTCTTTGTTAATAAAGTTTTGCGTGCATTTGTTATCTAAGTGCGGAGGCCAACTTGAGCCCTTATTTGCTTAAAGTGAAAGTGCAAAATGTTTTGTATGTTGCCTAGTATTTTTCATTTTTGAGCAGCCTAAGTTAAAGTCTAGAACCACCCTGAGATAGAGGTCCAAATGCCTCCTAGATCATAGGCATGGGACGAGTAGTGCACGCATAGGGTACGACTTAGAATTGAGTAGTGCACTTTAGTTAAACAACTTAAAGATAGTAATGGGGTAGCAGGAGATGATAGTCTATGCCCACTTAATAATATGAGTAACACCCCACCTTGAGGGAATTGCGAAATATTATTTATATTGCATGGGGTGATCCTTTAGGCTAAAAAACATAGGACCCACCATCTTTGTTTTAAAATCAATAATTTTATTTATTTGTCCTTCCACTTAAACTAATTCATATAATTCAAGTTCGGCCGGGACCCACAGTTGTGGACCTCGAAGAGCGCCTAACACCTTTTCTTCGAGGAAATTTCAAGCCCTTACCCGATCTTTGGTAACACAAACTAGTTAAATAGAGTTATCTGCAAATAGGTGCCCTAATGGACCTTAATCTGTTAGATGGCGACTCTTCTCTTTTAATACTTCTATTAAAGAGTTGTCACGTGTCGAAACGCATCCATTAGACGGGGCACGATAGCATGGCAACTTTGTTGGGGATATTTTAAGCTCTTACTATTGCGAACTTGGTCTACATGAATTAGTCTCTCCCGATAAGACTGTCTTTGTTATTTTGCTGTTACTTGAATATCCCGCTCCCATTTCCCTTTTATTGCTACATGCACATCCTCTTCCCTATTTCCCTTTTATATGAACTCATATGCAACTCTTCGCTTAATTTGATTACAACGTGCTTTTCCCCTTATTTCCTAATCATGTTCACTCGCTCCAAATTTTTAATTTTTCTATATCATTTCTCTCCCCAATCCATACCCCGTTATTTGCTTTATTACAGTTCTTTCACATTACGCAAACTAACTTCTTCCCTGTTTTTCTTTCTTTTATGTCTTTACGTTTATTTAATACTGTATTTACTGCTTTCATCATGCAAAATACTTGATAACGTGTTGTTTTATCTTTGCACAAAGCATGCTCCGCATTATATTTCACTCGTGCGTACTTAATACCATAGCGACACTTGATGAGTATCCGCGCTCTTCCTAAAATCATCCTTTTAAATTTGAAAAGGCTTATTTGCGGTAAAACTAGTCCATTAGTGGTGCAATCGATGGTTCTGTGCCTTTCCCTCTCAAGTTGTCTGCTTGAGGGTACCAGCCTAGACTCTTATAGAAACCTCACTCTGATGTTAGCTGTTCATGCATCATGTCTAAACCTAGTATGCGTTAAAACGCTATCCCTGTAACAACTCGCTAAGACAAACCCTGTCCAAAGTCTGACGGGATTTCTATAATCCCAATGGGCACAATCATGATATGTGCATCATTTGGAGAAAACGTGCCAATATGCTAATCATTAATGTATAAATAGCCAAGTCGGGAGGGGGAAAGGGTTAACTATATTTATTTTGCATAAATGAGGCACGAAGTCCCCTGGTTTGGCATGGTTCTGCTGCTGGACATGCGCGACCTGGGGAATCTGATTGATGGGGCAAAGAAGGCCAAGCATGGAGAAGGTCCCTATGGGACCATATAGATTAGGAATTATGTTTTACTTGCTTCCTAGACTTGTTTTAGGCTTTAGTTGTAATAAGGCAAATGCCATTGGTGACTCTTTATGATTATTGTCGTTTCAGTAGAGATTTGGTTCATTTTTCTTATTAATGAAATGACGCCGTTATTGGCATCGGTTTTGTCCAAATTTATATGTCACCTAGTCCTACCTCGGGAAAAATGAGGTCTCTAAACTAGGACGTGAATTTATAATTCCGCAATATTTGTTTAAATACGGCAAACATCCTTTTAATACTCCTTAATGACTTGTTTACCTTTTTGTTTTCTTCTTTTCTTTGTTTGTTTATTCCTATCCTCTAAGGTTGGTTCGTGCATACTGGCATCATTAGCATATTATACCAGATCTAGAGGTCTTCCACCTCCTCCTCCTCCAAATGATCCTAAAAGCAAGGAGAAGCCATACTGGATGATACAAGCAATATCAGGAAAGACAATGCTACGCATGAAGAGAATGTCAAAACTTCAGATAGTCGAAGCACTCCAGCACAGAATGATTTGGTTTTACGGTTGGAACAAAAGATGTTGGAGTTACAAGGGGAACTTGAGCAGGTCCGGATTTTGGCAAACCTTTCCCTTACCATTAACGTCCCCGACGTCAACCAACAAAACATCAAAAACCCAACACATCCCCAGAACACACAAAACTAATAAAATCCTCCCGCACCTCACCAATATGTCACACCAACTCAAAACCCCAATCATCCACCAGTACCGACTCCTTCACAACATCATCATCAGCTAACCCAGTATCCACAAACCACTACCTATCACACTCCTCAGAACGTACCACAACCTATCCCCAATCCTTAAAACTCAACCAACGACCCCCACTATACCCAAATTCTTGGAGTCCATCAAAGCAACCCCATATACGTAGAAACCTTACCCCACACTCCACAACAGACCTTATACATACCAGAGTCTACTAAGAAGGACTTACTCATCAAGAACATGGCAGAGGAGCTCAAGAAGCTTACTAGTCGAGTCCAGGGTGTTGAAGGCGGTAAAGGCATCGAAGGTCTAAATTATTAAGATTTGTGTATTCAGCCGAACGCAGAACTTCCAGAGTGTTACAAACCTCCTAAGTTCGATATGTTCGACGGGACGGGTGATCCGAAGGTACATTTGAGAACATACTGTGACAAGCTCGTAGGGGTTGGTAAAGATGAAAGAATCCGCATGAAGCTGTTCATGAGGAGGCTCACTGGAGACGCCCTATCTTGGTACATCAATCAAAACCTAAAGAAATGGGTTAACTAGGTAAGCATGGCATTAGATTTTATGGATCAGTTCAGGTTCAATACGAAAAATGTGCCTGACATCTTCTACATTCAGAATCTTAAGAAGAAGCCAACAGAAACTTTTCGCGAGTATGCTACTCGATGGAGGTCGGATGCTGAAGAGGTAAGACCAACACTGGAAGCAGAACAGATGAATAAGTTCTTAGTCAGAGCCCAGGATCCGCAATACTACGTGAGGTTAATGGTTATTGAAAATCATAAATTCTCCGACATCATCAAGTTGGGAGAAAGAATAGAAGAAGGAATTAAAAGCAAGATGGTAACCAATTTCGAGGCATTACAAGCTACCGAAAAGGCCTTGCAGTCAGGAGGTATATCTAAAAAGAAAGAAGTTTGTGCAGTAATGGTAGCCCAAGGCCCGAAATCTCCTCTTACATACCAAACACCTCCACCCACATATCAGCCTTCACCTCCTAGATACCAACAACCCACTGCCACCTACCATACTTATAACACACAACCTGCATATTACCACTCACCACCACAAGCCTGCCAAAACTACCAGAAACCCAAACCAAATTTCGACAGCAGGCCGCCCAGACAATACACCCCTATTGCTGAACCTATCGATCAGTTGTATGAAAGACTAAAGACCACTAGTTATGTCACTCCTTTTCCCGCCGTTGCTATGGAAAATTCCTCTCAGTGGGTCAATCCAAACAAAATATGTGCCTACCACTCGGGCATGAAGGGACATACTATTGATGAATGTCGCACTTTGAAGGATAAGATCCAGATGTTGATTTACACCAAAGTTATACAAGAAAAAGAGGTTGCACTAAATATCCTTAACAACCCCCTCCCGGATCACAGGGGCGAGGGGGTATATGTGATCGAAACTGATAAAGAATGAGATCCGGAAGGATTAATTGGACTCATTCGTGAAGGGGATGAACCCAAAGTACCTCCAGTCACTCTCACACCTATTATAGTGCAGATTCAATCGCCAATTGAGGTTGAAATAGCCACACCAACTCCATTTGAGGTTAAAGCAACAATTCCCTCAGCTGCACCAGCTCCGTTTGAGGTGGAAGTAACCTCACCCTTCACTGTGACGGTAGAACCCACACCATCCTTTAATTCCAATGTTATACCATGGGATTATGCTGTAGAGGCGAGAAGGAAAGGAAAAGGGAAAATGGAAGAAACAGGTGCCGCACAAGGCATGACCAATACCGGCAGGGTTTACACACCCGAGCATTTGGGAGGAACAAGTAAAGAAGCCGCTCCCAAGCAGCCTATCATTGAAACGGGCCTGGATGATCTTTGGATAAAGGTGAAAGCAAGAGAATATTTTGTGGTGATCATCTGAACAAAACCCTGCTTAGATATCCATTCTATCACTACTACAGAATTCTTAGATGCATAGGAATGCATTAAAGAAAGTGTTGAACGAAGCCTACGTACCCAACAATATCACCAGTGGAGAGATGGCCAACATGGTAGAGCAAGTTTTGGAGAGCCACAAGATCACTTTTCACGAAGATGAACTGCCACTTGAAGGACTGAGTCATAACAGGGCACTACACATCACAGTACAATTTGAGGATAAATTCATAGCCAAAGTCCTAATAGATGGGGGTTCAAGCCTCAACATTTGTCCATTGACTACTTTGAAGAGGCTAGGTAAAGGCTTGCATGAGATAAGAGCATGAACTATGAATGTGAAAGCATTCAATGGGTCCCAAAGGGCCACGATTGGGGAAATAAAGCTGTGCTGCAGATATGTCCAACTTGGTTTGATGTTTAGTTTCAAGTATTGAACATATCCGCCACATACAATCTGCTATTGGGACGACCTTGGATACATGCTGCTGGAGCCGTAGCTTCTACGCTACACCAAGCCGTGAAGTTCGAATGGAATCATCCGGAAGTGATCATTCGTGGAGATGAAAGTAATCCCAATTACACCAATCAAACCGTTCTGGTTGTCGAGAATAGAAGGAAGTTGGGTGGAGAAACATACCATTGCATCGAGCACGTCAGTGCAATCGAGAAAGACAAGTGGTGGAGTAATAAGATTGAAAGCATACTGTTATGGACATGGTATTAACCCGTTAAAGGTCTCGGCAAGAGTCTTCAGGGTATCACTAAGCCAATATAACCAAAACATCACAGTACAATCTTTGGACTTGGATATCAGTACACTTGGAAGGAGTATAATGATTGGTCGCCGCCATAGCATGGTCCCTATTACCCTCTTGAACATCCAATACCACATTTGCACCAAACGTTTCAATAGGCTAACTTGATATGGGGATCTGAAGATGATGAGGCTTTAGCTGGCCTGAGGAATCTATTTATGAATGATGAATACATGTACTTCAATGCAATAGTTGAGGAGGAGGAGAAGGAAGACCTTACAATTCAGACCGTGGAAGAGGGAGTTGTCCTCAAGAACTGGGTTGCTGCACCATCCCAGGTCCGTCGAGTTCCTGGGTAGCCTGGCAATTAGCATGATCCATTTTTAAAAAAAAAGTAATTTTAAGAATTTAAGACATTTTCAGTATTTTGTTTAGATGCATTTTTTGAAATAATTGCTCGAATCATCGAGCCGTACTTGTTTTAACATTTCTAGATTTATCTAATGTATTGTTATTTTAGTATTTATTATTATCCTCTACATTTTTCTCTCTACAATATTATTATTACTTATCCTGATGAACAGATGACTGTGACATGTAATGAGACAACGCAACATAAGGATAGTGATTTAGAGGAAATAGAAGAAGAAGATATAATCCTTGAGGAAATTGTCAGAGAGGTGAAATTGTTTGAGAATAAGCCTAAGTCAAATTTGGACGAAACCGAGATAGTCAACTTGGGAGATTCTGAAACAGTCAAAGAACTCACATAAGCATCCACCTGTCACCGTCAGAGAAAGAAGAGTACACCCATTTCCTAAAAGAATACGAAGATATCTTTGCATGGTCTTATGATGATATGACCAGGTTGAGCACATCTATCGTAGCTCATAAACTACCTACCAATCCAATATGTCCGCCTGTAAAACAAAAACTCATAAAGTTCAAGCCTGATATGAGTCTGAAAATCAATGAGAAAGTCATCAAGCAAATCAAACCTAAAGTTCTTATAGTGGTCGAATATCCTACTTGGTTGGCTAACATCATGCCAGTTCCGAAGAAGGATGGAAAGGTTAGAGTATGTGTCGACTATCGAGATTTAAACAAAGCAAGTCCCAAAAAAGATTTCCCACTACCAAACATACACATACTGATCGACAACTGTGCCAAGCATGAACTCCAATCCTTTGTGGATTGCTTCACGGGATACATCAGATTTGGATGGATAAGGGAGATGCCGAGAAAACGGCCTTTATCACTCCATGGGGGATATATTGTTATAAAATGATGTTGTTTGTCCTGAAGAATGCTGGAGCCACTTATATGAGAGCCATGGCGACTATTTTCCATGACATGATTCATAAAGAAATAGAGGTGTATGTGGATGACGTCATCATCAAATCCAAAAGAAGCGCAAATCATATAACAGATTTAAGGAAATTCTTTAATCGACTTTGAAGGTACAATCTAAAACTGAATCCTGCGAAGTGTGCCTTCGGAGTCCCTGCTGGAAAATTACTAGGTTTCATCATCAGTCACCGAGGGATTGAATTGGACCCTTCAAAGGTCAAAGCTATCCAAGATTTGCCACCTCCGAAGAGCAAGAAAGATGTGATGAGCTTCTTGGGGCGTCTCAATTACATCAGCCGATTCATTGCACAAATGGCCATGATCTGTGAACCAATTTTCAAAATGCTGAAGAAAGATGCCGCAACTAGATGGACTAAAGAATGTCAAAAAGCCTTTGACAGAATCAAGGAGTACCTATCTATACCACCAGTCTTGGTCCTGCCGGAACCTGGTAGACCTCTACTACTCTATTTGTCCATACTAGATGGAGCTTTCGGTTGTGTCTTGGGACAACACAACGAGACGAGAAGAAAGGAACATGCCATATACTACTTGAGTAAGAAGTTCATACCCTATGAGGCACGATATTATTTGCCGAAATGTACCTGCTGTGCCCTGACGTGGATAGCTCAAAAATTGATGCCTATGCTACATATCTCATATCAAGGATGGATCCCCTGAAATACATTTTTCAGAAACCAATGCCTACAGGGAAACTAGAAAAATGGCAGATATTGTTGAATGTATTTGATATCGTCTATGTGATTAAGAAGGCGATCCAGGGACAGGCATTAGTAGATCATCTTGCGGAAACTCCTGTAGGAGGAGAATACAAACCATTGAAAATGTATTTTCCCGATGAAGAGGTATCATTTATAGGAGAAGATATCACCGAAACCTATGACGGTTGGAGAATGTTCTTCGACGGGACTGCAAATTTCAAATGAGTGGGTATTAGAGCTGTTTTGGTGTCAAAGACAGGTCAGCATTACCAGGTATCCGCGAAACTCATATTTCCATGCACCAACAATATGGCAGAATATGAGGCTTGCATCATGGGGCTCAATTTGGCCATTGACATGAATATCCAGGAATTATTGGTAATTGGTGATTCAGACCTTCTGGTACATCAGGTTCTAGGAGAGTGGGCTACCAAAGAATACAAAAATATTGCCATATCTGTTATCACGTACAAGAGTTGATGAAGAGGTTCGCAAAGATAGAATTCAAACATGTTCCGAGAATCAAGAACGAGTTTGCAGACGCACTGGCTACTTTGTCTTCCATGATACAACATCCAGATAAGAGTTTCATCGACCCTATTCTAGTAAGAACCCATAATCAACCAGCTTATTGCGCTCATATTGAAGAAGAAATGGATGGGAATCCGTGGTTCCATGATATCAAGGAATACTTGGCAAAAAGAGAATACCCGGAGCATGCAAATCATACTCAGAAACGCACGCTCTGAAGATTATCCAACCATTTCTTCCAAAGCGGAGGAATTCTGTACTGAAGGACTCCATACCTAGGATTATTATGGTGTGTTGATGCCAAAGAAGCCTCCAAACTACTCGAAGAGATACATGCCGGAACTTGCGGACCATATATGAATGGTTTCATTTTAGCCAGGAAGATACTAAAAGCAGCGTACTTTTGGATGAGTATGGAAACAAACTACATCAGGTATGTCCAAAAGTGTCACTAGTGTCAGGTACATGCAAATATGATACGGGTGCCACCAAATGAAATCAATGCCACAAGTGCACCTTGGCTTTTTACCACTTGGGGAATGGATGTCATCGGCCCGATTGAGCCCACCGCGTCAAACGGGCACATGTTTATTTTAGTGGCCATAGACTACTTCACAAAATAGGTTGAGGCTGCATCTTACAAGGCTATAACCAAGAAAGTCATTGCAGATTTTGTTAGGAATCGTATTGTTTGCCGATTTAGGGTGCCAGAATCCATCATCACCGATAATGCTGCCAACCTCAACAACGACTTAGTGAAAGCTATGTGTGAAACCTTCAAAATCAAGCATAAGAATTCCACAGCATACATACCTCAAATAAATGGAGCCGTGGAAGCTGCCATCAAGAACATCAAGAAATTCTAAGGAAAATAGTAGACAACCACTGGCACGAGAAATTACCATTTGCCTTATTGGGATATCATACCATAGTTAGCACATCAACCTGAGCAACTCCCTACATGTTGGTCTACGGTACAGAAGCTGTCATTCCCGCCGAGGTCGAAATCCCTTCCTTAAGAATTATACAAAAAGTTGAACTCAGTGATGCAGAATGGATAGGAAGTCGTTATGAATAGTTAGCTCTTATTGATGGAAAAAGAATGAATTCGATATGTCACGGTCAACTTTATCAGAACAGAATGTTTAGAACTTTCAACAAGAGGGTCAAATCCAGATAGTTTGCACCGGGGCAGCTGGTGCTGAAGTGGATCTCCCCACATCAAGATGAGACCAAAGGGAAATTTTAACCCAATTGGCAAGGGCCCTACATGGTTCATTGAGTATTTACAGGGGGAGCACTCATACTCATAGAAATGTATGGAGAAGTTTGGCATGAGACTAAACATTGAGTAAGAAATACTCTACTATCACTCACTACCTTTTCTTTGCATGAGACTAAGCATTGTCTTCTATTCTGTATGAGGCTAAGCCCTGCCTCCTCAATCGTATGAGACTAAGCATTGTCTCCTCTTCTTGCATGAGGCTAAGCCCTGCCTCCTCAACTGCATAAGGCTAAGCACTGCCTTCCCCTGCATGAGACTAAGCATTATCTCCATTCTGCAAAAAGCAAAGCATTGCCTTTCCCTGCATGAGACTAAGCATTGTCTCCTCTCCTTACATGAGGCTAAGCCCTTCCTCTTCAACTGCATAAGGCTAAGCATTGCCTTCCCTTGCATGAGACTAAGTATTGTCTCCATTCTGCATTAGGATAAGCATTGTTTTTCCCTGCATGAGACTAAGCATTGTCTCCTCTTCTTGCATGAGGCTAAGCCATGCCTCCTCAACTGCATAAGGCTAAACACTGCCTTCCCCTGCATGAGACTAAGCATTGTCTCCATTCTGCATAAGACTAAGCACTGCCTTCCCCTGCATGAGATTAAGCATTGTCTCTATTCTGCATAAGGCTAAGCATTGCCTTTCCCTGCATGAGACTAAACATTGTCTCCATTTTGTATAAGGCTAAGCATTGCCTTTCCCTGCATGAGACTAAGCATTGTCTCCTCGTCTTGCATGAGGCTAAGCCCTGCCTCCTCAACTGCATAAGGCTAAGCACTTCCTTCCCCTGTATGAGACCAAGAATTGTCTCCATTCTGCATAAGGCTACGCACTGCCTTCCCCTACATGAGACTAAGTATTGTCTCCATTCTGCATAAGGCTAAGCATTGCCTTCCCCTATATGAGACTAAGCATTATCTCCTATTCTGTATGAGGCTAAGCCTACCTCCTCAATCGCATGAGACTAAGCCATATATACTCTTCTTGAATGAGGCTAAGCCCTGCTTCCTCAATCGCATGAGACTAAGCCATATATAATCTTTTTGAATGAGGCTAAGCCCTGCCTCCTCAACTACATAAGGCTAAACGCTGCCTTCCATCACATGAGACTAAGCCCGGTCTCCTCTTTTGCATGAGGCTAAGCACTGCCTCCCTAAATTTCATAAGGCTAAGCATTGCCTTTCATTGCATGAGGCTAAGCAGTGCCCCCTTTCTTTCATGAGGCGAAGCATTGCCTCCCTAACTGCATAAGGCTAAGATCTGCTTTTCCCTACATGATAACGAATGTTATGCTACTTGGAATCTAGCACTATTTTTCCTTCTCGAGGCCAAGCTCTGTCCCAATCTTATGCAAGACTAAGCTCTGTCTTGCTTCGCTTATATGATCCATCATCATGTCTTTGCATTTCATGGGCTGAAACATTGCCATATTATCCAAAGGCGTCATAGTCCGAAGGCATCATCCTCATAGCCTGAAGACACCATGTCATAGCCTGAGGATCTCTCAATGCTGAATATTATTATTCAAAGACATCATGGTTCAGAGGCACCATTCTCACCCAAGAATATCATTTCATGGCCTGTGAATCCCTTATCACATGATTCATGGACCAGGACATCATGGTCTAAGGACATCATCCTCACCGTCCGAAGATAATCTTCATGGTCCAAAGGGAATTTGCATCATGTTTAAATTCTCGCAATAACCCATATATGTTTTGCATGCATCGTATTTTAAGTTTTGAAGGTAATCCAGGAGGTAACCGTTCTTCAAACGGGAGCAATATTTGCTCCGATTTCTATTCACGATGTTCATATGTTCTAAACGTAACCGACTCCCATCAATTACTCACTTTTCTCTGTGGCTATTCAAATACTTGCTCTATAACACATTCGTTGCATTTTAAATTCACATTCAAAACTCTGCACCTGATACTATCCTTCTCAAAAGAACCTTTTCCGAAACACACGACCATTCCTATAATAATTCCATCGGTTTCATTCACCGTTGGGTCCAGAACTACACATGGCCTAATTTCTGTAAAACCAGGGATGTGTAGGCAACTCAAAAACCAGAGTTCGGCCTTTACTTTTAAAAATTACCCCATTCGGTCAAAATAGGTCATCATTCTTTACTCGATAATTCTTTCATCATTCCCGGATAAAGAGGGGCAGCTGTTGATACCTAATTTTTCCCTCATATTTTAAATATATATACATATACTTTCAAAATAGTGCATATCCACCATCATTTGATTTATAAGCATACATAAATATTTTTCATAATTGTTTTATAATTTTTAAGGGCTTTAAACCAATTTATTCTTGCATTTTTTATTATATATAAATAACCAATAATTATCCTTCAAATTATTTTATGAATATTTAATCATCTAAATTTATCATTTATACCCACATAATGTTTAAATATTTTTCAGTGCATTTTTATAATTACATTTGTATTTTAAGACTAAATTGCACATCTTTGCAATAATAACCCATATTAATGTATAATTATATTATTTATGCAAAAAATGACTTTTTATATTTTTATAATGTTAAGTAATTATTTTTGATTATTTTAGTGAACAGATGATATTTTTGATATTTATTAATTACTTTTATAAAAAAAATTATTTATTAAAATATTGGGTATTTAAAATCTAGCCCCAATTCAAAATCCATTTTCGGACCTAATAGCCCAATAATACCTAAGCCCAAACCAAATAACCCCCAGCCCAACCAGCTAATTAATCCGACCCAAATCTCCTTCAACCTCAACCGTTGATCAAAAATGATCAACGGCTCACAAAACCCTATCCCCTTTCCTTATATCTCCTCACCCTAACCCTAATCCCCATTCCCTAAAGACCGCCACCTCTAAACTCTCCCTGTCTCACCTCTGAATAAACCTAATCGCTGCGCTTTACCAATCCGCTTCCTAATCCCTTTAGCCATGGGATTTACCTATAATTTACTTACCATATCTGTGTTCCTTCTCTACTGGTTACTCATTTGTGGTGTTACATAGTATCGGTTCTATTTTTGGCAAGAAGATCCCTCCAAAATTGAACCAAATCGGTTCAAATCCTTGATTTCTCTGATTATTCTGTCTATGTTCTTCATGTATCCTTTGTAAGTATGAATATTTTCTATATATGTTGATGATTCTTACCCACCCTAAATTAGGGTTTTTAGACCTCTTTTAATTGAACCAAATCGAGTTCGATTCTCTGATTTTAAGTGCAATTCCGTCTATGTTCGTCCTATTCTATGTGGTGTTTGATTTTATTCAGTCGATTTTACACTCTCCCTAGAATTAGGGTTTGAGACTTTTCCCTTTCCCTTACTGATTCTGATTGCATGTAATGAATTTTTCCTTTCTCGTGTTTGATTGATGATTTTCCTTATTTGGATGTTAATTTCTACCACTATATAAATCCCTCCCCCCATTCCCTTTGAACAGACTTTCTGAACTCGATATAGCTTCACTAAATCAAAAAGCTTTACTCTAATTTACATTCTATACTTTGATTTTAGCCGGCTGGAAGCCAAGGCCATTTAGTTCTGGGATCTTGCTACTCAGAATACTGTGGCTTTTATTATTTTGTGCATTTTTACTTAACTGGTGAGTCACTTGACTTCTGCAATTCCATTCTTACATGTCTATGATTTGCATGTGTTCTTACTTATGAATCTATGGTTCAATAGGCTTCTGAGTCCTGTTAGGCATTGTTCTATCAACTTTACATGTTTTAGCCTCTTTAACACTTAACTGCCCCTAATGCCACCAGTTCTGCAGTTATCTATTCCTAGCCTAGTTAATCTGGACTTTCTTGGGGTTTATTCAGTTAGTGTGTTAAACTTTTGAATGCTCATGAACATGTTTGCTCACTTGTCCTAAATCCATGTAGTGGGTGCCTCACATTTGTGTTATCTTGTGTTAAGACCTTCATTGTCAGTCGTAGTTTACCTCCCTGCTATTGTATTATTCAGCATGATCACTCGACCCTATACCCCTCTCCTTTTTTTCTAGTGTTTGCTTATGATTTGGAACAGTTGTCTCATCATGTTTGAATCAATACTTTGAGATGTTAGGCTAAATCTTTGGTACAAACTGGATCATCTTTTATTAATTAGACTACTATAACAATACTTGAATGCCTATGCTTGCTACTTTATATGATACAACCTTCTATTATGAGTAATAGTTTGTATATGTGTCTTAATTTGTGATTGTAATCTCACCCCTTTGCTAACATGATACCCTACTCTTTCTATGATTATTTGACTCATCACAATGATGTCCTGTCTCCTTGGTAATAACATTAGGTTGTGTACATGGAATAATTCAACCATGTTTTAACCTGTCTTGCACCTGTGTATAGTAAACTTAGTCAATCTTGCAAATATGTTCTTTTCAACTTTTCTTTTAGCATGCGACGACTTCTGTGCTAAGTGTTGAATCTGTTTCTTAGTGTACATTAAACTTGCTCTTTTTAGCTTTGTTATTTAATCAACTGTCTACCTGGTTTGCTCAATTTAGTTGTGTTTGTTTAAACCTTTCAATTCCTGTTTTCTCAACTTTGGTACTTTCTTTCACCTGTCACCTAAGTCCTTTAAATTCCATTCTTAGCAGACTGAAAGCCAATGCTACTTAGGTTCTGTCCTTTGGCCTCTCTAGTGTGAGCGCTGCTCAGGGTTCATTTGAGACCCTTGTGAACTCTGACACACTAGGGTTTGGTACCTAGTTTCTTCTCTAAGTTATCTCTGCTAATCTCTGTCGCGCCCCCCTTTTTCTCTCTTTGCATCGAAAAATCAGGTTTGTGACATTATGGGTATAGGACAATGTCACACCTCCTTTTTACACACCCGAGGGGGTATATATTGGAGTTTTTTCAATTTAATTGACATTATTCGAAATGGGATTATTTAATCATTTCAGAGTCGCCACTTGAGATAGTTTATTTGGTGTCCCAAGTCACCGGTTCATTTTAAAATCCCAAATCGAGGACAATTCGACTTTCCTTTTGAAGTCTGCGAACCAGAAATTCTGAATAAGGAATTCTGTTAACCCGAGGGAAGGTGTTAGGCACCCCCGAATTCCGTGGTTCTAGCACGGTCGCTTAAACTATCATAATTGGCTTATTATCTGATTTTAATATATGTTTTAGCCTATGGTATATTTTAACTTATTAAACCACTTTTAATTAATTTTAGGAAGATTAAATGTTATCTAAAACACGTCTCTGAACCACGCCACATGAAATGCACCCGCAGTCCACGACACATTTTATTTAATGCTGTTGAAATTTGGATTTGGGTCACATGAAATGCACACCCGAGTTTAGGAAATTAATTTTTAAAATAACGTGCCTAAAACAACTACGCACTTTTAACTTTGCGAGGTCCAAGGAAAATTCAACTAAATGGCACGCCTCGATTTCTAAGGATTAAAATTAATTAAGTGAGAGCCATGGGTTTTGGAATTTTATTTGGCATGACACACCTCGATTTAATTCAAACCGTTACAAATACAAAAAAAATCATACGAAAGCAAACCTCAAGCTAGCAATCCAGATACAAAGTTTGTGCATCAAAGAGATTGCTTCCATAAATAAAAGAAAACATTGCATACGGTGTATCTAACTTTAACTTAATGTTAAAAACAAAGTTTGAAAACTGAAGCACATTAAACACAGTAAATCAAGGAGATACTAGGCAAATAATAGACACTGTTGTCTAATACAAGTGATCCATATCATCTGCAATGTAGACAAGTATAAGACAATACAAAGTCTCACATTAAGAAAAAGGTTGCACAGTGAATTCGGTAGATTTAGACCCAAATGCGTAATCAAAAGTATATCCTCGTTCGATTTGCAAAAATTGTTCTTGCTAAGTTCTTCTAGTGTTGCAATATGAATATGTACATTGCTCAAAATTTCAAGCCAAAAGACAAGAATCTCGTGAGTAGACAGAACTGGTGACTAAACTTTCGTTAAATAACAAATAATATCTAATTCACCTTAATCATGAAATGAGAACGAATAAGTAACAGATGTTTTAAATTCAACATCTTGGCAGCAATTATCACATTACAAAGTGTGTTTGACAAATTTTAGCTCACTACAAAATGAAACAACTCATAAACAATAAAAAAAATAAATACCTGGTTAAACAAAGAACTCAAGTAAACAGACTAGATGCAGGGGCGAAATCGACCGAAGCTCAGCAGTTCCTGAAATAATAAAATCAGCGAAATCGAACAGAGATTTGATTTTAAATCAAACTCCAGCTTCGAAACAAGTTCTACAGCTCCACCAAGCTCTGAAATCCCCAAAAAATACGAGAGAAGACAAGGATTTGAAACGGAAAATCAACTTTGCAATTTTTGAATTTTAGCTCTAAACTTTGTAATTTCCGCTTGTTGCAGGAGGCCTCAGCGTGTGTAAGAGTAGATGAAGAACCATGGGGGGCTCGATGGCTGGCCGGATTCTGCCTTGGATCGCCGGAGATGCAGCAAAACGAGAGATTGTCCCTGTTCTCTGTTGAGAAAAATAAAAAGGGGGACGACCCTTGAAGAGAGGGAACGATGCTAGCTCTTTTTTAGAGGAAGATCTGATAATTTTGGTCTCTAATGAACTTATTTTTGGGTGGAAGATGCCGATTTTTGGAGAACGAGGTGGAGTGAGCTGCTGCGCCCTTCTTATTTTATAATTGTCGGGAATCTGATGATATGATCTAGGTTATCAGGTTTTAAATGAGGGGATCCGGGTCGGGTAAGCAGGTCGGGTAGGTTAGTTTGGGCTGGCGGGCCAGGCAGGTCTTTTTGGACTTTGAGTGGTTTGGGCCAGATTTTGGGTATAAGAACAACCCAAATTTGAATTAAAACCACATCTTTCAAATTCTCTTCTTATTTTCCTTTTTTCTTTGTTTTTCTTTTTATTTTCTTTATAATTAAAATCCTAGATTATCTAAAAATGTGAAATTAAACTAATTAACTAATTATAAAAATTATAAAAGCTACATCCTAAATTAAAAGAGAAAAAATCAATAAGAGGAAAAAGGGTAACAATGAGCTATTTTTGTGATTTTCATTTCTATAAAACAAGTAACTACCAATTAATCCTAAAAATGTAAAAATGAGGCCTAAATACCATACGTGATATTTTGGTATTTTTTTTATGACTTAACTAAAACTTAAATATGCACAAAATGCAAATAATTAAATAAAATTCTGCAAAATTCCTAAAAAGGCAAATAATTAACAAAAAAAAAATCTAGTTTCTTGGGATTTTATAGGAGTAATTCATGTGGGACAAAAATCACGTGCTCACAGCTGGCCCTCTTTGCTCGGAGACACGAAGGATTTTTAGGCAAAGAAAAAATGAGCAATTATGAGGGATTTTGCCTATCTGAGACTCCATGAGAAGCATCTTTTGAAAAAATCTGACCGAACCTTGCTTCAGAGGTTGCCTACATATCCTTGGCTATAAAAGAATCAAGTCAGTGTAGTTCTGGAAGTTTTGGTAGGTGGGACTACCGAGAAGCTGTGATTTCACTGCTGTTGCTGCTGTTTCTGCTTGCTGAGCTCCTTATTACACCAAAAATGAAAAATTAAAAGTTAAACTAGCTAAGCTTATCAATTACGAGTTACAAGATTCCTACCTATAAATCTTCTGAAGCTTGATCTTGAGTCTTGGCTGGTTCTTGCTGCAGACTCCGATCTGAATCTTGATGCTTATCAGCTGTAGGTGTTGTTTCATTCTTTCGCTTTGGATCCAGGCGGGACATGCGAAGCCTGTGACTTCAAACATATTTTGAGCAGTCCACATCATTCTCCACTTTAACACTTTGAGTTCACTTCATTTTGCTCTCTTCGTCTTTCTTTATTCTGGATTGAGACTCATTCTTTTGGTTATCTCGAATCCTATGCTTCGAGGTCAGACCTATTCAGACACCAAAACAAACAAACGAACGAAATTTTTCTGCCCCAGTTTTTGCTAGGAAAATTTCGTGAGTTATTTGTAAGGAATATTTGGAACGAATTTTTTTCTTTTGAAAACGATAAAATAAGGATTGTGTCTTTAGGAGGAAAAGGTGACTCGGGAATAGAGGCCCTATCTCTCAAATCTCAACTAGGGAATGGAGGCCCTATGTTGGCAAAAAAGGCTACTAGAGAATGGAGGCCCTATGTCTAAAATCTCAACTAGGGAATGGAGCCCTATGTTGGCAAAAAGGCGACTAGGGAATGGAGGCCCTATGTCTAAAAATTTCAACTCAGGGATTGGAGCCCTAATGTTGGCAAAAAGGCGACTAGGGAATGGAGGCCCTATGTCTAAAAATCTCAACTCAGGGATTGAAGCCCTAATGTTGGCAAAAAGGCGACCAGGGAATGGAGGCCCTATGTCTAAGAACCTCAACTCAGGGATTGGAGCCCCAGTGTTGGCAAAAAAAAAGGCGACTAGGGAATGGAGGCCCTATGTCTAAAAACCTCAACTCAAGGATTGGAGCCCTAATGTTAGCAAAAAGGCAACTAGGGAATGAAGGCCCTATGTCTAAAAATTTCAACTCAGATATTGGAACCCTAATGTTGGCAAAAAGGAAACTAGGGAATGGAGGCCCTATGTCTAAAAACCTCAACTCAAGGATTGGAGCCCTAATGTTGACAAAAAGACGACTAGGGAATGGAGGCCTTATGTCTAAAAATCTCAACTCAGGGATTAGAGCCCTAATGTTAGTAAAAAGGAAACTAGGGAATGGAGGTCATATGTCTAAAAACCTCAACTCAGGGATTGAAGCCCTAATGTTGGCAAAAAGGCGACCAGGGAATGGAGGCCCTATGTCTAAGAACCTCAACTCAGGGATTGGAGCCCCAATGTTGGCAAAAAAAAAAGGCGGCTAGGGAATGGAGGCCCTATGTCTAAAAACCTCAACTCAAGGATTGGAGCCCTAATGTTGGCAAAAAGGCAACTAAGGAATGGACGCCCTATGTCTAAAAATATTCAACTTAGGGATTGGAACCGTAATGTTGGGAAAAGGCAACTAGGGAATGGAGGCCCTATGTCTAAAAACCTCAACTCAGGGATTGGAGCCCTAATGTTGACAAAAAGACGACTAGGGAATGGAGGCCTTATGTCTAAAAATCTCAACTCAGGGATTGGAGCCCTAATGTTAGTAAAAAGGAAACTAGGGAATGGAGTCCCTATGTCTAAAATCCTCAATTCAGGGATTGGAGCCCTAATGTTGGCAAAAAGGCAACTAGGGAATGGAGGCCCTATGTCTAAAAATCTCAACTCAGGGATTGGAGCCCTACTGTTGGCAAAAAAACGACTAGGGAATGGAGGCCCTATGTCTACAAATCTCAACTCAGGGATTGGAGCCCTAATGTTGGCAAAAGGCGACTAGGGAATGGAGGCCCTATGTCTAAAAATCTCAACTTAGGGATTGGAGCCCTAATGTTGGCAAAACAAAATGGCGACTATGGAATGGAGGCCCTATGTCTAAAAACCTCAACTCAGGGATTAGAGCCCTAATGTTGGCACTATGTCTAAAAATCTCAACTTAGGGATTGGAGCCCTAATGTTGGCAAAAAGGAGACCAGGGAATGGAGGCCCTATGTCTAAAAATCTCAACTCAAAGATTGGAGCCCTAATGTTGGCAAAAAGGCGACTGGGGAATGGAGGCCCTATGTCTAAAATCTCAGTTAAGGAATTGGGGCCCTAATGTTGGCAAAAAGGCGACTAGGGAATGGAGGCCCTATGTCTAAAAACCTCAACTTAGAGATTGGAGCCCTAATATTGGTAAAAGGCGACTAGGGAATGGAGGCCCTATGTCTAAAAACATCAACATAGGGATTGGAGCCCTAAAGTTGGCAAAATGCGACTAGGAAATGGAGGCCTTATGTCTAAAAATCTCAACTTAGGGATTGGGGCCCTAATGTTGGCAAAAAGGCTACTAGGGAATGGAGGTCGTATGTCTAAATCTCAACTCAGGGATTGAAGCCCTAATATTGGCAAAAAGGCGACTAGGGAATGGAGGCCCTATGTCTAAAAATCTCAACTCAGGGATTGGAGCCCTAATGTTGGAAAAAAAGGTAAAAGATTGATATTGGGGGCTTCTAAACTACCTTTTTTTTACTTTCTTCTTATCTATTTTCTTTCAGTTCAATTCATTTTTAATAAAAAAAATGCAGGAAAGAATTTGGAGGAGACTTCCTTTTTGGGCTGATTATTGTTGCAAAGCTGTTTCTAGCACTTGCACATTTCTTTTTCCTTTTTGGCTGCACCTGCTTCTTGCACGGTTGTTTTGGATTGCACCTGTTTCAATTTTTCAAACAAAGAACAATTGTTAGTTTGAAACGGTGGTTGGTTTTGTGGCCTTGATTGTTTTGATCACTTGATCTCGGCCCTTTCACCTGAAAGTGGTTGCTTCCTGAATACCGATTGCCTTTCTGACTCTGGAGAAACTCTGGCTTTTTTAGACTTTGTCATGATGATTGGTTGGTGGAACTCAACCTTTTCGACTTTATCTTGCCTTCGTAGGCCTTTCCCTTTTGATTTTTTTTTCTTTTTTTTATATTCTTTTTTTTTCATCATTATTTTTTCTTTTCTTTTCTTTGGAGCGTTGGGGAACTTTCGGCTCCTCAAACATTGCTGCAATGGCTAGTTGCGTGGGACTTAACCTTTTCAATATTTATTTCGCCTTCGTAGGCCTTTCTTTTCTGGATTCTTTCTCCCAACTTCAAATTTTGAGCATTTGGGGTACCTTGGCTTTTCAACTCTTTGCCAAGACGGTTAGCCATGTGGGACTCAACCTTTTTAACTTCATTTGCCTTTATAGGCACTCTATTTGATTTTCTCTTTCCAAGAGTTTTGATTTCGAAGCATCGGCCGCCATGGCTAGTTGGGGTCGACTTGATGCCCGAGACGAGGCTAGATGCCTTTTTGCACATTAGCTCATGCCAAATGAGAACTCTATAAATCGGTCTTACCATCCTTTCTTTGTCTTAGTTTCGGAACAGTATTAAACCGAAAGGGATTCAAAGAAAACAAACAATGGAATGGAGAATGAGTTTAAAATAAGAAGTGTCTCTTTCGGGGAAAGGAAAAAAGGACTTACCTGAAGTACATGCGGACTTCAATAAACATGACATGCCTCTTGGACTGGATGTCTAATCTATGTAAATTGTCCGACTCAGAAATTCATCACAACTTTTGCCTCAAAATCGAGAAACCTTGCCAGGACTCTGTCGGTGCTGATGGCTGTGAGGATCCTCTTTTCGATCAGGGGCGCCCTTTGCGGGTTTTCACGAGCTGAACTCTCTCATTTCTCTTCTCGCCTTATAGTGCTCTTTACGAGTTTTCACTAACGAGACTCTCTCATTTTTCATTTCTCTGCTTACCATCGCCTCATGGTGCCCGTGTGGGTTTTCACCAATAAGACTCTCTCATTTTATTTCTCTTATTTTTATTGCACCGGATCCAAGTAGCCATATTCTTTGATCCTTGAACATTCTCACCGATTGATCGGAAGGACTTGAAAGGATTTGGGTAAAAATGATTTGGATCGAATTACAACTTTGGAACCATTCATGCGGGATCATCGCCAGACCATTACAACATCTGCCCCAATTTTACTTTTGGGGGAATTTGAATTTTTATTTTGGTCCCTAGAGAGAGGCTGCCTACGTATCCTTTCGGAATCAAGTCGAACGTAGTTCAGAAAACTTTATATTTTATTTTGTTTTATGTTTTGTTTTTGTTTTATTTTCTCTTTCTTTTTCTTTCCTTTTCTTCTCTTTTTTTTTCTTCTTTTCTCTTTTTTTTCATTTTCCTTTTCTTTTCTTCCTTTTTTTGTATTTGTCTTTTTCTTTTTCTTTTTTTTTCCATTTCATTTTTTCAATAACACTTTCAGGTTCCAAAGAGGGTAATCAAAGAAAAGGGAACCGACTTAAAGGGTTTGCAAAGGGTTGATAGTATTTGGGTAGCGAGAATGAAAGCCTTCATCATCCTAACCGGAGAATATTAGTATTATATGGAGGATCCAACATAGTACCTCTTGACTTCATCTACATTGACAGTTATTTTAGGGACATTTCCTTCGATGTGTCCCAAGTACAACGCACTCATTTGGCAGTAATCTTGTTGCAACGTATGGACCTTTCCAATCCGGGAACTAATTTTCCTTCCGTTGTTTCAACTCTTTGTTTTATTTCCTTAAACTTTATCTTCATTGCGATCTAATCCTTGATTCATTATTTCGAGGTCTGACAACTTTCAGGATTTGGGCATGAAGTTTGCAAGCATGTCATATTATTAAAATCTGCATTTAACAGAACTAAAAAGAGAATAAGAAAAGTGACAAGATTAAGAATAGAGATATTCCTGGACAAATGAAATATTTAATTTTTGTTTTTTTGATTTGATTTTTTTGAATTTTGAAGATAGAAGGGTTTACAACAGAAAGTCAGACAATAAAGTAAAACATCTGGATCACACCCCGAGATAATCCGGATCAAATTCCTCTATTTCGGCAATGGCTGCAATAGCCTTTAGTGCCGGATCAAATTCCTCATCTTCACAAATCATTCTGACTGTTCGCCCGTTGTTGTGCAGGCAACATATTGTTCATTACATCAGGAGCTTCTTCATCCCGAAAAACGATTCTTTCAGCTTCAATAAAATCTTCAACCGCCCTTTTGAGGGTCCAACAATCCTCTGTACTATGTCTCACTGCTCCAGAGTGGTATTCACATCTAGCGTCAGCTCAGTGCGAGGGGGACTCGGGGTTTGGCCGGTTTGGGGCCACCAGCTGCAGCAGACCTCGCCTGACTAGCTTTTGGAACAAACCCGAGTATGATTCACCAATAGGGGTGAACTGATTCCTTTTGAAAGGCTCTCTTGGGCGAGGATTGTATTGAGAATATTTCATTTGGGATTATATGAAGCTTGGTAAGGATAGGCATTTCTGGGAGGTAGAGCTTAGTTTTGTGTATAATGTTGTGGCCGCGTGCAAGGTTGCGCGTATACCAGCAAAACCAACCACCTGAACAGAACCTGGCTAATTTGCTCACACCACAACCTTGTTAGTTTGAGACATTTTAACATATAGGAAATCACATGTTGGGATGCAATGCACCTAACAGTTAAATGCTTCTACCGTGTGTTTGAACGGTTGCATGTTTCATCCTGGCCTTAACTAACTCTTTCAGTATGTACCTATTTTCTTTTATTTCTGCCTCTCTTTGAACACTCTTGATTTTTCATCTCGTTTTTGGCGTTCTTTTATTTTTGGCACTCTCTTTTTCTCTTTTGTTTGTCACTCTTTATTTCTTGTCGCTCCTTTTTTTTCGCTATTTTCTTTCTTTTTCACTCAAATTTCTCTTTTCTCTCTTTTTATCAGTTTATTTTTCACTCAATTATTTTATAGCTATGATCGAATCCGATGGGGATTGTCTACGTATCATGACACCGCATGAATCAGATCTTGCGTAGTTCGAAAAGATTGAAAATGGAGTAAATAAGCCAACTCTTTTTTTGGTTACTTTTGTAAACTCAAACCATGAAAGCTTTAAGAAAAAGAAAAGACATATTTTTTTTTGAATTTTTTTTTTGTTTTTCTTCTTTTTTTTTTGCAATTTTTGAAAGAAATGCTTTAAAAGAAAAAAGGAAATATTTTTTTTTGGATTTTTTATTTTGATTTTTCTTTTATTTTTAAAAGAAAGACTTCTAAAAATTCCTTTTCTTTTGATTAGAACTTTGGGAATTTCAAAAGTAAAAGGAAAATATTTTTGTTTGAATTTTCATTTGTTTTTCTCTTTTTCTAAAGAAGAAAGAAAAATATTTTTTTTGGATTTTGGATGTTGCCTCTTAATTTCGAAAGAGAGACTTTTAAGAAAACGTTTTGAATTTACGAGTTTTTTTATTTATTTACAAAAAGTACTTCTAAAGAAAAGCAAAATATTTTTGGACTTGAATTTTAATTTTTTTTTCCACATTTACGAATGAAATACTTTTAAAGAAGGAAAAGAATATTTTTATTTTTTTTATTTTTTGGAAAAATACTTCAAAACAAAGAAAACTCGTATGCAATACTCTAGAAAGAAGGAAACTACTTTTTTTGAATTTTAAAAACTTCCCTTTTTTTTTGAATTTTTTAAGGAAAGATTTCTAAAGGAAAATATTTTTGGATTTTTTGAAAATTGGGGTCTCAAAGAAAGACTTTTCTAAAAAAAAAGGAAGTGAAGGACAATATTTTTTGGATTTTTGAAAATTGTGGCCGGAATCGATGAGGTTTGCCTACGTATCTCACATCCAGTGAGAATCAGACCCGCGTAGTTCGGTCAGTTTTGATGGAACAAGGGAAACATGGATCTTGAAATTTTAGCTCATTTAGAAATGACTTTTCCTTTTCAGAATTTCGGCAGAGTTTCAAAATTTTCTAAATACCTAACTCTCACTTTTTTTTTGATTTCTTTTTCACTTTTTTTTATTTTCTTTACCTATTCTAGAAGCCGGTCAACATGCAAGCTGAAACAAACAGATGCGCAGGCAGCACATAAGATGCATCAGGATGGTCTTTTTAATTTGGGTACACCTGTCCTAGATGGACCCAACCCCTATGTTGACCCCCAAAGTCAAATGCACGTGATGCAAACAAACGTACCTACTAGGGATCCGGCATGAGGCTTTGTTATACTAGGTTTAAAAATCTGGGTGTATTATTCTAGACCTGGCTTACCTGAGCGGACAACTCGAGCCAGGGGGTGGGGCATCGTACCGGGAATACAGAAGCTTCACCGGCTTTGCAACTTCTCCGAACCTCGTTCTAAAATTGGATAACACTCTAACAGAAGAGAAGTCACATGAAGTGCACACTCCCCAGATGATTTAGAAGATTCAGAGAGAAGAAGGTTTTCGTAGAAGTTTATATACAGTTCACACAATATCAAAGCGGTAAAAAGAAGCATTTAGCACATTAGGCTCAACATGGAAAATCAGATAAAACAAGCCAAGTATAACAATTATTCTAAGCTCGAATTCTTGAACCCTGAACCGAAGTTCTGGTTTGAATCCCCAGCAGAGTCGCCAGAGCTGTCACACCTCCTTTTTACACACCCGAGGGGGTATATAAGGGAGTTTTTCCAATTTAAGTGACATTATTCGAAATAGGATTATTTAATCATTTCAGAGTCGCCACTTGGGATAGTTTATTTGGTGTCCCAAGTCACCGGTTCATTTTAAAATTCCAAATCGAGGACAATTCAACTTTCCTTTTGAAGTATGCGAACCAAAAATTCTGAATAAGGAATCTGTTAACCCGAGGGAAGGTGTTAGGCACCCCCGGATTTCGTGGTTCTAGCACGGTTGCTTAAATTATCGTAATTGGACTATTATCTAATTTTAATACATGTTTTAGCCTATGGTATATTTTAACTTATTAAACAGCTTTTAATTAATTTTAGGAAGATTCAACGTTATCTATAACACGTCTCTGAACCACGCCACATGAAATGCACCCGCGATACACGACACATTTTATTTAACACTGTTGAGAATTGGATTTGGGTCACATGAAATGCACACCCGAGTTTAGGAAATTAATTTTTAAAATAATGCGCCTAAAGCAACTACGTACTTTTAACTTTGCGAGGGCCATGGAAAATTTAACTAAATGGCACACCTCGATTTCTAAGGATTAAAATTAATTAAGTGAGGGCCATGAGTTTTGGGATTTTATTTGGCATGTCACACCTCGATTTATTTCAAAAGGTTACAAATACAAAAAAACAATCATACGAAAGCAAACCTCAAGCTAGCAATCCAGATACAAAGTTTGTGCATCAAAGAGATTGCTTCCATAAATAAAAGGAAACATTGCATACAATGTATCTAACTTTAACTTAATGTTAAAAACAAAATTTGGAAACTGAAGCACATTTAACACAGTAAATCAAGGAGATACTAGGCAAATAATTGACACTGCTGACTAATACAAGTGATCCATATCATCTGCAATGTAGACAAATATAAGACAGTACAAAGTCTCACATTAAGAAAATGTTGCACAGTGAATTCGGTAGATTTAGGCCCAAATGTGTAATCAAAAGTATATCCTCATTCCATTTGCAAAAATTGTTCTTGCTAAGTTCTTCTAGTGTTGCAATATGAATATGTACATTGCTCAAAATTTCAAGCCAAAAGACAAGAATCTCGTGAGTAGACAGAACTGGTGACTAAACTTGCATTAAATAACAAATAGTATCTGATTCACCTTAATCGCGAAATTAGAATGAATAAGTAACAGATGTTTTAAATTCAACATCTTGGCAGCAATTATCACATTACAAAGTGTGTTTGACAAATTTTAGCTCACTACAAAATGAAACAACTCTTAAACAATAAAAAACAAATAACTGGTTGAACAAAGAACTCAAGTAAACAGACTAGATGCAGGGGCGAAATCGATCGAAGCTCAGCAGTTCCCGAAATAGTAAAATCAGCGGAATCGAAGAGAGAATTGAGTTTAAATCAAACTCCAGCTTCGAAACAAGTTCTACAACTCCACCAAGCTCTGAAATCCCCAGAAAATACGAGAGAAGACAAGGATTTGAAACTGAAAATCAACTTTGCAATTTTTGAATTTTAGCTCTAAACTTTGCAATTCCCACTTGTTGCTAGAGGCCTCAGCATGTGTAAGAGTAGATGAAGAACCATGGGGGGCAGGATGGCTGGCCGGATTTTGCCTTGGATCGCCAGAGATGCACAAAAACGAGAGATTGTCCCTGTTCTCTGTTGAGAAAAATGAAAAGGGGGAGGACCCTTTAAGAGAGGGAACGATGCTAGCTCTTTTCTAGAGGAAGATCTGATAATTTCTCTAATGAACTTATTTCAGGGTGGAAGATGTCGATTTTGGAGAAAGAGGTGGAGTGAGTTGCTGCACCCTTCTTCTTTTCTAAGGGTCGGGAATCTGATGATATGATCTAGGTTATTAGGTTTTAAATGAGGGGATCCGGGTCGGGTATGTTAGTTTGGACTGGCAGGTCAGGCAGGTTTTTTTGAGCTTTGAGTGGTTTGGGCCAGATTTTGGGTATAAGAACAAAACAAATTTGAATTAATACCCCATCTTTCAAATTCTCTTCTTATTTTCCTTTTTTCTTTGTTTTTCTTTTTCTTTTCTTTAAAATTAAAATCCTAGATTATCTAAAAATGTGAGATTAAACTAATTAAATAATTATAAAAATTATAAAATCTACTTAATCCTAAATTAAAAGAGAAAAAATCAATAAGAGGAAAAAGGGTAACAATGAGCTATTTTTGTGATTTTTATTTTTATAAAACAAGTAACTAGACAAGTATAGGCTCAAATAGTAGGGGATTTAAGTTTAAACACATAAGAGAAAAAACAATTATTAAAAGGCGAATTTTGAAAAGAAGTTGCATTTTTACAAATATTTGAAAAGATGAAAAAAAAAGGGGTCCTAGGTTTATTTGTAATATGGATCACATCAATGCGATACCCGATATGACACTCCTCAGAAGAGGGGATACACGTGGTATTAGCGCACCGGTCATCATATCCATATCTACCCTGCCCACCCCATTAAGGTATTTAAAGTGCGGATTGGTCTTGACCACTATTGCATGCTATTACCCATCCCATTTCTATCAGTCCCGGAGGAACTTAGGATTACTTTTCCTAAAGGAGAAGGATATTAGGTTGACTTTTAGGTTTCAAAAGGTAAAAAGGCTAAGGCGACATGCAAAACACATAGGACTGCACATTAGGGGAAACATGTAAACAAATAAGAGGCTCATGTATACCTCCTCAAGCAAAGCACATAAATAGCATGACTTAAAACACAATCAGGGTCTGAATTTTAAGATACTAAGGCAAGGGAAGTTTTAATTGTTGGGGTAGACCAGTTTATTACCTAACTCAGATAAGAAGTCAGAATCAGGCCTGCCTGCTAGTTGTAGCAATTACTGATTAACAGAGGCGGGTTCAGTTTTTATTGTCGTTATCACCTAAGTCTTGCCTAAGTGTTTGGGTGAGATCCTATGAACATGATATCTATTACTGGTTCAGAATGTAGCAAAGCAGTAACAGTTCTACAACAGACGATTTGAGATTCTATAGACATGCTTTCTAAACTGCGTTAAATAAAGGAGTAAGTCTGTTCAAAACTAATTCAGAACAATACGAGTTAGGTTGATTTTAAACTAGACTAGTTTCAGATCCTGTAGGCAGGATATCTATTATTACTGATTTTAACTCCTATAGACATGATTTCTAGTCGAACATGAAATGAAGCAGGCAACATTTACTTGAAATTCCTATAGGCATGATTTCTATAAAAGTATTGATTTTAATCTATTGGACATGATGTTGGATTATAACCACTTAGACCCTAAGAACATGATGTCTAAGTGTGGTAACAAACATGCAGAATTGAAGACAAACCCTATAGGCATGTTATCTAAATGTAAAGTTAGACATGCAGAATTTAAAACAACTGATCTTATAGGCATGACATCTAAATGCAGAGTTAAACATGCAAAATTTAAAATAACCGATCTTACAGGCATGACATCTACCCTTAAACATGCACAATTACCCAGCCCTTTTTACTAGCCAACCCCAATGTTATTACAAATTATTACAAACTGAACAATGAATGACACCAGAAAAGTGTAAAAGACGAAGTTACAATGAAAGGAAGCCTGATTCTTGACATCCTCTATGAGTTATGGAATAAACCACCTCAAATACCATTTGTTTCAAAGCCTTTCTCAAACTTGAGTGTGTCAAATTTCCCTAAGGGTCTCAAGGGACCCCGGAGAGTGCTTACACCGAAGTTTGCATAACCAGATAGAGATGAGTGCAGTGTGGAAGGGCCAGCCCTTATGTGTCCAAGTTCATAGGGAGCTCATATGTCCCAAGACAAGGCTCACACAAGAGGGGTAGAACCTAAGTCTAAGAGTATAGTGGAAGTGCAGGAGTAGAGATTTGTTTAAAAACTGGGTTGAGAATAGTAAGGGGTAAGGGTAATTTGAAAACAGTAGTAGTAAAGCTAACATTACACAAAATCAACATTTTTTGTACAAAGGGGTCAGAGGTTTGGGAGTACATTGCAGGGACCATATGACTCTAGGAGAAGTAAGGTTTGGACCTGCATAGCAATAGCTGGTGTTGGCATGCCCATAAACCAGCCAGAGAACATGACACATAGAGGGGATATGAAGCATATAACCCCAGGGAGGGCAAGGTTTGGGTCATGCACAACAATGTCTAGTGCTGACATGCCATCAAATCGACCAAAGAATACAAACACATAGGGGATATGGGGGTTTGGGACTCATAAGTCATAATAAGTGACTCACAGAGTTCATACATAAGACAAAAAACATCAATTCAGAAGAGGAAAGGGCAGATTACAGCACGTTTGGTAATGTAACTTGATTAAACACGAGCAGGAAACAAGCAAGAGTGAAGGAAATAGTAAAGAAACATGTTGTTATTGATGCTGAAGATTAATTAGAACATACCAACGAAGAAGAAAATGTAGAAAGAAAAGTAAGCAAATTCCCACAGCCTAGCCTTGGCTTTCAGCCGGCTAGACAAGGCAGCAACACAAGTAGTAACAGAGAAAAGAGAGAGAGAGAGAGAGAGAGAGAGAGAGAGAGAGCTTTTTAGTGAAGAGTGTGTTCTGAACTCAAGTGGTTCGTGTCTTTTAAAGAAGAGAAAGAGCAGGGTATTTATAGCTTCTGAAAATGAGTGACAAGTAAGGTAACAAGTAAAGTATTAATACAAACATGGAAACAATCACAAGTCAGAATCAATTACACAAGTGACTCCCTTTAATTAAGGAGTCACTGTTTAATGGGTAATGACAGATTCAAAATAAGGAAAGAAGATCAATTTGGAGACAAACTGATGATTGCCATAAAAGGAATAGTAAAATCATTAAGTAAGTAACCAAGTCTAAGTACAGAAATATGCTTATTTTGGAAAAATATTTAGAAAGGCAAAATAAGGAAAGGAATCAATTAACTTTAACAGGCGAGTGAAATTAGAGTTCATAAAAGAAAAGTTTTTGAAATCAGTCACAAGATTAAGATCAATCAAAGAAGAAATATGCTTCTGCACTTCAATGTATAAATAAAGTGAACATGGTCATCAGACATGCGAGGCCAAGCACATTGCCAAAAGAAATAATCACAAGCATGCAGTAGTGGCAGAAATAAGCTAGGGTTCAATAGTAAAGCAAACATTCGAAGTATAGTAATCAAGTAGGTAAAGTCATATTGAATCAATAGTGAAGAAAACAGAGTATCAGAAACATGCAATGGTCTCACAGTAGCAGGTGAGGAAACCTTTTGAAAAGTTAGGGTTTCGGCCATAGTCGAGTTGAAAGATAGTAAAAATTAGATAAGTCACGTGAAGAAAAGAGAGTCTGAAACAAGAACTTTCAATCAAGTATTCAAACAAAAAAATTCAGACCCAAAGACCTAGGGTTTTCGACAACAATCAAGTACAAAAGACGGTAAAACTCAGAGTCAAACAAGAACGAAGCCAGTACATATTTAACAGACAATTTCCGAAAACCGAGTAAGATTAAAAAATTAGGGTTTTGTCATATTGAAATAGATAAAGGAACAACATGAGAAAACATAGCAGAATCAGAAACACATTAAAATCAGAGATGAGATTTTGAAATAACTTAAAAGAAAAACCCTAATCGGAAAAGATAAAGAGTCATTTTGAAAGCAAAGTTAAAGAACCTTCGAGAAAAAATGCTTAAAAGTTCATGGTAAGCACAGATCTAAGGTAGATCTAAAAGAAATCGAAAGATCTTAGAGATTAGGGTTTAAGAAAACCCAAAAGAAACGAGAAAGATCTCGAAAGTTAACGATCTAACCAGAAAATGTCAAGGACCCACCTTGAAAGGCCATGAATGGCCAGGAAAGGTCGTGGATGGTCGGAGAAAGGCCATGAACACCAGTCGAGCAAGGATTGGACCAAACTCCTTCAAAGTCTGGTCGTGAAACCATATAACCAAACACATATGAGCCATGAAAGGCTGGTATAGGTCCCAAATGTCCACGGAAGACCATGGATTAGGTAGGTATTATGGTGGATTAGGGTTTGGTTTGATGACAGTGACTAGGGTTTGTAGGAGTTACAGAGAGGGTTGAGATATAAGAGGGATTCAAAGGCGGCGATAGGTGAGAAATGAGGTAGGGTAAAAGGGTCGTTTGGGTTAATAAAGAAAAGGGGTAATGGGATCCATTGATCTAAATGATCAACAACTGGGATTAAAGGGGTTAGGTGGGGAGTCCGGGTTGGGTCATTTAAATGGGTAAGGGGTCGGATTTAAAATGAATTGGGCCAGGGGGAATTGGGTTCAAACTGGGGTTAATTTTGGGCTATAATTGAAATGAAATCTGGCTAGATTCTAAATAGCCATTTTTCCCTATTTATTTTATAAAAATAGCAAATTAATTTCTTGAAATAAATTAAAAGTACTAAAATAATTTATGATATATAATTATCAATTTAAAAATACTGGATTTAATTTTCATGAATATAACACAATTAAATCCTAAAAGAGGCTAATATCGCAATTATACAATTTAGCCTTTAATAATATTAAATATTTTTGTAAAACTATGCAAAAATTACCTCAGCTATATTTTAGCATAAATATAAAAGTACAATAAATTAATCACCAAAAATGATAATTTTGGAAATAATTATTGTGGTTTTATGGATAAAATAGGGAAATAAATTGAGTTAAAAACCTTTAAAAATTAAGGAAAAAAAAACATTTGGATATACTTATATATGCATATATATGCTATTTTGAAAGTATTTGCACATTGAGAAATATACAGGAAAAAATTGGGTATCAACAACTGTCCCTCTTTACCCGGGAAGGATGAAAGAGTTGTCGGGTAAAGATATGATGGCCAATTTTGACCGAGCGAAATGGTTTGAAGAGGTTAGGTCGCACCCTGGCTTCTGAGCTGCCAACAAATCCTTGGTTTCACAGGAATCATGTCGTATGTAGTTCAGGATCCATCAGTGAAGTATACCGATGAAGACCTTTCAAGAACAAATGCAATATCTAGGGCCGGGTGAGTGGACGGTTTACGGGAATAGTTAGGTTCGATATGGCTGTGGGAACTGGAGTGGGACCTCTCCTGCTGGGATGGCCGTTGCTTGCTGGTTTACCTGCAATGAAACAATACAGGCGTATTCTATGCATAAATTTAGACATGATGCAAATTCCCGTCGGACCATGAATGTTGTCTTTGGACAGTTAGGATGACGTCCTTAGACCATGATGTCCCGGGCCATAAAGCGTATGATAAAGGATTCGCAGGCCATGAAATGATGCTCTCGAGCTATGAGGATGGTGCCTCCGAACCATGATGCCTTTGAATAATGATATACAAAAGATTGGAAGGGTTCCTCAGGCCATGACATGGTGTTCTCGGGCTATGAAGATGGTGCCTCCGAACGATGACGCCTTTGGATAATTTGGCAATATTTCAGCCCATGAGATGCAGTATGAGGCGATCTTTCAGCCCATGAGATATAGTATGAGGCGCTCTTTCAGCCCATGAGATACAGTATGAGGCGATCTTTCAGCCATGCAGATGCAATATGAGGCGATCTTTCAGCCCACGAGATGCAGTATGAGGCGATCTTTCAGCCCATGAGATGCAATATGAGGCGATCTTTCAGCCATGCAGATGTAGTATGAGGTGATCTTTTAGCCCATGAGATACAATATGAGGCGATCTTTCAGCCATGCAAACGCAGATGGAGGTAGAGTTTTCAGCCATGCAGATGGAGGTAGAGCTTAACCTCAGAAGGTAGAATGGTAGCCTTATGCAATGCAGAAATGCAGATGGAGACATCGTTTAGTCTCGGAAGGTAGAATGGTAGCCTTATGCAATACAGAAATGCAGATGGAGACAGCGTTTAGTCTCGGAAGGCAAAATGGTAGCCTTATGCAATACAGAAATGCAGATGGAGACAATGTTTAGTCTCGGAAGGCAGAATGGTAGCTTTATGCAATGCAGAAATGCAGATGGAGACAACATTTAGTCTTGTAAGGCAGAATGGTAGCCTTATGCAAGAAATAAAATGGCAAATCGTAATAGAGCTTTCTTAGCTGATAGCAGATTGCGATATTATGACTGCTAGGGACATTGTGACACATGGAATGTCACTGTTGTGTGTGGATAGCAAGTGTTGGTAAGTGCAACGGTTCCGAGAGTTGTATTCCCGGACAATGTTTGTCTTGTGAGTGTATCGTATGTTTGATGATTTCATAATCCAAATGCTTGCATCCAAAGAAAAATCGTGAGTTTTGTTAAGGGAGGTTAGTTCTCATCCCCGCTGGCTTTTTCTTGACCTGCTCTACTCTAATCTTGTGATACTGTATGTATTATTGGGTTAGCATTGCTAAACAAAGCAATTTTAGTTATATGCATGATTTTGTAAAAAATATGATATAAGTATATAATTAAGAATAACTTTTTAGATAAGCCGATTACTGTGACGTGGTTCAGGACATTACAACCTCTCTTGCTAAGGAATTTTGAGGGTCCTCCTCAAAATTCTGCCCCAGTTTAATGGGTTGATGTTTCTGATTGTTGCTTGCGATGATTCGGCTGAAATTGCTTTAGAATTTTGAGGGTCCTCCTCAATATTCTACCCTAGTTTCCAACTGCGAGGGGAAATAAAAATTTATTAAATTGTGACCGAACCCATAGGGCTGCCTACGTATCCCCTCTTAAGCGGGAATCAGTTCAGGCGTAGTTCAAATTACATCATACAAGGAAAGCATAAAGATTACATATAGTAACATTTGACTGCATCTGAATTGATCGGCTTCGGCTAGACTTCTCTGTCCATTTCTGCAATTATGAGGGCTCCTCCTGTCAGATCCCGGTGAACCATGTTTGGACCCTGCCAGTTGGGAGAGAACTTCCCTTTGGCTTCATCTTGATGAGGGTAAATTTTCTTTAACACCAGCTGCCCCGGTGTAAACTGTCTTGGTTTGACTCTTTTGTTGAAGGTTATGGACATTCTGTTTTGATAGAGTTGACCATGGAAAACTGCATTCATTCTCTTTCTGTCTATAAGGGCTAGTTGCTCATAATGACTTTTTACCCACTCCACGTCGTCAAGCTCAGCTTCTTATATGATACTTAGGGAAAGAATTTCTACCTCAGCGGGAATGATAACCTCTGTACCATAAACTAGCATATAGGGGGTTGCCCTAGTTGATGTGAGGATTTTGGTGTGATTCCCCAATAGAGTAAATGATAACTTCTCATGTCACTATTTATGCTTCTCTATCATTTTCCTCAATATCTTCTTGATATTCTTATTGGCGGCTTCTGTAGCTCCATTCATTTGAGGCCTATAAGCTGTGGAATTCTTGTGTCTGATTTTGAAAGACTCACACATAGCTTTCATCAAGTCACTGTTGAGATTGGAGCCATTATTAGTGATTATAGACTCTAGAACCCTGAATCGACAAACAATGCGGTCGCGGACAAAGTCTGCCACAACTTTCTTAGTTACTGCTCTGTAAGATAATGCTTCGACCCATTTGGTGAAATAGTCGATTGCTACTAGGATAAACTTGTGCCCGTTGGAAGCGGCAGGCTCGATTGGTCTAATAACATCCATTCCCCAGGCGGCAAACGGCCATGGCGAGCTTGTTGATTAAGCTCATTCGGAGGTACCTTTATCATGTCTGCATGTATCTGACAGCGGTGGCATTTTTGGACATACTGGATGCAATCCGTTTCCATAGTCATCCAAAAGTAACCGGCTCGGAGTATCTTCTTTGCTAAGACAAAACCGTTCATATGTGGACCGCAGGTCCCAGCGTGAATTTCCTCTAGTAGCCTGGATGCTTCCTTCGCGTCGACACACCTTAGTAATCCCAAATCAGGAGTCTTCCTATGCAGGATTCCTCTGCTGTGAAAGAAATTGTTGGACAATCTCCGCAGTGTGCGTTTCTGAGTAGGATTTGCAAGATTTGGGTATTCTCCTTTTGCCAAATATTCCTTGATATCATGAAACCAAGGCTTTCTGTCTACTTCTTCTTCAACATGAGCATAGTAAGCTAGCTAATCATGTATCTTTAATGGAATGGGATCAATGAAATTCTTGTCTGGGCGTTGTATCATAGATGACAGGGTAGCCAATGCATCAGTGAACTCATTCTGGACTCTAGGAACATGTTGGAACTCCGTCTTCGTGAACCTTTTCCTCAGTTCCTGTACATGATGTAGATACGAGAGTATCTTAGAGTTCTTGGTTGCTCATTCTTCACGAACCTGATGTATGAGTAGGTCTAAATCTCTAATCACTAACAACTCTTGAATGTTTATGTCAATGGCCATCTTGAGCCCTAAGATGCAGGCTTCGTACTCGGCCATGTTGTTGGTGCAGGGGAACCTGAGTTTGGCAGACACCGGATAATGCTGACCGGTTTCTGATACTAGGACTACTCCTATGCCAACTCTTTTGAAGTTTGTCGCTCCATCGAAAAACATTCTCTAACCGTCATAGGATTATGCAATGTCTTCTTCTATGAATGATACCTCTTCGTTAGGAAAATACATTTTCAAGGGTTCGTATTCTCCATCCACGGGATTCTTAGCAAGATGGTCTTCTAGTGCTTGTCCCTTGACCACTTTCTGAGTTACGTAGACAATGTCAACCATACTCAATAGGATTTGCCACTTGGCTAGCTTGCCGGTGGGCATGGGCTTCTAAAAGATGTACTTCAAAGGATCCATTCTTGATATGAGATATGTTGTATAGGCACAGAAATAATGCCTTAGCTTCTGATATACCCAAGTCAAAGCATAATAGGTGCGTTCCAATAGAGAATATCGGGCCTCATACGGGGTGAACTTCTTACTGAGATAATAAATGACTTGTTCCTTCCTTCCTGTTTCATCGTGCTACCCCAGAACATAGCCGAAAGCTCCATCCAACACTATAAGGTAGAGTAATAAGGGATTTTCTGGCTCGGGTGGGACTAAAACTGGTGGGGTTGATAGGTACTCCTTGATTCTATCGAAAGCCTTCTGGCAGTCCTCGGTCCATTCGGTGGAGACATCTTTTTTCAGCATCTTAAAGATTGGCTCACAGATAACTGTAGGTTGTGCTATAAACCGGCTGATATAGTTCAGTCTCCCCAAGAAACTCATCAGTCCTTCTTATTCTTTGGTAGTGGAAATTCTTGAATGGATTTGACTTTTGATGGGTCCAGTTCTATTCCTCGGCGACTCACAATAAACCCAAGTAATTTTCCAGCAGGAACCCCGAATGCGCACTTTGTGGGGTTTAGTTTCAGGTTGTACCTCCGTAATCTATTGAAGAACTTCCCCAAATCTTCCATATGATCAGTGGCCTTCTTGGACTTGATGGTAACATCATCCACATATACCTCTATCTCCTTGTGTATCATATCATGGAAAATGATGGTCATGGAACTCATGTAGGTGGCCCTACATTCTTCAGGCCGAACGATATCATCTTGTAACAATACATTCCCTATGACGTAATGAAAGCCGTTTTCTCAGCATCTTCTTCATCCATCTAGATCTGACTGCAATTCATGCTTGGCGCAATTGTCAATCAGGATGTGTATATTTGGCAAAGGGAAGTCGTGTTTTGGACTGGCCCGGTTGAGATCCCGGTAGTCGACACAGACTCTGACCTTCCCGTCCTTTTTTGGCATTGACATGATGTTGGCTAACCATGTCGGATATTCTACCACCCTGAGAACCTTAGCTTTAACTTGCCTAGTGACTTCTTCCTTGATTTTCAAACTCATATCAGGCTTGAACTTTCTTAGCTTTTGCTTTATCGGTGGACACGTTGGATCGGTTGGCAGTTTGTGAGCCACAATAGACGTACTCAGACCAGTCATGTCATCATACGACCAGGTGAATATGTCCTCATATTCCCTTAGAAGTTCTGTGTATTCCTTCTTTTCTGATGGCGATAAGTAAATGCTGATTCGTGTTTCCTTGACGTTTTCTGCATCCCCCAGGTTAACAATTTCGATCTCGTCCAGGTTGGACTTAGGTCTGTTTTCAAAATTCTCAACTTCTTTAACAATATCTTCCGGTATGTCATTTTCCTCTGAATCAATATCCGTTTGTTGCGTTGTCTCATTGCATGTCACAATCATTGGTTCATCAAGATAAGTAATAGTAATGTTGTATAATAAGTAAAGTAATGAGAGAAAAATAATAATGAGTGTTGATTCATAAGAAAGTCAAAATGCTTTGATAAATTTCATAACTGTTTTGAACATTGAAGCTCTTATTACGGGAATTAAAATGCAAAAAGAAAATTATTTAGTAAAAACAGTACATGATGCTTGTTTTAGCCTTGCTACCCCGAGGCTCGTCGGGCTCTGGTTCTCCTGATGGTCCAGTTATTGAGGCGTACCCCTCTGCTTACAGCCTGTATGGAAGGGGCTTCCTCCCCCTCCTCCTCGAGAACAACATAACAGTCCATGTCATTGTCTTCTAGGAACAAGTTCTTCACTGCTGCAAGTGCTTCTTCTTCATCTGACCCGTAAATAATGTCGGCCTATTGAAAAGTTTGTTCCAGACACGGTATTGGCTGCTCCAGTAGAGAGTAAGGACCGTACCATGGTGGCTACCAGTTGTTGAATTCTTCCCAGGTGTAATCATACCCCAGATCGAAAGTGGTGCCATGTTTCTTGAGTTTTATGGGCTTAGCGATTCCTTGGAGATTCTTTCCGAGCCCCTTGCTAGGTTCGTACCCACTCCAATTCAGTATACTCTCGATTTTATTATCCCACCATTTGTATTTGTCAACAGCATTTACCCGTTCAATGTGGTGGTAAGTCTCTCCACCTAGCTTCCTTCTTCCTTCGATTGCCGGAATGGTCTAGCGACTGTATATAGGGTTGCTACCGTCACCGTGAATGATCACCTCTTGATGATTCCATTCGAATTTTACTGCCTGATACAGTGTTGATGCTATGGCCCCAGCAACATGAATCCACGGCCGTCCCAGCAGCAGGTTGTAAGATGTTGGCACGTCTATCACCTGGAAATCGATATCGAACCATATTGGCCCCTTTTGCAAACATATACTAATATCCCCAATGGTGGACCTTTGGGAACCGTCGAAGGCTTTTATATTGATGGCTCCATCCTTTATCTCGTGCAGTCCTTTACCCAACTTCTTGAGTGTTACCAGTGGACAAATGTTGAGATTGGAACCCCCATTGATCAGGATTCTTGTGATGAAATAGTCCTCATATTGCGCAGTGATGTGCAATGCCTTGTTGTGCCCTAGCCCTTCGGGCGATAGCTCATCCTCATGAAAAGTGATCTTATGGCTCTCCAACACTTGTCCTACCATGTTAGCCATTTCTCTGCCAGTGATGTTGCTTGGTACGTATGCTTCACTTAGCACCTTCAACAGAGCATTCTTGTGTGCCTCAGAATTTTGTAGCAAAGCAAGAATGGAGATTTGCGCCGGTGTTTTGTTCATCTGGTCGATGACTGAGTATTCGTTGGCCTATATCTTTCTCCAAAGATCGTTTTAAACGTGTCTCAATGATGGGTGGCCAGTTGGAGGACTGCTTGCTTGAATCAACTAGATGTTTCGGGGTATAGACTCTACCAGTTCGTGTCATACCCTGTGCCGCAATAGTTTCTTCGAACGTAACCTTGCCTTTCCTCCTTGCCTCGGCTTTATAGTCCCAAGGTATAGCTTTTGTATGAAATGGTGTCATGGTCGACATCGCCACTGGGATCAGCGCGACTATCTTTACTCTGAACGAAGCATGTGCCTTGGGTGGTAAAACTGCAACTTTAAACAGTGTGGGGCGTTTGCCGAAGACACGAATTCGACCTCAATTGGCGATGGCGTCATTGCTTCAAACTCAAGTGGCACAGAATATTTACCTCAGCGTCTCCAGATGGCTGAATCTGGACTATGATTGGATTAAGAGTAACTATTGGCTTTTTCGGGTCATCACCTTCTGCGACCAACCCGATTGATCCCTTGGGATCCCAATAACCCTCTATTTCAATCATGTGAATGCCTTCACCCTTATGGTCTGGCAGAGGGTTATTGCGGACATTTGGAGTAGGTTCCTTTTCCACAATAATCTTGTTATCAATTAAAGTCTGGATCTTGTCTTTCAAGGAACGACACTCATCGATGGTGTACCATTTCATGTCGGAATGGTATGCATAGTATTTGTTTGGGTTAATCCACTGAGAAGGGTTCTTAGGGGTTGCAGCAGGGATAAGGGTGACATAACCAGCAGCTTTGAACCTCTCATACAACTGGTCAGTAGGTTTAGCAATGGCCGTATATTGTTTTGGAGGTCTGCGATCAAAATTAGGTCAAGGTCTAGGAAAGTTTTGGCGTGGATGAGGCGATTGATAGTGGGATGGGTGAATATTATAGGTTTGGTAGACATGAGCAGGTTGGGAATATCTAGGTGAAGTAGGTTGATATGTGGGAGGTGGAGGTGATTGATAAGTGGGTGGTGGAGCTTGGTATGAGGGTGAGGGTACTTGGTAATTTAGAGTTGGCTGATATGTGAGTGGAGGTGTTGGGTAGGTTTGGTATTTGATAGGAGATTTGGTCCTTTGTGCAACTATCACGGCTCCTACGTCCCTTTTCTTGGACACACCACCAGACTGTAAGGCCTTATTTGTAACTTGCAAGGCCTCGAAGTTTGTAACCATACCGCTTTTGATGCCCTCTTCTGTTCTTTCACCCAGTTTGATAATGTCGGAAAATTTGTGGCCTTCAATCATCATTAGTCATTCATAATACTGCGGGTCCTGATCCTGGACAAAGAATTTGTTCATTTGTTCCTCCTCTAGGGCAGGTCTGACCTTGGCAGCTTCAGACCTCCAGTGAGTAGCATACTCGCGAAATGTTTTTGTAGGCTTCTTCTTTAGATTCTGAATATAGAATACATCTGGCACATTCTCTGTGTTAAACCTGAACTTGTCCATAAAGTCGGACGCCATTCCTATCCAGCTTAACCACTTCTTTGGATCTTGGCTGATGTACCAGGACAATGCATCTCCTTTCAAACTCCTCATGAACAGCTTCATGCGGATTCTCTCGTCTTTCCCTACTCCAACCAGCTTGTCATAGTACGTCCTAAAATAGACCCTTGGATCACTTATACCATCAAACATTTCAAACATTGGAGGTTTGTACCCCTTGGGAAATTCGACATTGGGTTGTATGCATAGATCTGCATAGTTCAGCCCCTCAATTCCTTTGGTTCCTTCAACGCCTTGAATCCGGCTAGTCAATTTCATAAGTTCATTATCCAGGTTTCTAATATGCAGATCTTTTTCATCAGACTCAGGTGTGTTTGATATATCTTGGGTGGAGTGTGGCATGGTGTCCACGTAGATAGGGGTGTTATGGTGGGCTTGAAAGTGGTCATTTGTGGAGTTTTGAAGTTCTGGGATGAGTAGTGGAGTGTTGTTTGGGGTATGACAGGTGTTACATTGGGTCTTTTGTGGAATAGTGTGAGGAGCGGGATGATTCTGTTTCTTTGAGATGTTTTGAGGCGGTGTAGGGTTTTGAGTATTGGGAAAAGGGATATCTGGGGTGCTGAGGGAAAATGACAGGCTTGCCAAATTCCGGACTTGATCGAGCTCTTCTTGAAATTTCAATAGCTTTTGTTCAAGTTGGGATACATTCTCCTTAGGAACCTGAGTACTATGGCCGTTAGTGGCCTCTACCCGTTCAGTTGGATTCTCCTTTCTGACGTTGTCAAGATCTTCCATCTTGCTTTTGTTCTTATTTTTAATAGGACTAAGAGGAGGAGTGGGTGGAGGGCCCTTGGATCTCCTGGAATAGGATGATGTTGCCATAGTGTACGAACTAACCTTTGGGGAAGGGAAAAACAAAAACAAAGAATAAAACAAAAGGTAACCAAGTTAGTGAGGATCATAGAAAGTTTTGCAGTATTTAAACACATAATGCGGGAATGTAAATCGTGTCCTAATTTAGGGAACTCTTTATACTTGTGGTGGGCCTAGCGATAAATTGATTTGAAGAACTTAGGATGCTAAATGCATCATTTTATTGATAAAAAGTAGATGAATCCCAAATTGACACTAAATAAACAAGAAATGAAAAATCATTAATAGCCTTATTACATTTCATAAAGCAAAAAGATAAAAATCCTATCTATTTGGTCCTAGAATGACCTTCCCCTTGTTCTGCATCCTTGGCTTCATCAAACAGCTTCCCCAACTCACGAAGTCCTAACAATAGGTAGGCCCTAGCTAGATGTCCGCCTTCGGTCCCTTCAACATTTTGGCAATCTTCGACCCTTTTGAGAAACTTTCTCTCCAACTCCACTATGCCTTGCTCCAAGTATCCCAGTTGCTTGTTGGTATTGACAACCATGTCCTTCCATTCCTCAACCAGCTTCTGGTTGGACTCTTGTATCTCGCGGTGTTCGCCCTCGTACTCCCGGAATCTTTTGCGCAGTTGGTTGTATTTGACCTGTGCCTCGGCCCTTTCATCTATAATCCTATGACCTCGAGCAAACCCTAGCTGACCCAGACCATCATGATTGTCTTCCAACCAACTTGAGTAAAAAGGAGCACAACCAGCATGATACCTGTCTGGTTCGATGGTATCTCTCCCCATTATTATCTTGCAGTGCCACATATGCTGGGCTTGGCACTTGTAAGGACTATCATCATTCTGGAAATCAGCCCGGAAATGACTCATCTTGTCGACATTTGGTATAACCTGGTTCCTACCAGCTTGTCTCACAACTCGGAGAGGGACGTAAGGATAGGTTCCTCTCAGACCAATCAGTATCAGGAAAGGTGCATCTCTGGATCGGGCAATGAACTCCTCGGTCGAAAACCACTCGAACATCCATTGAACCTGCTCTTCAGTCAGATTATCAAATAGCTCCACCAATCCTTTGGCACTCTCAGGTTGAGCGAACATATCGAGGATGTAATTCGTTCTCTTTGGATGATGGAAAGCGATGTGATCATCCCAGTCCCTTTGCTGAATCTCTTGTCGATATTCGCCCCTTTGGAGATGTTCCATGAGCCAGAGTTGAAGTAATAAATTGCAGCCTTCGAAATGTTTTGCTCCTTGTTGATACTTCTCCAAGGCTCGATATATGTCAGCAATGATCATGGGCACGATGCTGAATGGCTAACCACTAATTCCCTCCATTAGGGTCTTAGTTACCATATCCAGCTTGGTGTGGATTCTTGCTTTCTTCATCAGAAACACGATCAGCCCCAGAAAATAAAACATGAAGACGAAGACCCTTCGATGGATGTGCCCCAAGGATATGATGACAAACTCATCAGGGTAGGCACGCTAGGATTTGTTGTGACCGTAACTTTCGTACAAATAGTCAAAAGGGATGTAGGACTCCTTCAGACATGTCAATTTTGGATTCTTCTTTAAACCCATCATTTTGAGGAAACCCCTGACTTTACAGTTCTCAGGCATCAGCAGACCCGGAGTTTCCCATACTAGATTGGCCAATCCTTCTATCTCCTCTAGTAAGGGCATCATTTCAATGTTTCCAAAGCGGAATACAGCCCTCTCACAATCCCAAAACAGTGTGCCAGCTTCTATAATCTTGTTATTGGGTTGAATTTCTAGGAGAGAAGGTAGATTTCCCAAATATTTTCGGACAAGAGTTTGATCACTAGAGTAAAGATCTTTCCACCAACTTAGTAGTCTTGGGTGGATGTTGGTGACCATGCAAAATCTAGGGACTTCGTGCCTCATATTTCTGCAAGACAAATACGGTTAGGCCCTTATCCCCACCAGACTCAACTATATAATACCAACAATTAGCATGAAGCATTTAGTTCTCCAAATAAATGCACAGAACGTGGTGGTGTACGTTTTGGGTTTCAGGGAAACCCGGTGGACTTTGGACAAGGCTATCTTAAAGGATCATTATGTGAACAACATAACTGACCCGGCTAGGTTTGACCATGATGCATGTACAATTTGAATAGAGTAAGGTTTCTATGAGGTTTTAGATTGGTACTCTTGAGCAGACAACTCAAGGGTAAAGGCACGGGACCGTCGACTGCACCGCTGATCGACTGGTTTTACCGCAAATATGCCTTTATGAATTTAGGGGGTAATAATATAGGAAGAGCACAACCAATCATTATAAGCGTTGCTATGGTATTTGTTTGGCACAAGTAGAGTATGATGTTGAGCATGATTATGTAATAATTAAAAGCATGTTGGCACGTATTTGCACGTTAAGAAAGTGATAAATATAGCAGTTTCATAATTTAAAGCAGTAATAAAGGAAAGAAACAAGGAAAATACGTCAGCCTTGCAGTTGAAAAGGATATTAAATGCTAAAAGATATTAAACACGTAATTTCACATAAAGAGGTACAAATTCACAAGAACAATTTGAAGTGGTAAAAGCCTAATATCCCCAGCAGAGTCGCCATGCTGTCGCGCCCCCTTTTTTCCCTCTTTGCATCGTAAAATCGGGTTTGTGACATTTTGGGTATAGAAAAACTCATTCCTTTTGGGAACTAGGTTTTACATTTGAAGAGTCGCCACCTAATGATTTAAGGTGCATTAGGACACCTATAAGGTTCACTTCTATGTTTCTTTGATAACTAGAGATAGGGTAAGGGCTTGAAATTATCCTAAGGGGAAGGTATTAGGCACCCCTCAGGATCCACTAGTGTGGTTCCCGGCTAGACAGTTTTTTGAATTTGCAATTTAGCAAGTAGAGAAATATAGGCTCAAATAGTAGGGGATTTACGTTTAAACACATAAGAGAAAGAACAATTATTAAAAGGCGAATTTTGAAACGAAGTTGCATTTTTATAAATATTTGAAAAGATGGAAAAAAAAGAAAAGAAAAGGGGTCCGAGGTTTATTCTTAATATGGATCACATCAATGCGATACCCGGTATGACACTCCTCAGAAGAGGAGATACACGTGGTATTAGCGAACCGGTCATCATATCCATATCTACCCTGCCCACCCCATTAAGGTATTTAAAGCGCGGATTGGTCTCGACCACTATTGCATACTATTACCCATCCCATTCCTATCCTGGAGGAACTTAGGACTACTTTTCCTGAAGGAGAAGGATATTAGGTTGACTTTTAGGTTTCAAAAGGTAAAAAGGCTAAGGCGACATACAAAACACATAGGACTGCACATTAAGGGAAACATGTAAACAAATAAGAGGCTCATGTATACCTCCTCAAGCAAAGCACATAAATAGCAGAACCTAAGTCTAAGAGTATAGTGGAAGTGCAGGAGCAGAGATTTGTTTAAAAACTGGGTTGAGAATAGTAGGGGGTAAGGGTAATTTTAAAATAGTAGTAGTAAAACTAACATTACACAGAATCAACATTTTTTGTACAAACGGGTCAGGGGTTTAAGAGTACATTGCAGGGAGCATATGACCCTAGGAGGGGTCAGGTTTGGACCTGCAAAGTAATAACTGGTGCTGGCATGCCCATAAACCAGCCAAAGAACACAACACATAGAGGGGATATGAAGCATATGACCCTAGGGAGGGTCAGGTTTGGGTCATGCACAACAATTTCTAGTCCTGATATGCCCTCAAACCAACCAAAGAACACAAACACATAGGGAATATGGGGGTTTTAGATTCATAAGTCATAATAAGTGACTGACAGAGTTCATACATAAGAAAAAATACATTAATTCAGAAGAGGAAAGGGCAGATTACAGCACGTTTGGTAATGTAACTTGATTAAACACGAGCAGGAAACAAGCAAGAGTGAAGGAAATAGTAAAGAAACATGTTGTTGTTGATGCTGAAGATTAATTAGAACATACCAGTAAAGAAGCAAATGCAGAAAGAAAACAAGCAAATTTCCCACAGCCTAGACTTGGCTTTCAACCGGTTAGACAAGGCAGAAACACAAGTAATAACAGACGAGAGAGAGAGAGAGAGAGAGAGAGAGAGAGCTTTGAGTGAAGTATGTGTTCTGAACTCAAGTGGTTCGTGTCTTTGAAAGAAGAGAAAGTGCAGGGTATTTATAGCTTCTGAAAATGAGTGAGAAGTAAGGTAACAAGTAAAGTTCTAATATAAACATGGAAACAATCAACAATCAGAATCAATTACACAAGTGACTCCCTTTAATTAAGGAGTCACTGTTTAACGGGTAATGACAAATTCAAAATAAGGAAAGAAGATCAATTTAGAGACAAACTAATTATTGCCATAAAAGAGTAGTAAAAGCATTGAGTAAGTAATCAAGTCTATGTACAGAAATATGCTTATTTTGGAAAAATATTCAGTAAGGCAAAATAAGTAAAGGAATCAATTAACTTTAACAAGCGAGTGAAATTAGAGTTCATAAAAGAAAAGTTTTTGAAATCAGTCACAAGATTGAGATCAATCAAAGAAGAAACATGCTTCTGCACTTCGGTGTATAAATAAAGTGAACAGGGTCATCAGACATGCGAGGCCAAGCACATTGGCAAAAGAAATAATCACAAGCATGCAGTAGTGGAAAAAATAAGCTAGGGTTTAATAGTAAAGCTAGCATTCGATGCATAGTAATCAAGAAGGTCAAGTCACATTGAATCAATAGTGAAGAAAATATAGTATCAGAAACATGCAAAGGTCTCACAGTAGCAGGTGAGGAAACCTTTTGAAAAGTTAGGGTTTCGGCCATAGTCGAGTTGAAAGATAGTAAAAATCAGATAAGTCACGTGAAGAAAACAGAGTCTGAAACTAGAACGTTCAATCAAGTATTCAAACAAACAATTTTAGACCTAAAGACCTAAGGTTTTCGACAACAATCGAGCTCAAAAGACGGTAAAACTCAGAGTCAAACAAGAATGAAGCCAGTAATTTAAACAGACAATTTCCGAAACTCGGGTAAGATTAAAAAAATTAGGGTTTTGTCATATTGAAATAGATAAAGGAACAACATGAGCAAACATAGCAGAATCAGAAACACGTTAAAATCAGAGAAGAGATTTTGAAATAACTTAAAAGAAAAACCCTAATCGGAAAAGATAAAGAGTCATTTTAAAAGTAAAGTTAAAGAACCTTCGAGAAAAAATGCTTAAAATTTCATGGTAAGCACAGATCTAAGGTAGATCTAAAAGAAATCGAAAGATCTTAGAGATTAGGGTTTCAGAAAACCCAAAATAAATGAGAAAGATCTCGAAAGTTAATGATCTAACCAAAAAATACCAAGGACACGCCTTGAAAGGCCATGAATGGCCAGGAAAGGTCGTGGATGGTCGGAAAAAGGCCATGAACACTAGTCGAGCAAAGACTGGACCAAAATCCTTCGAAGTCTTGTCGTAAAACCATATAACCAAACAGATAGGAGCCATGGAAGGCTGGTATAGGTCCCAAATGACCACGGAAGGCCATGGATTAGGTAGGTATCAGGGTGGATTATTGTTTGTCTTGATGGCGGCGTCTAGGGTTTGTAGGAGTTACAGAGAGGGTTGAGAGAGAAGAGAGATTCAATGGCGGCAGTAGGTGAGAAATGAGGTAGGGTAAATGGATCGTTTGGGTTAAAAAAGGAAAGGGATAATGGGAGCCGTTAATCTAATCGATCAATGACTAGGATTAAAGGGGTTAGGTGGGGAGTCTGGGTTAGGTCATTTAAACGGGTAAGGGGTCGGATTTAAAAGGAATTGGGCCAGGGGGATTGGGTTCAAATTGGGGTCAATTTTGGGCTATAATTGAAATGAAATCTGGCTAGATTCTAAATAGCCATTTTTTCCTATTTATTTTATAAAAATAGCAAACTAATTTCTGGAAATAAATTTAAAGTAGTAAAACGATTTATGATATATAATTATTAATATAAAAATTCTTGACTTAATTTTCTTGAGCATAACGCAATTAATTCCTAAAGGAGGCTAATATCACAATTATACAATTTAGCCTTTAAAAATATTAAATAATTTTGTAAAAATATGCAAGAACTACATCAGCTATATTTTTGCATAAATGTAAAAGTACAATAAATGAATCACCAAAAATGATAATTTTGGAAATAATTATTGGGGTTTTTATGGATAAAATAGGGAAATAAATTGAGTTAAAAACCTTTAAAAATTAAGTAAAAAATAATAATAAAACATTTGGATATACTTATATATGAATATATATGCTATTTTGAAAGTATTTTCACATTGAGAAATATATAGGGAAAAATTGGGTATCAACAATCTCCCTAGTGTGAGTACTGCCCTGGGTTCTTGAAGCCCTTGGGAACTCTGACACACTAGGGTCTTAGTTCTATATGTTCATCTCTATTTTAATACCACTAGGGGAATCCCTCAAGTCCTGGCTGCCTTATGTCCCTGAGCATGTAATTTTTGGGCTATTGTGAACTCTGAGAATGAAGGCCTGGCCAGGCCAGGTGTACCATTGGGCCATCTGTAGGCTCCCTATAGCTATTCGACTTTGTAATTTATTCTATTCATTCTAGGTCTATAATAATTCTTATAATAATATTTTGGGGTATTAGTAAAATTGGGAAAAGGGCTTTTATCTTATACTTGCACTGAAATGGGTAGAAATACTACCTATAGGTTCATTACTTAGTTAAAATGTGCTATTATGTTCAAACATTATCAGCTATCATGTGTAAGAAATCATTCCTAGGTATTTTATCTTCGCTCAAACGTGTTACTTTCAAGTTATTGTAGAAATCTTGCCTATAGGTATGTTATTCTTAGAATGTTCTATTATTATATGTTAGCCATCCTGCCGATAGGTTCTTCATTTGGTTCAAATGTGTTCGACTCCTGCTTATTAGAAATCATGCCTATAGGATCTGAAACCAGTTTTAATTATAGAATTCATGCCTATAGGATCTGAATCAGTTTAGTTAATTGTTCTACTCATTCCTTTAGGAGTCTTCAATGTTGTGCTAATTATCATCACTAGAAACTATGCATATAGGACTCAATTAACTAATTGTGAACATAATCCTGTGATTACCACAATTAGTTACTACATAAAAATGCCTATTTATCATGCCTATAAGTTTAATCTCTTGTACCTGTAACCAGTAGGCGACCATGTAGGTTTCAGAGATTGTAAATTGCCTGCTCATTAAATCTAGAATCATATAGAGATCGTGCTTATAGGTTTTTGCAACTTCAACTTGTTAAAATCTGCAATTGTCTTTGTTAATCAAGTTTTGCTTGCATTTGTTGTTTAAGTGCAGAGGCCAACTTGAGCCCTTATTTGCTTATAAGTGAAAGTTCAAAATGTTTTGTATGTCACCTAGTATTTTTCATTTTTGAGCAGCCTATGTTAAAGTCTAGAACCACCCTGAGATAGAGGTCCAAATAGCTCCTCGATCATAGGCATGTGACGGGCAGTGCACGCGTAGGGTATGACTTAGAATTGACTAGTGTGCTTTAGTTAAACAACTTAAAGATAGTAATGGGGTAGCAGGAGATGATAGTCTGTACCTGCTGAATAATATGAATAACACCCCACCTTGAGGGAATTACGAAGTATTATTTATATTGCATGGGGTGATCCTTTAGGCTAAAAAACATAGGACCCTCCCCCCCATATTTGTTTTAAAATCAATCATTTTATTTATTTGACCTTTCACTTAGACTAATTCATATAATTCAAGTTCGGTCGGGACCCACATTTGTGGACCTCGAAGAGTGCATAACACCTTCTCTTCGAGGTAATTTCGAGCCCTTACCCGATATCTGGTGACACAAACTAGTTAGACAGAGTTATCTGCAAATAGGTGCCCTAATGCACCTTAATTCATTAGGTGACGACTCTTATCTTTTAATACCTACATTAAAGAGTTTTCATGTGTCGAAACCTGCTTTTGCGAGAAAACAGGGCGCGACAACACACATATTGGATGACATTGAAAGTATGGTTTCAATTTTCTAGAAGCGCTTATGAGTGCAAGTGCTAATTTCTCTAAGTGTGGATATCTAGTTTCTACTTCCCTTAAGGTTCGACTTACATAGTAAACGAGAAATTATATACCTTGGTCTTCCTGAACTAGGACACCACTTACCGCGATTTTCGACACTACCAAGTATAAGTAGAGTTTCTCATCTGCTTTTGGGGTGTGAAGCAATGGTGGGATCGATAGATATCGTTTTAATTCTTCTAATGCTTGCTGATACTCCGGGGTCCATGTGAAATCATTCTTCTTCTTGAGTAAAGAGAGAAATCTATGGCTTCGATCCGATGATCTCGAGATAAATCGGCCTAAAGCAGTTATCCGCCCAGTTAGCCTCTGCATGACTTTTACTCTGTCCATGATGGTGATGTCTTCGATGGCCTTGATTTTATCGGGGTGGATCTCGATTCCCCGATTCGACACCACGAAGCCTAGGAACTTGCCCGAGCCGACCCCAAAAGCACATTTCTCGGGGTTGAGTTTCATGTTATACTTCCCCAAAGTCTTGAACGTTTCCTGCAAGTGAGCCAAATGGTCCTCTGCGTGCAGGGACTTACCTAGGATGTCATCAATATAGACTTCCATTGACTTACCTATTTGTTCTTCGAACATCGTATTTACTAGGCGTTGATAAGTAGCTCCTGCATTTTTTAGCTCGAATGGCATTACATTGTAACAATATGTTCAATATTTGGTGATAAATGAGGTCTTCTTCTGGTCTTTCGGGTTCATTTGAATTTGATTGTACCCGAAATAGGCATCGAGAAAGGTAAGGATCTCGTGGCCAGCTGTGGCATCGATCATGCGATCGATGTTAGGTAGTGGAAAAGAGTCTTTAGGGCATGCCTTGTTTAAATCCTTGGAATCTACAGACATTCTAAGTTTGTTCCCTTTTTCAGGGACTAGGACTACATTGGCTAACCATTCAGGGTATTTTACTTCCCGAATGGACCCTATTTTGATAAGTTTAGTTACCTCGTCCTTTAAGAATTCATGCTTTACCTCGGATTAGGGCCTTCTATTTTGTTTCACCGGTTTGAACCTAGGGTCAAGACTTAGCCGATGCATTTTTATCTCTTGTGGGATCCCTATCATATCTAAATAGGACCAAGCAAAACAATCCATGTTATTGATAAGAAATTGGATATGCCTTTTCCAGAGTTTTGGGGTTAACCTCATTCCCAGTATACCTTTTGCTCGGGCAGATACTCGATCAATATAACCTATTCCAACTCCTCGACAATTGATTTGGTAGCGTCGGAGTTTTCGAGAATAATAAAGGTTCGAGGGGTCAGAAAATTCTCCTTTTCGTCTTCTTCTTCTTCTTCTTCTTCTTCTTCTTCTTCTTCTATCTCTTGCTTTCCTGATTCGATCGAGGCTGGTAGCTGTAATTGCTATTTTGTTTCCTATTTAACTTTGGCGCACGACCTCTCCGAGGCTGATAACGTCGATACCGATATTACCTCATCAACTGAAAACATTTCCTTTGCAGCATGCTGCTCCCCGTACACTATTTTCACACCGTGCGATGTCGGGAATTTCATCATTTGTTGGAGAGTCGAAGGAACTGCCCTCATGTTGTGAATCTAGGGCCTTCTGAGTAGGGCATTATATCTCATGTCGCCTTCGATCACGTGGAACTTGGTATCTTGAATGGTTCTAGCCACGTTCACTAGTAGATTAATTTCCCCTTTAGTTGTTTCACTGGCCATGTTGAAGCCGTTTAAGACCCGAGCTGCGGGCACAATTTGATCTTGCAGGCCGAGCTGATCCACGACCCTCGATCGGATGATACTCACCGAGCTAGCTGGATCCACTAAAACATGCTTAACTTGAACTTTATTTAATAAGATAGAAATTACTAGAGCATCATTATGTGGCTAAGAAATTTCTCCCTGGTAATTGATATTTTAGTGCGCTTGAACACATGCCCTTATAGAATATCGACACCACCAACAATCATATGAATGACATGATGTGGTTCTTCAGGTTCACTTTTCCTATTGGCGTCTCTGTTCATGAAATGATTCTTGGCTTGATCACTAAGGAACTCTTGAAGGTGGCCCTTGTTGAATAGACGGGCTACCTCCTCCCTTAATTGACTGCAATCCCCGGTCTTGTGACCATGCGTGCCATGATACTTGCACATAAAATTTGGGTTTCTTTGGGAAGGATCGGTTTGTATGGGTCTGGGCCACCTAGTATCTTTGATCCTTCCGATTGCCTATATAATGCCTGATGCATCGATGCTAAAGTTATACTCCGATAAACGGGGTGCCTCTATGGTATCGGCGTGTTTATCAAAACCACTTTTGCTCATAAGCCCCGAGAATATTTTTCCTCGATTGTTCCTTCGATCATTCCGAGCTGGATTGGGCCCCCAGCCACTTCTTCTTCGATCTGCGATATATGGCTGACATCATTATCTGTTCAAACTTATCTCCCTATCAATGTCCCTCGGAGCTTTAACTGCCAACCTGTTTGGATGTACCAAATCGGAGGGGCTCCTAATTGGTCGTCGTCAACCTTGATCTTCGGTTGAAATTGATTGTGCATATCTGCCCAAGTTATAGCTGGATACTCGACCAAATTTTGCTTTAACTGTCGTGATGCTATCGAACTATACTCGTTCAACCCCTGGGTGAAAGCTTGAACGACCAATCATCTATGACTGGTGGTAACTCCATGCATTCCATTTGAAATCGGGACACAAACTCTCTCAGCATTTTGTTATCCCTTTGTCTTATCTTGAAAACGTTTGATTTTCTTATTGCGGCCTTTATAACCCTAGTGTGTGCCTTCACAAAACAATCTGCTAACATGGCAAATGAGTCGATGGAATTCGGTGGCAAGTTGTGATACCAAATCATTGCTCCCTTTGGTAGATTTCCCCAAATATTTTCAGCAAAACAGACTTGATCTTATCGTCTTCTAAGTCATTTCTCTTTATCCCGCATGTGTACGAAGTTCATTAGTATTGGTGGTCCCGTTGTATTTCGATATATCCGGCATACGGAACTTCCTAGGAATGGGTTTCGTAGACGCACTCTGAGGAAAAGGCTTCTGCACAAACTTTTTTGAATCCAAACCCTTTAAGATCGGAGGTGCCCCCGGTATCTGATCAACTCGTGAGTTGTATGTTTCCACTTTTTTGTCATTATCTTGGATTTTCTTTTCTTCCAAATCGATTATTTTAGTGAGGCCCTCGAGCATTTTCATAAACGTGTGTTATCAGAATTAGTACTGAAACAACCCCAATTATCCTTAGCCCCACGGTGGCCGCCAAATTGTTTATCACTTTACCCTAAAATTTGAGTAACAATTAAACTTATATTGTGGTTTTAAAAATATGTAATTTAGTCCAATACTAATTGATAAACAAGGAATTGAATATATAAATTGAAGAATAAAGTAGGTCAAACCAGTGTGCAAGCCATGTCTCAACCTTGATCTGTGACAGTCTCGAGGTGGGCTAGTAAGAATAGTAAATTATAAGGCAACTCTGATGAACAATAAGCAAGAAAGTGATGAATGCATATTCTCTTGTTATTGATTATGTTACAAATGAATGGGCTCCCCTTTATATAATAGGGGAGTCCTAAATAAGGTACACTTCTAATTATAGTAGGGAATCTTATTGGAAAGTTGTTTAACCGTCAAGGACAAATCCGTTCTGGATATTACACCGTGATCTTCGGGCGATTGCGGGAATCTCGCTCTTTCTGTTATTAAACCATAACGGTATTATCTCGAGGATGGTCATACTCGTCCTTGGTCTCCATCGAGGATCCTCAAGTTCTATACTCCGCTATTGGGCTCAAGCCAGGTCCATTTTGAGCTTATTCTCGAAGCAACTCCCCGAGCCTACGAATTAGGGCATACCTGATTTCGAACGTATACAGTGGGGACCTTAAAAATTTTCATTTGAACTTCGTATTTTCGAAAAAGAATTGAGCGAGACGATCACCTCGGTAGGTTAATAGATGCATCTATGGTTCGCGTTATTCGACCCTCGGTAGTGCACAATTTAATTTTATGTTGGATCGGGCCGTACACCTCTGCATTTCCTATATATATTATCCTCAGGGAATCGTGCGTAATATTTTGCAAGAAGATAGTGTATCTAAGGGCTTTCCCTTGATTTGAATTATGACAACCTCTTTGATTAAATCCACTATATCTATATATATGCGCTCTGGTTAAGGAGGGAACTTGATAGTTGAGAGCTTGAGTAAATTGTAAAGAGGGGAATTGTACCACATATGTTATACTTGTTTGTTTCATATATTTACTCTGTCTCATCTTTATTTACTTCTTACTATACCTGATATTATTGGACCACTAGTAAGTGTCAAAGTCGATCCCTCGTCACTACTTCTTCGAGGTTAGACTGGATACTTACTGGGTACGCATTGTTTTCATACTCATACTACACTAGCTGTACATTTTCATTGTACATGCACCCATATGTCTAGTGGCCTAGTGGGCACGACAGCATGGTTGATACAGAGGTGAGCTGTATCTTATGAGATGATCCGCAGCCAGCAGAGTCTCCTTTAGAGTATTATATTTCCTTTTCTGTCCAATTTGTATTCCAGACAGTTATTGTATTTCATTTTAGTTCCTAATAATTGCTCATGCACTTGTGACACCGAGTTCTAGGATGATTATGGGATATTCACTATTGAAGTTGTAAACATTTTTACTTATTTTGTAAATATTATCTTTTACTAGTTAAATTGAAGGAAATTTACTATTTCAGAAATATTAAAAATAAGAATTCAATTAACTATTTAGTGTTGGTTAGCCCGAGAGTGGTGTCCGATGCCACCACGACCTTTAATGGTTTTAGTGTCGTGACAACTTGGTATCAGAGCGCTAGTTTCGAGAGTCTACATGACTGTTAGGAGCACTTCCCTTCTTGGTTCCTCATTGTGTGGTTTGATTCCTTTGAGGCTTATGCCTTTGTTTCGTTCCTACTCAATCTTATGCGACGTGAAGCACTTGCTATCGATCAAATTGAGGAATTGCAATGGTACTACAGATGCGATACGGGAGGTTTCCCCTTGCGTGGTTGATTGGGCTATTGTCATTGCCTTGCGGAAGGATATTCCATCATTTCAGCTCAGTAGCTATACTTTCGAGAGCTTCAAGGCTACACACAGGTTGCTATGATGCTCATAAGTTGTTAGCGCTTAGTATTAAGGTGATGGTAAGATGCTTGCCTATGTGTCGGGGCGGTGAATGACTTGAGAGGGGGTTTGCTCAGCGCATGATTCAGAGATTCGGTATTTTATTTCCGGCGAAGGAAAAGGCAATCGAACAACAAATGTTTAGGATTGGGTTGATGAAGAATGAGACTTGGTATTTTTGAGCGTGGTAGAATTTTCATCCATGATGTGGTGTCATTGTCCTTGTTGAATACGTTAAGTTCGTCGGTGTTATGGTTTTCTCCAATTTGCCTTTAGGTAGAGTAGCGTGAAATAGTGACGGAGAAGCGGCTATCAGAGTTTGTGGTGTGCGGTGGTTCGGGATTTGAATCGGTGTTCCAGGTTTTGATAGCTCAAGAAAAATGATCTTTGAAGGGGTTTAAATTTGTTAGCGATCTAAAGAGGGGGATAAGGAAAGACATGCGGGAATTGTCATGCGGTGGCTAAACTTCTAGAAGGCCAAGTGTGAGAAACATGTGTTGAGTAGTTACTTAAAGGAGTGAGTTTGACCTAAGTAGGAGAGTGGCGGAGTAGCGCATGGGTTCTGTGGTAGGAAGACTACACGCATTGAGGAAGTCTAGAGTGATTCGGGATATATGGCGGATAGTGACTGGGTCTACGGACGTGTGTAGCTGGTGAATGAGCATGGGCTCTAGATGGGTTACTAATTTTGTAGTATTCTACCCCGTACAACGACGTTGGAAGATATCGGCATGTAATTTACACAGGTGGGTTATCTCATGTGAACAGGTTAGCGGTCGTGTGGTGTCGACGAAACTTCTACTAGGGAATCTACTGGTTATCTGGCGAGAGGTTGAATATGTAAACGTAGCTAGTGATTCAGAGTATTCAGGAGATGGTTAACAGGAAGATTTCGAGGAAGTTTTGCAGGTTGATTGTGAAAGATCATATCAACGAGGGAGGAAGAGTCTTGGTGGGTTCCAGGTTATGCAAGGGTAGCTTCGAGCTAAGTGGGAAAGTCTCACCGCCTACGATTGGATTGTATGGTGATTTACTTATGAGGTTTCTGGTAATCGGCATATGGATGGGTTATTTTGTACGCGGTGAAATTAGAAGACTTGATTTCTCACTGTCGAGACATTTCAGGAGCATACCCCGGGACCCCGAGGGCATGAGGCCGTGACCGAATCCTCGACCTCAGAACTCTTCAAAGCCCGACTCAGAGAAAATGAAGAACGAAGCCAGGACAGAGGGGGAAGCTCTCTAGGCACATGGCTACGTCTGACAGGCCCTACCTATCCAGAGCCTATGCTGAAGCATCATGTCAAGTCATCCCATCACCGTACTTTGTAATTAATCCCTACATACTTGTAGCCGAGTCTCCCCTCCTATATAAAGAGGACTCGCCCACCTTGTAACGGATGATGTTGCTCCATTTCTCCACAAGTGCAATAATATCTTCTCTCTCTCTTCTCTAATTTGCTTATTCCCCTTGGCTCAAAGTCATTTATCTTCGGTTACCACATGGTATTGGCCCGAGGCCGCCCCCGTATTCATTGCCTCTTAACTTGTTCTCCATTCTATAGCTTAATATTGACTAAAAGAGCCCTATCTAATTATACCTTTAACTTTTATCCCATCCCCGTCTGTCCCCGATAGTTCGAGATTGATACCAACGCCGACCCCGAGGTCTCGTCGACCATCTTTGCACCCCGGCAACAAGCCCATTTGGTTTGATTACTGCCCCATCTTAGCTCGCATTTTATCATTATGCTTCACGTTCTTAGCATTAACTGCTTTAACAACTAGCTAGAGAATAGATCACGTATTTTTAGAATCTCATTTACAAATTTAATTGTTGTTACCAATTTCACGGTAAACAGTTTGGCGCCCACCGTGGGGCTAAACATAATAGTGATTATTTTCTTGCTGGTTTCGTCTCACAAACATACATTATCTTTCACACTTTTTCTTGTCCAAGATCCTTTGATTTCAGGTCAAAATGTCTAGCTCGGTAAACGGAGTTGAGAACGACAACCTCAAAAATCACGGGGAAAATGGCGTGGCTATCCCAACCACTAGAGCACCTCCACGAAATCCTGATATCGCTCCTAGACCGATCCTAGCAGACGCAGATTCACAGGACGTACAACAAGTCGACGAAACTTCTCACACTGATAGGTGCGTACGGACAACGACCAACAAGAAGCACAAAAAACCCCAGCCCGGGTAGAACATGAAGTTAGTCTTCATGTTATTTTTGAAATGTAGCAGGCACGATAGTTGGGTATCGCTTGGCTGCAAAGTCGCCTGGGGACCCCCAACGCAGTAGCGACGAAGACATCTCCTTACGATGAGTTAGTACCCCAGAGATCAAGTAACGATGGGTCAGCAACCGACCTCGCCGTAGTGAGGATGCTTGGGAATCTCTTCAAAAGGATCGAATCGGATTCGTGGAAGCTCTTACAGCAACCGTCTCCCGAGGAAATGGTCCCAGAACTCGCTTCAAAGAAACCCGAAATGCTGAAACTCCCTAGGTGCGACAGGACCTCAAATCTCTACAGGCGCACCATCACTTGCTCGTGCTCATTCGGAGGCAGCGACACCCGAGATGATGAGTTTGAGCCTGTCTCGTTGAGGAAGTTCGAAGAAACTCTTTCGAGAGAAACCGTGATGCAGTGCCATTGCCTGGCACCTGACCTCCCAAACTCTCTTACCGTACCAACGTGGTACTCCGCGGAAGCGCGCACCAGTGCCATTAAAGCAGTACCGAGAGGGCCCGATACACCTGAGGCTGAATGAAGAAGAAATGAAATACCGCAAGAAGCCGCACCCTATTCCCTGATAGGACGAATGAGATTGCTCCCAGTTTCGGATGATCGGCCAACACAGGACTTCACCCAAAGCCTAACGAAGCATGCCCAACGATTCCAGGGCATTTCAAGCAAAGCTTGATCCAGTACCCAGCCGAGGTCAGGTTGGATGCCCACACCTAGCACCAGCCCCGAATCAAGGCCATGGACAACCTTCCAGGAACCTCCTTGGGTTCGGTATATCCAAGCAGACTCCCGAAAAAGAAGCTGATACAAAGCAGATGGAGGTATCATCCATGCGTGGCGAATGGAAGGAATGACTTGAGATGCAACCTACCTTGCAACAATAGGGAGATGGCCCGAGGACAACACCCTCGAGGAACCTCCGATGGAACCAGATTCAACAAGGCACAACTGGTAGGGAAACCCCGCCCAGCCGAGTACGATTTCAACATTGCTATACCAAACATCGTGATCACCATAAGCGAAGCCGGGAATGCCAGGTGGCTCAGACCTGTTCGACCAAAACCCCTTCAAGAGAATTATGGCCCGGCGCGAGAACCACAGGGCGCGCGGGGTCATAGGCTCAAAAGAACGATATCCGTGCTATTTAATTAAGATCGCCACCAAGTATCATCGAGCGGTCAGGCTCGAATCTAGCTCCAAGGGAGGAAGGATATTGGGAAAAACGAAGCTGACAAACCACAACGTATTGCCACGGCAGTAAAAGGGCGGCGGCACCCTTCAAAGATCCATACAATTTAGAGAGAAAGTGCTCATCGCCGGGAAAAGACCGTTCCGGGGAATATACCCAAAGGACACCCTTGCATCCAAGGAAAGGGATGCCAAGACTTTGCCTCGGCCTCATATTCACGCGTTAGTAATCCCCTCCCTCATTTAACCTATTCCAAATAAAGCATATGTTAATTAATGCAGGTGGCTCGACCAACTATACCGACAGCGTTAGGCCAAAGCCAATAGGGCAATTCGGACTAACGAACCAAATCACTCCCACACCTCGAAACTTTGGTGGATTCCAGACGTCGATCGCCACAACAACCAGGAAGGCCGCTCCCTCTATACAGCTCGCTTGAGCTTGGACTGGAACGCCGAGCCCGCAAAGCGCGGACGTTTTGTTCGAATGACAACAACCACACCACCCAGAGGCGATTTCGACCCCACTTCGCCAAAGGGATGAAACTCCCCGACAAAGGTGGGACTAAGGAATTCGACAAAAAGCTATACGTGACGAGAGAAAATCCCTCACCATATGACCCACCGCCGGCATCAATGCCTTCGCCCTCAAAGGGTAAGCAGAACTGCTTCTTCGGCCAAGCCTGGTTGAACGCGGCGGAAGCTGCATTAGGGCTCGTGCCCTAAAACGACAGCAGGGAAGGACTACTCCGCTCCTTTAATTGTTTCTTTCCTTTTACTAACCTACATGCAGGCAGTCAGCCGAGGCATTCAGAAGTTCTAAACTTCACTCAAAGATCTGAGGCCTCCGCGGGACCCGCTGAGCTCTCTTTCCTTGACCGGGTTTCCGACCTAAAGGTCCCGACAACAAGATTATTAGCGGAGCAACATACCCCAAGAAAGGGGTCCGACAAGATCCCAGTCCTTTCTTCTATAGTCAGACTACGTACGATGACCTCCTCTTAAGGGCACCATCCCCTCGGAAGGGCCAATAAATGGCAGGCTAAGTTCCAAAATGGAATTATGTAAATGGATCAGATAATCAGAAGAGCCGCACCCATGCGGGCCGAGCTCACAGCAACGGGACAATATGTAGATACAACATATATTTACGCCAAGCAATAAAGAATACCTTTTCGGCATTTCATATTTCGGGAAAGGTGATTTCGACATACTCGCGACAAATGTTTCTCCATCAAATGAGTCTCGATATACTCAGAGACTTAGCGTTAGCGATTCAAAAACTTGCATGACCCCAAGGTCGGAACTCCGGGCTCATCAAGCCCTTGGAAGGCAACTCCGAGCTCACGAGAAGCTATCTTCAAGCATAAACAAATTCGATGACTCGGAGACTGCTGTTAATCGACATACAACTAGAAAACCCAAAAATGTAAGACCCCTACCGGGCAGCCTCTGCGTAACTAGATCTATTCTACAAACCATAAGACCTCAATAGGCATGACAAACTGTAAGACCTCAACAGGCATGACATACTGTAAGACCTCAACAGGCATGACAAACTATAAGACCTCAACCGACATGAAAAATCCCAAAGTTTAGGCTATACATCGCATTTGTAAGAATCCCTAAAGGGCATACCCTCGATGTAGACGCCTAAACTATCACTAGGGATCAAAAATGGCTACGGCCAAATGCATATGACTATGGTCAAAACGGCTGATACGGCCAAAATAACGCGACTCGGGAACGCCCGACTGTTGCTAAAAAATTGCAGGCCACTACTCCAAATATATTTCAGAAAGAACCAGTTAAAACAGGCTTCCCTCAATAGGCAAAAACGAGCTCCGATCATATCGGCTCCAAATTGCAAGAGCGTCGATCTACTCGACCTACGAGCTATGAACCTTACGAGGTGCTCGTAACATCACCGACAACGACTTGAAATTGAGGTTCCTCTGGAACCGATGACGGGTCAGGCAAAAATACTATAAAAAGACCTTAACGAGCGAAAACAAAGCCTACAAAAAGCCCATGGGCAAAAACAACATAAGAGCCATTGTCGCTAGCTAAGCAAGCCTACGGGACTCATACTGAAAGGTTTCTACGACCAAAAAGTGTAAGAGCCATTGTCGCCAGCTAAAAAATCTTGACAACTTGAGGATTAAAATGAGCTCGAATTGTAACCCGATTCGGAGACCGAATCCAAAATAGTTAACTGTGCAAAGCCTCCTGAAAGGTCTCAACGACCAAACGACATAAGTGTCGATATCGCCGACTAGAGAATCATGGAAATTTATGGGTTGGTCACAACTCGAATCGCAATGTGACTCGGAGACTAGCCCCAAAAACTGCAATATATCCAACCATGCGACATAAATGCCACTATCGTCGGCCAGAGAATCATGGAAATTTATGGGTCGATTATAGCACGAATCGCAACAAGACTCAGAGACTGGACCCAAAAGCTGCAACATGCCTAAGGGCTCTACATCAATGTCACTGCCACCAGCCGAGTAAACCTCTGGACCAAGCGCCCATAAGGTCCCTTCGACCTAAAGCACAAAAGCCATATCCGCCCACGCAGGCAGGAAAGAGCCTTAGGGTCAATTGAAGCACGAGTCACAATGCGACTCGAAGACTAATACTAAATGGTCGGGCCCGACACAGTGGCCCCAGCACCTGCTCGCGTCAAGGAGCGCACTTAAGAGCCCCCAGATCTGTCCAATCCATTCCTGACCTATGAGGACATCGCCAAACACAAAAACCGGCCTGACCGTTCGAAAGCAACAATAAAAAAAGATAAAAAAAGGTACAGAAGAAATAAAGCTTCAAATTCTTTCTTATATATTTCACGCGCAGAAAGGGCACATCATCCATCTACGGGCATGTCCTACATATATTAGAGATAAAGTGACAAAATGACAAAATCTACACTCTATGTTAAAGGGCTACAACTTGTCAAATTCTCCCTCGGCAACGTCAACAAGAAGTGACCGAGCAGCATACTCGTCTGCCCTTGCTCGAGCCAATTCCTCCGAGAGAATGAAGACCCTTGCACCGACCTCCTCGAGTACCTTTCTCCGGGATCTACAACGGATATATTCCTCGATCCTCTTCTCCCGATCGAGGGCTCGCTTCAGTTCGGCTTGGGCATTAGCAGCATCTTTCATATGAATCGCTATCTTACGATCAGCCTTGGTTCGGCTTAATGCCGCTTCTACCCGAGGATCGATTATCTCGGCTCTGACCTTCAAGAGATCAGATTCAAGTTTCCCAATCATATCCGCTTGAACTTTGGCATTGTCATGAGTCAAGCTGAGTTGGGCCTCGAAGGTAGGGTCCTTAGCCGAGATGCTCATTTCCTCTAAAGCTCGAGCCTGCACCTGAGCCCTTAGCTCCTCGCAAGCAACTCTAACGCGATTGGCATCGTCCTTGAGGTACTCCAAGGCCTCTGCCTTTTTCTACAACTGATACGACAAAAGGGAATTAGCCTTAAGGTAAGAAAGGAGCGAAGCACGCACTACAGGAAGTTACCTACTCTATCAAATAGCTCTCATAGTTTGAGCTGTGGTATGCCTTATATCGCCAATGCTGCAGCTCAACTTCCTTCTCCTCGCTAAGGAGCCTAATAGATACGCCCTTACCCAGAATTTTCTAAAGCTTGGCCCCTTGACGAAACAGCTCAGACTTAAGCCCATCACAGACCTGCACGAGGAAGATTCAATAGAGGGAGGAGGACATGGGATACAGGGAAACTATACATAAAACTCACCACAAAGTGAAGCCGACGGACTTCCTCGAGTTCAGAACACACTCCTATTGATCTTGCCCCTAAGGCCCCAAAAGAACCGACCCCGGGCACAACATATTCACTCAAAGGAACTGCCGGCCGGGATTCAGGCACTCCAGGAGAAACAGACTCGGGCGACGCCCTTTCCTAAAAAATGTGAGCCCGGCTAGCGCCACTCAAAGCTCCGTCACACCCAGGGTGCCGATCTCTCTTATCTCCATCATCCCTCGACCCGAAAGACAATAACTCCTTCCCATCTTCGGAAGAACATTGCCCCATCCCGGGGAACCACCCGATATCTGTAAATGGCAAAAATGGAAGGGGAAAGGGTTACCTCGGGTATACAAAGGCAAGGCAAAGGTAGCATATGCGCATACCTTGGTATTACGCTCCCCATCCAATACAGAGTACAGCTTGCCATCTACGCTCGTCGTAGGATGAATGGGTCATCTAACCTCCGACCCAACCGGGCAGGTCATGAACCTCACCCGACATCCACGAAGTTGCTGCAACAAGGGAAACAACATTATTACTCAACTGATTTTCACTATATGCAGAATCTAAAAAAAGCGTCAAACGCCTCACTCACGTGCATAATTCCACCCTTCGGTCAATGGCAAAAACTCTACAAGGATAATATCGGTCGTCCGGACCTAAATAAACCAACTAGCCCACTCTCGATCCTCGCCGTCCTCGTTACCAACAACAAAGGGCGTGGATGAACGACACCTCAGAGTTAGCATGCCTCAATGATGAAGGGCAGATATAGCCTGACAAGGTGGTCAAGCGTGAATTCAAGCCCGGACTTCTCCGTAAAAAATCCCATCGTCAGCACCGTTCGCCAAAACGTCGGATGAATCTGTGATAGGGTAACCCGATACTTCAAGCAAAAATCAAGCACAACCCTATCAAGGGGGCCAAATACGAAAGGGTATAGGTACATGCTCGAGAACCCATCAGTGAAGTCTGCAATGCCCTTATCTAGGGAAAGAACCTACAGTGTTACCCCCTCGCTCCAGTCGCAGTACCTCCTCGCCATCTCCAGGTGTTCCTCTTTTATCAAGGACGTCGTCTCCAGAGCAAAATCCCTCGGTTCCTGAGCACTAGGAGCAGTGCCCCCCGTCGCCTGCTGGATCGGCCCCGAAGTGGTTCCCATGACTATGGTGAAACTAACAGGTCAAGGCAAGGGCGCGCACCAACACATTGTGCGCCTAAAGAGATTAAGTACCTCGTGCCAAAGCAGAAAGGTAGCTATGTAAAAGTGGTGAAGTCTTGCCAAGGAGCTAAAGCCGTCCCATATATACGCGAGAAGCAGCGATGATTTGCCTGCCCAAGGCAAGCCCCGGGAAGCCAACAACCTCGATACAGATCGACGGGTCGATACCCGATCCAAAAAACATCCTCCAACGAGGAGCCAAGACTCAAGGGATTGTTCGTATTATCTCCATGTTCGGGGCAGCACTCTACATCAAGAACCCCCAGCCCAAAGAAGTCGGACCTCGATGAGCTTTAAATGCCAACACTCGATGTAAGGCAAGCACCTAGTCTCGTGACCCCCTCTTCCTGAAAAGAGGAATAAACACAGGAAGCTCCAATGGCAAAAGCTCCACGAAGGTTCGAGGAAGCGCCCAAATATGAGCAAACTCCCCAGTAGAAGTCAATCCTATTCATTCTAAAAAGGTTATCTATATCAAGATCAATAGGGACCCCTGGGTACCCGAAGATGGACTTCGTCCAGGGTAACATTCCCGAAAGCCCCGAAATTTTACACATGATCTCCAAACAACTCGAAGGGCATCGGTAGCCTGGATATATCAGAATCAATCCAAGATTAGTCTAAAATAGGACGACAGGTTAGAGAAAAGCCATGTCGATCAGCATAAGATCAGAATGAGCGCTCGCGCTCAAGTCAGATATTAGTGGTCAGCAAATAAAAGAAGGCATTTGAAGAGCCTCGAAGGGCAAGAGAGCGTACAGAAACAAAGCGAAGTAAGGAAAGCAAAAATCAGCAAAGTATATTCTTATTCATAAAAATTTGCATACAAGCAGCCCTTAAGGGGTCGTTACATACAATTACAAAGGCCTACAGGAGTCTACGCCTAGAGAAATAGGCAAAGGGATGCACGTGCTATATGAAAGCCCGAAGACCAACCCACCTTCGTAAGTCCATAACAGGCGCCTCCAGACACTCGTCCTCGAAAGTTTCATCCCAACTTTCCACACTGATATCCCCAAGGGATAAGGCGAGTGGTAGGGAGGGATGAAAACACTCCATAACTATCCAAGGCTCGAGGACCTTCTTTGGCCAAGGAAGCCTCAGAGAGACAGCGTACCGAACAATCCTCGGTCCCGCTTGCACGACAACTTTGAATACACTTCTTGGGATGTCCAACCATGCAAGCCCCCAACTCGAAGCAGAGCACCATGTCGAGCCAGGGTGTGAAGGTGAGTAGCGGTGTATGATCCGAGACCCTTTTTGAGCAGCAGTGCATAATCCGAACGACTTCTACGTAAGGAAGGAGCCGACTCCCCATCCTTCATCACCTCAGGCCAGCAGCAACAACAAGGGCCAGCATACCGACGACCATAGCGATAGAGGAACAACAAGCTTATGTTCGACGAAGGGAGACTCCGGTAGAAAGCCACGATGCAGTCTATGGGAACTCCTCCAAACGGCCTTAAGGTCATAAGCCCATAGCATGATGTTCAAGGGTGAAAAAAGATAATAGGAAGGAAAAGGTAAGCAAGCCAACAGAAGCATTGAGATAGGAAAAACAAAGGAAATGCACCCCTATTTATAGGGTATTATGACACGGTCATCTAGGCTTCGGAAGACTAACCGACGGGCGCAGTTAATGCATCAATGAAAAACTGAACCGACGGTGGTACCTGTACCTTGGGAAGTAAAAATCAGGGAGTGTAATGAATGAGGTCAAAAAGCATGAACCAGGGGTTGCATCATTGATATGGCGTCGCCGAAAGAAGCTCGAGGAGTCAAGTGTCAGAATCATTTCGATCACTTCGTTATGGGAAACACGGAGACTATCTATACGCGGAGAAATTAGAATACTTGATTTCTCGCTGTCGAGACATTTCGAGAGCATGCCCCAGGACCCCGAGGGCAGGAGGCCGCGATCGAATCCTCGACCTCATGACTCGTCAAAGCCCGACTCGGAGAAAACGAAGAATGAAGCCAGGATAGAAGGGGAAGCCCTCTAGGCACATGGCTACATCTGACAAGCCTGGCATATCCATAGCCTATGCTGAAACATCATGTCAAGCCATCCCATCAGCGTACTTTGTAATTAATCCCCACATACTTGTAGCCGATTCTCCCCTCCTATATAAAGAGGACTTGCCCCACCTTGTAAACGGCTGATGCTGCTCCATTTCTCCACAAGTGCAATAATATCTTGTCTCTCTCTTCTCTAATTTGCTTATTCCCCTTGGCTCAAAGTCATTTATCTTCGATTATCACTTGGTATTGGCCCGAGGCCGCCTCCTTATTCATTGCCTCTTAACTTGTTCTCCGCTTTATAGCTTAATATTGGCTAAAAGAGCCCTATCTAATTATACCTTTAACTATTATCCCATCCCCAGATATCCCAAATAGTTCGAGATTGATACCAATGCCGACCCCGAGGTCTCGTCGACCATATTTGCACCCGGGCAATAGGCCCCTTTGGTTTGATTGCTGCCCCATCTTAGCTCGCATTGTATCATTATGCTTCACGTTCTTAGCATTAACTGCTTTAACAACTAGCTCGAGAATAGATCACGTATTTTTAGAATCCCATTTACAAAATTAATTATTATTACCATTTTCATGGTAAACATATTTCAACTAAGGAGAGAGAATATCAGTGGTAATTTGAGCAAAGGACTTGAGGAATATGTTCTATAATTGGCATCATTGATTCTGTTCAGGCTTTGGGAAGACTCAAGAACTATGCTTTGTGTAGAAGTGAAATGCAAGGAAGGTTTTTCGGCCAGGTGCTTCTTTGAGAGAGTGGTCATGTGCTAGCGGAGCCTTGCAGTTGATTATATTCGGGACCAAGTCAAAGTGGGTGACTTTCAACAATGGTCCTAGTGGATTCGAAGGCTAAACTTTGGTGCCTAAGTATTTCAAGTCCATAGTATGGTTGAGTATCGAGCTTTTGCGGTGGATTATAACAAAAGGAGCTTGGAGTATTCGGTGTTATATTTCGTATGTAATGCAATTGAGAGAAATGGAAGAAAATGACTTCTAATTCATAGAGGAATTATCAGAATAGGCATACCAGTTGAAGATGTGAATACGCGCATAAGGAGGGTATAAGATGGTTTGTGGGTTTTGGAGACAACGTGGTCTCATGAAATAAGGTCACTCAGGATGAGTGAGGATTTGGGTTCATGATGTTTTGAATGGGGCTATTATTATTCCTAAGGCAAGTCCAGAGTAAATTAGAAGAAGTCGGATTAGGTTAGCTATGGTTGAATTGGTATGATGGTGGCAATGATCAGTTCCTTCAGCGTGTTAAACCATGCATGTAATTTGTGGCAGTACGTGCGAGGCTTGACGACCACCGTAATTGATTTTATTTGGAGGCATTCAAGTAGTATGGCATGTTATGTATAGATGGACCCTAAGAGAGTTATGGTGGTTTAGACTACTACGTGAGGTTGGCATTTTCTATTGTTATGAGAATTTAGTCACGTGTCGCAATGGTTCTCCTAAAATGAGTTAAGTCAAGGGTTTCTTCATGATGAAGTGTTCGCCCTATTAGTGGTTCAGGAGTTATGATGAACTTTTAGTACTCTTGCGCATTGTCATGATTAAGTGCCATAAGTAGCGTGGGAATTGGAAGTTGAGGATCAAGGTCACGGTTCGGTGTTGATAAGAATGTCAAGAGCTCGGATGAGCAAGGAAGGAGTTAGATGGTTAGAGCTAGCTGGTATTATATTCAGCGTCACCTGAGATCGACATCTTATGTAAGACGTTTTGAGTACTGATTATGGATTTTTGACCTGCTTCACAGTGTTAGTGTGGCCGGTGGAACTATAGAAGTTCGTTCCAAATTAGATGGTTGTTCTTGTGTGTTATGGGAAAAAGGGGTTATTATGGACCCTTGAAAGGTTATTAGCCCAGTGTGGTACGATCAAAATCGGCTTGAGGTATGTGGATAAACCTAAATATGAATGTAGGCTCTATATCAGGTCGGATGTGTTCATTTCAGCATAACGCTCCTTATGGAGGGGTGTTTGAACGCTGGATGATACTTCGTCGTCAGCTATTTCATGTAATATTATATTGTGCCATGTGAGTTGTGAAATGGCCTGATAAATTTAATATGTGTTGAGGTTTTGTATAGCGATGGTTTTAGGTGAGCAGGATGGCTCTCGAGATTCAGATCATATATCGCACCTTAGTCGTGCTTGAGTTTTGTAGCGTATGGCGCTATCGGTTTCCCCATGAATTTCATTATGCACTCCGCGTGCTCCTGGTTGATATTCGGGCATGTCACAGGTATGAGCATTTTAGCTCGGTAAGTAAATCCTTATAGATTATTATGTATGAATAAGGTGGCACGCCGCCACGAGTAAGTTGTTTGGATCGGCTTGCATACCGCAACAATGTGATGTTGAGTACAGCCCCCGATGGTTATTTTGTGTATTGTTTCCAGTTTTCTAAGGAAGGTTCACGACACCTTCTCGGTTGTCTAATTAGTTACGTGGGTTAAGTAGTTCTTTCCAGAGTTCGTTTTCCTATGTATCATATTCGAGTTGTAGCTTATTGGCACGTTGTGGCATCATATGAGAATCTTTGTAGTGTCTGAGGTAGCTTATTGCCTGGGCAACTTATAATGGGTGAGACGAGATTATTGGACCTGGGATTAGTGCGATCGGATTTATATAAAGTATATTAAAGGGCAAACACAGATATTTGGTTCATAATGAGGCAATGGATCTTGTCAAGAGAAGGAACTCAATGAATTATTGACTCGGCAGTTGGTTATAAATTTCTACACATCTCTTCCATCGTGGCGGCATAGCAAGAGTTGGAACAAGGCTTATATATGTGATGAGGTGCATTGTGAGCATTAGATTCGTGGAATTTCAGCTATTGTTATCAGAGGATGTTGTTATGGTTATGTGAGTTATGCAGTGCATAGTGTGGATTCAGAAAAGGTACTCAATCATGTATTGGTGCATCGCATAGAGTTTGATACGGTGTTCACATGATGGAAACAGTACTGGTAGAGAATTCCGGATGTTAGAATCTGGCTCTAAGGCTAAGCTGCTAAATAAAAGAGGAATCTTCAGATTTGCTCGAGCAAATGTGCTCAACTGAGTTGTGATAGCACAAGTAGGTGCACGAGGTGTTAAACAGTGATTTCAGACAACTCCAGAGCAGTTCTCAGTACGTTCGAGAATGAACGTATGTTTAAGTGGGAGAGAATGTAACGACCAGATCGGTCGTTCTGAGCACTAGCATGTCATTCGGTGGTTTGAGGCCATGGGCAGCTTCACTTCAGGTATTATGACTTGTATGCGTGGTCGGAATTGAAATTCGGGAAGTTCGGAGTGGATTTGGAAAGAAAATTTTCATTTCGGAAGCCTTAAGTTGGAAGAATTGACTAAGATGGAGTTTTTGAGTAAACGACCTCGGGATCAGGATTTGAAGGTTTCAACAGGTTCGTATGATGATTTCAGACTTGGGCGTATGTTCGGATCAGGTTTTGGATAATCTGGGAGCATTTCGGCGCCTATTGTGGAAGATAGAATTTCGGAAAATAAATTAGGGTTAAAGTGCATTTCAATGTTATCAATGTTTGTTTGGGATTCGGAGTCTAGGAATAGCTACATATGGTTATTCTGGTATTGGGAGCCCATCCGAAAGTGGATTCGGAGGTCCGTAGGACATTTTGGAGTCATTTGGCGAAAGTTGGAATTTTGGAGGTTCTGAGGAGTTTGACCGGAAGTGAACTTTTTAATATCGGGGTCGGATTTTGATTCCGAGAGTTGGAGTAGGTCCGTAATGTGGATTATGACTTGTGTACAAAATTTGAGGTCAATCGGATGTGATTTGATAGGTTTCAACATCGAATGTACAAATTTGAAGTTCTAAAGTTAGAATCGGGGTGTGATTTATGATTTTGATGTTGTTTGATGTGATTTGAGGCCTCTAGCAGGTCCGTGTTATGTTGTGGGACTGGTTTGTGTGATTGGACGGGGTACCGGGGGCCTCGGGTATGTTTCGCGATAGTGCCGGATTATTTCGAGTTGTTTTGGATTGATGTTGCTGGTATCTGGTTTCCTTCATCGAGAACACGAAGGGTGTCCCGCGTTCTCAAAGAGAAAAGTTTGAGGTTCCTAAGTTCTAGTCTTTGCGAACGCGACGTGGAGGTCGCGAACGCGGCGGAGTTGCCTAAGGGACCTACACGAACGCGAAGGGCCAATCGCGAACGAGTAGAAGGAAAGGGGAGCTGGGCCTGGAGTCATTTAGCCTTCGCGAACGTGGAGCTCCCACCGCGAACGCGAAGCAATGGAACCTGGATCCCGGAGCCTTCGCGAATGCGAATAGGAAAATTGAAGGCAGTGTAAGTTTGGCCTTCGCGAACGCGAGGGTATTTCTGCGTTCGTGAAGGAGGGTCGCTTGGGCAGTGTTCTTTTAAAATCGAGGATTTGGCTCAATTTCTTCATTGGAGCTATTTTTTAGTGTCATTTCCAGCATCTTTTATAGGGTAAGTGATTTCTTCTCGTTGTAAGTTAAATACATGGTCTATATATGGATTTAGACTTGAAAATTTGTAGTAATTGTGGGATTTGGAAGAAAATCTAGAAATTGATATTTTTGGATTTTGGCCACTAAGTTGGGCTTGGAATTGGGAATAAATTATATATTTGAGTTCGTGGGGTTATGGGTAAAGTTTATCTTCAAAGATTTTCGGAATCCGGGCACGTGGGCCAGAGGGTGATTTTTATCGACTTTTCAAGTAGAGTTCGGAATTGTTGTAAATTGAATTGTTATGAGTATTAGAGTATATTTTCATTGGTTTGCGCATTGTTTGGTTAGCTTTGGAGAGTTGGGCATTAGTTTGAGGTTTGAAAGTGGCGTTGGAGCCGGTTATGGAACTTCGGAGCTAGGTAAGTCTCTTTTCTAACCTTGTAAGAAGGAATTAACCTCATAGGTGAACTAATTTATTATGTACTTCTATTTGTGTGCGATATGTATGCACGAGGTGACGAGAATCAGTACGTAGCTACTAGCTATGCCTATGTCCGGGTAGTTTAGGGCTTACATCATGCCTTGTTGATATTGTTGTTAATTTATGTTTATTAATTGCCTTGAGAAGAAGCGAGATTGGGTTAGCTTATTAAATGTTTTGAAAGGAGTTGAAATTGAGGAAAAGTGGGGAACTTAAAAGTATTCATTTGAACTTCGTATTTCCGAAAAGAATTGAGAAATATTATAATAACTTAAGAATTTTATGTGTAACCACGTAGCATGTATGTTTGGCGAGTGGAGAAAATTTTCCTTTAAAGCTTTAAGTTAAATTGTCTTTATTTTGAAAAGAATCAAGAAAAGAGTTATGATTTATTAATAAATTTATATTCGACCGCATCTCATGTATGATTCGCGAGCGGAGTAATTCCTTAAATTTATGTTTGACCGCGTCGCACGTATGATTCGCGAGCGGGGTATTTCCTTCTACTACTCTCATGGGAGCGGGCCGATCACCTCGGCAGTTTAATAGATGCATCTATGGTTCATGTCGTTCGACCTTCGGCAGTGCACAATTTACTTTTATGTTGGATCGGGCCATACGCCTCGGCGTTTCCTATATATATATTATCCTCAGGTAATCGTGCGTAATATTTGGCAAGAAGCCAATGTATCTGAGGGTTTTCCCCTGATTTGAATTATGACAACCTCTTTGATTAAATCCACTATATCTATATATAAGCTCTAGTTACAACAGAGGGAACTTGATAGTTGAGAGCTTGAGTAAATTGTAAAGAGAGGAATTGTACCATGTATGTTATACTTGATTGTTTCATATATTTACTCTGTCTCATATTTATTTACTTCTTACTTTACTTTATATTAGTGGACCACTAGTAAGTGTCGAAGTCGACCACTCGTCACCACTTCTTCGAGGTTAGACTAGATACTTACTAGGTACACATTGTTTTCGTACTCATACTACACTTGTTGTACATTTTTGTTGTACAGGCACCTGTATAACTAGTGGCCTAGCGGGCACGGCGGCATGGTTGATATGGAGACTTAGGTGAGCTGCATCTTATGAGACGATCCACAGCCAGCAGAGTCTCCTTCAGAGTATTGTTTTTCCTTTTCTGTCCAATTTGTATTGCAGACAATTGTATTTAATTTTAGTTCCTAGTAATTGCTCATGCACTTGTGACACCGGATTCTTGCGATAATTATGGGATATTCAGTATTGAAATTGTAAACATTTTTACTTATTCTGTAAAGATTATCTTTTACTAGTTAAATTGAAGGAAATTTACGATTTCAGGAATATTAAAAATGAGAATTCAATTAATTATTTAGTGTTGGCTAGCCTGACAGTGTTGTCCGATGCCATCACAACCTTTAATTAATTTTGGGTCGTGACATCGTGGGTTAACTAGCACACAATCACTCAAAGCAAATAAAGAAGAAAAAATATATACAAGGTTTTAATGAGGTTCAACTAAGACTAATTCTCGGGGCAGAAGTAAAGAGACTTTTTCACTATGAATGAGAAGAAAAACACAATACAATCTCTATCAAATCCTCAACTACAATCCCTATATATAGATCCCAAATAAACTAAACCTATAAGAGAAAGATTTTCCCAATTCGACAAGGACAATGAGTTTTCTTTTCCCAAATCTATTAGAACGATGAATTTTCCAAACCTATAGCGATTATAAATTTTTTAAAATACAAAAAATTAATTCAGGCCACAAATAACAATATATTTAAGCAGATAGAATTGAAATTGCCTCTTTCACTCGTCAAAAAGAGACGAAAAATGATGCATCTTTCGGTTAAGTAGCGATTCTTGATCAGTTGGCACAAACTTTCCAAGTCGAAAGGGATCCTTCCTCCTAGTTCCTGCCAATTATGTCAACACTATGATATCAAATAACCTCCAGGTTATGTTCCGTACAGTAGCAAAGTCAAGATTTTATATAAGAGATTTGAAAATATTATACTTGAGATTTAAAGCATTTTTTGAACATCTTTCTCACTTACTATGGTCTTTTCTCATGCGGGAATTCAACATCATATATATAGGTCAAAATATACCCTATTTGTGCAATACAACTTTGTTAATAGGAAATTTCAATTAACCTTTGGCTCCTAACTAGTTCTGCCCCTAGTTCTGATTTGCTGGAATTGGTACATTCTGATTTATGTGGTCCATTAAAGTAAGGTCTCATGGTGGTGCACTTTTTTCATGAACCAAATCTCACATCTCGTGATGGTGCCTATCGCAATACTAGGCAAGCCGACAATCATAATAAACTACGCATCTTTAAATTTGAAAGCATAACAGAATAAGTTTAAGAGTAAAACCTCATAAATACTGATAAGAAAATGTCGCGGCTCAATACAACATTCTCCAAAATCCTAGTGTCACTGAGTACATGAGCAACTATACAATAACATGGTCTGACTGCTAAAACACTATCTAGGAAGGTAGAACAGTATAAATAAAACTAAAAGATAAAGAAAGAGAGTCAAGGTTTGCGAACGCCAAAGTAGCTACGTCGAGAATCTCCGAACTGATAAAGCTCCAAAATCAGTAACCACCGCACCCGGAAGTACCTGGATCTGCACACAAAGTGCAGAGTGTAGTATGAGTATAAACCAACCCAAAGTACTCAATAAGTAACAAAACTAACCATTGGACTGTAAGCAGTGACGAGCTCAATAGGTACAAATATAGAAATAATAGTATAGAAATATAGACATGCTTTCAAGTTCAACAGTTTAAGCTCAAAACAATTAAAATATGCCAAGTATGACTGAAATGAGGAATGATACATCTATATCTCTACATGTCAATTATACATGCAACTTTAATGCAACACAATGATGAAATCATATGCATACTCTCGGAATATCAATGAACTCAGCCCTCCCAATCACTTAATCCTCACAGTCACTCAGTCTTCACAATCACTTCGCACTCACACTCGACACTCGCACCCGGCACTCGCACTCAGTAGGTAACTGCGCTCACTATTGATAAATCATACTATGGAGGAGCGGATCCTGCCCAAGTGCTAAAATAAGTCAATCATGGCATGAATCAAGAAAGCCTACTGCTATGTGCAGCCCGATCCCGTAAATATCCTCACCTCGGCCTTACTTAGCCATCAATCTCTCTAGTCTCTCGGGCTCACAAATATCATGACGATCAACCCAAAAAATGATGATATGATGTATCAATATATGGCAACAAAGATTGAGATATGATATGAAAATGATAGATGTGACTGAGTATGTAATTCCAAATTAAACAAGTAATTCAATAGCAACACGACCTTTGTGGGTCTCAACAATACCAGCATATAGCCTACGCATGATTTCTAATATGAATAACAACTCAATTTCTCTAACACATGGAGAATATATGGATAATGACACGATTATTTGACTACACAGTTCCATGAAATCAACCGAGTCCCAATTCCTACGGTGCACGCCCACACGCCCGTCACCTAGCATGTGTGTCACCTCAACACCAACCACATAACACGTAATTCAAGGATTCATACCCTCAAAACCAAGTTTAGAAGTGTTACTTACCTCAAGCCGTGCAAATCTCTACTCCAACAAGCCCTTGCATCGCGAATCGGCCTCCGAACGCCTCGAATCTAGCCACAAACAACTTGATACAATAAACTCAAGCTATAGGAATCAATTCCATATGAAAAGGCAAAGTTCTTTAACAAAAGTCAAAAACTCAACCCCGAGTCCACGTCTCAGAATCCAACAAAAGTTATAAAATCCGAACAACCTTTCAACCACGAGTCCAACCATACCAAAATTATTCAAATCCGATACTAAAATGCAACTTAAATCCCCAATTCTTACTCTCCTATCCCTAGCCCAAAATCCCACCTTAAAAACAAATAAACAAGGTGGAAAATCAATGGGTAATCAATATTATTAAATAAAAATATCAAAAGTGGCTTGCCTAAAAAAATCTCGTGAAACCCCTCTCCAAAAATCGCCTCCAACCGAGCTTCCAAAATCTAAAAATGAGAAAAATGACTTAACCCTTGACCTTATAACTCTGCCAGACAACTCGCACATGCGGTTCATTTAACCGCTTCTGTTGTTGGTGCGGCCAAATTCCGCTTCTGCGATTTCCCCTTGAAGGCCCTGCCTTCGCTTCTGTAGACAAGACTTCGCATCTGTGGAGTCGCACCTGCGACCTGGGCTGCGCTTCTGCGGAAAATGCCTGCCTCTCGCTTTTCGTACCTGCACTCCCATCTCGCATTTGTGCTCTCATAGGTGTGGCAAATACCTCGCACCTGCACATACCTTCAACCCAGCCAAAATCTCTTACTATAATGCCAGCCACGCTCCTACAGTCTCGCATCTGCAACTAAAAGCCTCGCAGGTGCGATTGCACCAGACCAGGACTCTTCAGTTTTTGCCTAAGCTAAAAATCCAATCGGGTTTCAACCCGAATCACCTCCGAAGCCCCCAGGACCCTATCCAAGCATACCAACACATCCTAAAACGCGATATGAATTTAGTCAAAGCCTCAAATCACATCAAACAACATCAAAAATACGAATCGCACCCAATTGGCCTACCTCTCCTCACGGTTCTAACCACGGACCAGCTCTAGCCATCGAGCAATATCAACCACCTCATCTAACCTAGCCCCTGATGCATTCTTTCGAATCATAACAAATGAAATCCATAGATAAGGACATCAATGAACCTCGTAAGCCTCTCCCTCTCTTTAGGAACCAACCAGATCTGTGACGAGCCAACTCTAAAAATCTTATCTCATACTAGGTCACAGACATACCCTCCTAGTGTAGTTGCTCGAACTATCTACGCAGCTCCTCTCTACAGGTTGGTGGCACAAACTTCTCCAAGAAGAGAACGTAGAACTCGTGCCACGAGTGGTACAGCATTGGCTGGCTTGATCCGCTTATACACCGCCCACTATCTAAAGGTTGCTCTCGTCAGGTGAAAAGTAGTAAATTTAACCCCATTAATCTCCATAATACCTGTCGTGCGAAGAATCCGCTAGCACATATCCAAGATGTCTTGAGTATCCTCAGACTCGGCCTCATTGAATCACCTGCTCTAGAGTATAGGCAGTGGAGTCTGAGCACCTCCTCCAGCGTGAGAAATGGCTGGTGCTATCGAAACTGAAACCTCATGAGCAAGGCTAGTGCAAACAGTCAATATCTGGGTCAGAGCCTCCTGAAGGTTAGGAATTACAATGGACACAACTAGTGCCTGAGCGGGTCTCACAAGCTCAACCACATCTGGATCTTCTCTTGAGCTAGAGAAACTAGTGTGTCTACAAGTGCTTCTCTAGATGTTGTACAAGCTGCACCTCGGCCTCTATCACGGCCCCGGCCTCTTGTCGCCCTAGCTGGTGGTACTAGTGGCCGTCTACCCGATCGATAACATGTGTCATCACCATATGTGAGAGAATAGAATAACAGAAGTTCAGTTTTCAGAATCAAAAAATTCGCACGACAAAAATATAAGAAAGTGAAGTTTTCCTAATGATTTGGTGGTCTCTCAAAGATAAGTACAGACGTCTCCATACCGATCCGCAAGACTCTATGAAACCTGCTCATGACTCATGAGACCTATGTAACCTAGGTTCTAATACCAACTTATCAAAAGTGACCTAATATACCCAATAAGTAACAATAACCTTGGGCTGAAAGTAGTGACGAGATCAGCATGTACAATCCAAATATAGAAATAACTGTACAAAAATGTAGACATGCTTTCAAATTCAACAGTTTAAGCTCAAAAGAGATAAAATATACCAAGTGTGACTGAAATTAGGAATGATACATCTCTATCTATACATGTCAATTATACATGCCAACTGTAATGAAACACAGTGATAAAATCATATGCATGCTTGCGGAGTATCAATGCACTCAGTCCTCCCAATCACTCAATCTTCACAGTCACTCAGTCCTCACAGTCACTCAGTCTTCACATTCACCGGGAACTCGCACGCGACACTTGCGCTCCGCACTCACACTTGTACTTAGCAGGTATCTGCACTCACTGTTGATAAGTCAGACTCCGAAAGGGTGGATCCTTCCCAAGCCTTAAAATAAGCCAATCATGGTATGAATTAATAAAGCATGTTGCGGCGTGCAACCCGATCCCATAAATATCCTCACAATTAGGCCCTCAGCCTCACTTAGTCAGCAATATCTCTAGTCTCTCGGGCTCACATATATCATGATGATCAACCCAAACAATGATGATATGATGTATCAATATATGACAAATGAAACTGAGATATGATATGCAAATAACTGATGTGACTGAGTACGTAATTGCAAATTAAACAAGTAATTCAGTAGCAACACGACCTCTGTGGGTCTCAACAGTACCAGCATATAGCCTAAGCATGATTTCTAACATGAGTCACAACTCAATTTATCTAACACATGGAGAATATATGGATAATGACAAGATTATTTGACTACACAATTCCATGAAATCAACCAAGTCCTAATTCCTATGGTGCACGCCCACACGCTCGACACCTAGCATGTGCGTCACCTCAACACCAACAACGTAACACGTAATTCAAGGATTAAAATCCTTAGAACCAAGTTTAGAAGTGTTACTTACCTCAAACCGTGCAAATCACTACTCCAACAAGCCCTTGCCTCGCGAATTGACCTCCGAATGCCTCAAATATAGCTACAAACAACTTGATCAATCAACTGAAGCTATAGGAATCAATTCCATAAGAAAAAGTTAAGTTCTTAAATAAAAGTCAAAAAAAGTCAACCCCGGGCCCATGTCTTGGAATCCAACAAATGTTACAAAATTCAAAAACCCATTCAACCACGAGTATAACCATACCAAAATTACTTAAATCGGACACTAAAACACCACTCAAATCTCCAATTATTACTCTCCAATCCCTAGCCCAAAACTCCCAAAATTCCACCTTAAAAATGCATAAACTAGGTAGAAAAATCAACGGGTAATCAATATTATTGAATAAAAATGATCAAAAGTGGCTTACCTCAAGGAATCTCTTAAAACCCCTCTCAAAAATTGCCCCCAACCTATTACACCCCATATTTTCATACGTGGAAGTATGCCATAAATAAATTGATGAAAGTTCGGAAATGAGATGTTACATCCCCCATTTTTTTACGTTAAAGTTTCGTCGTAAGTTAATCGACGTAAGCTAGAGAATGAGATTATTTTTGGGATTATAAGTATTATGCTATTTCAAACAAGTGATGAGTAAATTTGTGAATATGAGAGGGTAAGCAAATCAAATAAAATGAATTTTTGTCAAAGTTTGACATTTTGGGATAAAATACGGCCCGAGCTAAAATACCTAATTTTTATAGACTAGTACCATACATGGTACTGCATGACCATGATAGTAAGGTGTATAAAGTATGTTAAAAGTGAGTAGTATTTTAAGTAATTGAAGATAATTCTTAATTATGTGGATAATTAGTTAAAGGGGAAATTAACAAGTTAATTAAGGATTTGTGGGTGATTAATTAAAGACTTGGGATAACATGGCAGCACCCCTTTACCCCTTTGATGACTCTTAAATAAGATTAGGAGGTAAAATATTTACAGGATTTATGTGACACCAAGCACATGAGAAATGTCATTTTGAGTCAATATTACAAACTTGTATATTTTGCACAAAGTGACTTGTATATACATTTGACGTCATTTCACTTTGAATCATCTTGAAATGAGGATGTTCTTGAATCCTCCTTGAGAGCATTTAATTCTGACAATAACATAACAAATGAACCTGTAAAGCAAGATGAAACATACATTAATAAGCAAATTATTTATTCTACTTTCATCACCACCATATCCTTCCTTTTTAAGCACTTGATCACCACTAGCCAAACACATTCCAAACATGTATTGTAGGCATTTTCCAGATCCAGAGAACTCATTAATCAAGAATCCTTCAAAATTAAACAATGGTATATAGTGCATTACAATCCAATAATTTGGAATTTCATTCTTTGACACAAAGTATCCAGAGAACAAAGCATATGATCCCATCATACGGATTTTTCCTACTCTAGGTATGTTAAGGCTATCCCCTCCTTCTTTTTAGCATGATTCAAATGATACAAAAAGAAACCACTCTATTCATAGAAATACTCGGGGTCTCTATAGTCTTGATTCCACATGTGTCATATTATTCTATCATTTGTTCATGGGTCTCAAAAATATGTAAGTTGGTAAAGTTTATTTCATGATATTAATCAGAGGCATAATGGTCTTATGACGTACCGAGAGATTTTATTAACGTATTTCATATTCATTTATACATGCACATTGGCCCATAACAAGATGGAGTTATATACGTATGTATGTATGTATGTATATATATATATATATATATATATATATATATATATATATATATATATATATATATATATATATATATATATATATGGGATATGGAAAAGGTTATGGCGTTATATACGCACCACCACTTGATCAGCTGGTATACGTTGATGATTTTGCCCACAGTGGCCGAGATGATATGATGGAATGCCCTCAGAGGCCTGATGATGTTATGGAACATGTACCTATGCACGATATGATATTCATACGTATATGCATGACAGTATAATTATTTCACGATTTACAGAGTTATCCAGATTTACAGGTTGAGTTATTTACTCTATATTTCTTCCATGTCTGTTATGTACTTATTTATGTGCCTTACATACTCGATACATTACTCGTACTGATGTCCCTTTTGCCTGGGGATGCTGCATTTCATGCTCGCAGGTCCCGATAGACAGTTCGAGAGCCCTCCAAGTAGGCTATCAGCTCAGCAGAAGACGTTGGTGGGCTCCATTTGCTTCGTAGTTGCTTGTTTGGTTAGTATGATTTAGACGTGTATTGTTTGGTATGGCGGGACTCTATCCCAACCTTTATGTTAAGTGTGTACTCTTAGAGGCTTGTATATAGATGTCATGTACGTAAAAGATTGTATGGCCTTGTCGGCCTATGTTCAGTATACGAGCGGTTATTTTGGTCTTATAGGCCCATATGTCTTATGTATAAGTTGGTATCACATGTTGTATTCTACTTATCTCATGGCAGCCTTCTGGCTTAGTTATATATTATAGCATGACATAAAAAGATATGTTTTGTTGGTACTCGGTTGAGTAAGGTACCGGGTGCCCGCCGCGGCCCTTCGGTTTGGGTCGTCACAAAAGTGGTATCAGAGTAGTTCTGTCCTAGGGAGTCTACAAGCCGTGTCTAGTAGAATTTTATTTATGTGTGTGCCATGCACCACACTTATAAGCAGGAGGCTACAGGGCATTTAGGAAGGTCACTCTTTCTTCTTACTCTAGATCATGTGGCAGAGCTTAGCTGTAAGAACTCAATTTCCTAAACTCTATCTTATTCTTAATACAACGATACCTACATATAGAAAGACGGTTGATAAGGGATTGAATGCAGATGTGGAAGAGTTGAGTTAAAGGAACTCAATTTTTGCATCATGGTTATGATGGATAAATATGAGGTATTCAGCAGATCATGTATATACTAAGGCGTGTAAGCCTCTTGATAAGGAACCTTAAGGCAAGAATATTTATTCAGTTTTATGGTGAAAGACAATGAGAGATTCAGAAGATAATTACAAGTTTTAAGAAGTAAAGAAAGCAAGGTGAAGAAGGGTACGAGGCACTCAGTTAATGAAGATTATCAATATTACAGTTCCAGCAGAAAAATATAAGCATTGTGAGTTACCCTCAACAGTAATAGAGGTATGTATAATTGGCCACACCCATCTCAGTTATACGCTATTGGTAGCTAACAGACATAGTTTAAGAGAAGGACGAGTTATCAGGATCTGGCTGGGGATAGAGTAACCCAAAATAGTGGATGGATTGGCAGAGTTAGTTAACATTTCCGAAGGATAGTGTAAACGTGGTAATAGATCTCCTTGTGAGACACCCAGATGCCGCACTCTAAAATAGCACAGCTATATATGAGTACTATAAAGATAGACACTGAAAGCCTTGAAGGAATAAATATTACCTTAGTATGGCTCGCGTCCCTAGTAGACCGAGAACGTTAAGCAACCCGAAGAGCCACTGTATAGAGCAAAAGGGAGCTAAAAGCAAAAGAATATCAAGTTGACGTTTTCAGAATAAAGTGATAGACATAGATGTTAGCGGGAAATAAGAAAAGAGTTAGTGAAGTACTATAAGTAAGATGTGGTACCTGGATGACAACGGTAGAAAAAGAAAAATGAAAATGATGACAGTATTACAAAGTCTATAGTCAAGTGAAGGAAAAGATGAAAGGTGACAGGCCTTGAGACAACAAAAGAGTATAGGCCATAAAGTAATATCCTAATTTCAAGAAATAAGTTCGCGACTCTAACATGATTAACAGAAGGAAAAGTTTGACCCCAAAGTAATAAGAAATCAGTATGGGCTAGTGAAAAAGGTAAACTAAACATGTATCAGGAACTGAGTGATTTGATAATAGTTAGCACCATGAGAATTTCAGATTGCATTCCGGCGATAAAAGAATGGATGACAGAAGAATAACCCTTAAAGGTCATTCAGGAAGACGCTTTCCTAAAGAAAGCAATGTGAGAAAAGTTAAGCTTAAAGGACTAATGGTGCCAGTTACATTAAATGTCACCCTCGTGGGTAAGGAATTTTGTTATCCTTAGCGCAGAAGGATTACCGCAAGGCGGGTAAGAGTCATTGATGATGTGAAAAGATGCCAATGAGTTAAAACATCTATACATAGATCATCGTACCGCTAAATCTTAGTACTTCCCTATAGGGGGAAATATGGAGTGATGAGCATTAAGTCAGAATTAAGTGGATCTAGTAATTATGGAATGATAAAGGAAGAATGTGTAAAAAATGAGAAAGGGATGAGATTGCACTTATTCAAATCCTACAGATATGTTGCAATTCCAGGACATTATGTAAGTACGACGTTAAGGAAAAGAAGTAAGGCTTCTAGCCCGGGATGTTTTTGATAAATAAGGAGCCAGTGCGAGAGGTAAGTTAAGTCAAACGGAATAACCCAAGAAATATTACTCGGAATATTGATATGAGAATGGGCCAACGAGTAGTTGGTAGTTAATTTAGGAAGAGCCCAGCAATGGCTAGACAAGAGGATAAAAGACAAATCAATAGATCAATGCAAGATAAACGTAAGGAACCCTAACATGGCGAATTTAGCCTCGCAGTTATGACATTATAATACTTGAGATATATTCATATAATAGTTGGGTAAGTTAAAAAGGTACGTATGAGTATTATGGAAATAAAAGAGAATGCCACTGGGAAGATAGTCAAAATATCATTTCAGAAGCAACCTTACAAGTACAAGAGTGTGGAGGTAAGTAACTACGAATAATTATAGGCGAGGAAGGACATCAAAAGTTCCATCGAGTATACGACGTAATAAGTTCGCAACTTTACAAGAGTCAGAAGGTCCTCCCTAAGTTCTACAATGAAAGAATAGTTGAGAAAATAAGGAAGAAAGCTTCAACCTAAGCACATTGCCCTAAAGATGAAATGGCCGTGTAATAACAGTCTCACTACAAAATTGTATGCACTCCAAAAGAAAGTGGAACCTACCATGGCTAATGATTAGGGAGTAAAACCAAAAGTAATATTCAAGACCATATGAGTTGCACAAAAATTTTGGCATGCGTGAGAACTCCGATTAGCTAAGAAGGCATGCAACAAGGGGCAAAAAGACCAGGAAAAGAAATTGCTTACATTTGAAGAAAGATGAAATGGAACGAAAGGAATTATTCGATTAATGATCAGCCGAAAAGACTTTGGTATAAGTTAAAAGAAATAATTGGGTCCAGGTCATAGACTTGAATCATTAAAAAATTGTATTATGGTTTTCCATAGCGTTCATGAGAGGCTAAAATAATAACTAATGCCAGGAGGCACAGATCGGAAGATAGCTTAAGCCTACATAAAGACTGATTAGATGGAAGAGGAAACTAAAGATTTACATCAAATAAGTAAAATTAAGAGTATTCTTATTGGACCCAGGAAGTTATAGACATCGTGATTGAGAACATTGCAGAATCACTCTTAATATAACCGAGCTTCCAAAGTCTAAAAATGAGAAAAATGACTTAACCCTCGACCTTATAACTCTGCCAAACAACTCACACATGCGGTTCATTTAACCGCTTCTGCGGATCCGCAGGTGCGGCCAAATTTTGCTTCTGCGGTTTCCCCTTGAAGGCCCTGGCTTCGTGTCTGAAGAGTACATATGCGACTTAGGCTATGTTTCTGTGGAAAATGCCTGGCTCTCGCCTTTCACACCTGCACTCCCATTCTCGCATATGCGCTCTCGCAGGTGTGGAAAATACATCGCACATGCGCATCCCCTCAGCCAATCTATAATCCGCTTTTGCGATGCCAACCACGCTCTTGCAGTATTGCACCTGCGACCAAAAGCCTCGCTGGTGCGATTGCACTAGTCTAGGACTCTTTAGCTTTTTCCTAAGCTCAAAATCCAATCCGGTTTCAACCTGAATGACCCCTGAGGCCCTCGAGACCCCATCCAAGCATACCAACATATCCTAAAACACGATACGAACTTAGCGAAGCCTCAAATCACATCAAAAAACATTAAAAACATGAATCGCATCCCAATTCAAGCCTAAGGAAAACTAATGAATTCTAACTTCTATAATCGATGCAGAAACCTATCAAATCAACTCCGATTAACCTCAAATTTTCCACACATGTCATAAATGGCACAACGGACCTATTCTAACTTCTGAAACCAAAATTCGATTTTGGTAGTCACAAAGTCAACTATCGATCAAACTTCTCAACTCTCTAAACTTCTAATTATTTCCAAATTTCGCTAATTCAAGCCAAAATCACCTATGGACCTTCAAATCAATATCCGGACACACATCTAAGTCAAAAATCACCATATGGAGTTATCAAAACTCCATTCCGGAGTTGTTTACACATACGTTAATATTCGGTTAACTTTTTCAAATTAGGCTTCTAACCTTGGGACTAAATGTCCCAATTCATTTCGGAACATTCTCGAAACCAAACCAACTATCCCGGAAAGTCACATAATAGTAATTGGGCACAGAATAAATAGCAAATGGTGGAACGAGGCTAAAACACTAAAAACGACCACCCGAGTCATTACAATTTTACTTTGTGATTTTTATTGATGATCATTCTCACAAACTCTGAGTATTTCCTTTGAGAGGCAGACTGCAAAGAAATTAAAACGCGTCTACTCAGACAATGGTGGTGAGTATATTGATCTTTTTAATAATTATTGTAGATCGCTTGGTATTCGGCATCAGAAAACTCCTCTAAAAACTCCTTAGTTAAATGGTTTAGCAAAGAGGATGAACAAAACTCTAGTTGGGTGGGTTAGATGTCTGCTTTCAGATGCTAAGTTGCCGCACTTATTTTGGGGAAAAGCACTTAATACTGCTGCTTATGTTATCAATTTGTCTCCTACTGTTGCTTTGGATGGTGATGTCCCTGACAAAGTTTGGTTTGGTAAGAATATTTCCTATGATCACTTGAAAATTCGGGTATAAGACCTTTGTGTATATTTCTAAGGATTAGAGGTCAAAGTTGGATGTTAAAACTAGGCAGTGTATCTTCATTGATTATGGTCAAGATGAATTTGGCTATCGTTTTTATGATCTAGTTGAAAGAAACTTGTTAGAAGCCCACTCTGAAGAGATCTTCTGTAAATCTGAAGCCGTTTATTTAACCTCTCTATTATTGAATGTGAAATCCTTAATGATACGAAATACCGCAAGTCCAGATACCATCCAATGCAAATCTCAGAATTTAGACATTTATAAATTCGAGAAATCCTCAAATACCATATATGAATCTTTGACTCATTAGAACAACCTCGAGAGTCATCCAGTCTACTCTAATCTCCAATGAACCACTGAAGCAAGCCGGATGACGTGTGCTCTATTAGCACACAATCACCTAAAGAAGTAACCCCTACCTTTAAGCAACCGAGCGAATCCCTTCTCCTTGCACACTATATCCACTGCAAATAACAAGCACGAATGACTCCAAGATTTCCATATATCCAAAAAGTGTAATACATCATGCATCTATAAATTTCCTTATTCGAGTCATTCTCGAAATCAACCTCTTCAAGTGATAGCCGATACATAAGTATGCCTCAAACCAAAACTAACATAGCGCATGACCATGCAACCTGATTATTGATAGCAGACTCCCCCACTTGGCTCGAAGCCATATAACATAACATCCATAACCCACGATACCCTTACTCCATAACTTCCATAATCCTGCACTGTAATTCAACTAAATCCTCTATATTCTTTTGTAGCACTAATCATAAGATACCTCAAATCATCTACTAAACACATATTCATCCTCGTGACAGCCGTGCAAACTTCCTCAAGCGATTCAAGCTTAAATTGCACCAAACAATCCACTGATAGGAAGGAAAATCTCCACATAAACATCATAAGGATCACACAACCTCCGAACATCCCGCAAGAGATAATCCACCTGCTTAGTCTCAAACTGGCATCTCTCTATGCCTTTCATGGCCACAACCACCATGAAATCACTTAACCCTCTCGAGTCAAGCTCGTCAAAAAGACATAAGAATTCACTTCATTCCACAAATGAACAACATGAAAGACCATGCAACACGCTCGTAACTCAAGATTGTACAACACATAAGGACAAAAATCAAGCATCCATAATTTTTCTGCATCCAACGCAAAATCCTCCTCTTCACATCCCAAATCATCTAAGCATATTCCTCAGTCACAAATGCTTATCATATATCCATCCAACACTCACCAAGGTATCAATCCTACTCCTATGGGACATTATCGGGCATATAATTCCCAAAGCACTTACTCACACAACAGAAATCACCGATCCCAAGCTGCAATCTGAACCTAGCCTCATGTCCTCCAAAATGGCCTATCCCATAATATAGAAAACACATCTCTCACCCCATCTATGACATCACAAGCCATCAATGTCTAGCTAATAGCGAGTACTCAATATGATATATGAGTGGATGGAAAGAAATTGAGAAATATGCTTCAAGCTAAATTGATGATGCACGATAAGAAAGAAAGATAAGAAGTTTCCAACATGCCCTATACCTCTCGAAGATATGTATGAACATCATCATACCAATCCTCAAGACTCTACCAGACATTTGCTCATGACTCGTAGAACCTATGAACCTAGAGCTTCGGTACCAACTTGTCACGATCTAAAATCCCACCTTAAGGATCGTGATGATACTTAGTCTCTAAAATTAGGTAAGTCGATTGTTTAAAATAGTTAAACTAATAAAACATGATATTATGAAGCAGATTTTAATATAAATGCGTAAATAAAGGTGGTACAAGCCAATACGGCGATAATCACAATAATCCTCAAGATTTAGTAGTTCAGAGTCACGAGCTCTAACTGAATATATGAAAATATCAAAAAAAAAAAATACGATACTATTCGGATAGAGAATTAACAATATAAATGTAAGGAAAGGACTCCAAGGGACTGCAATGAAAAAAATAGCTCTACCTTGAATCCTTACGATCAAAGAAGCACTTACCGCCTGGGTCCACTACCTCCAACACCTGGATCAGTATACAAATTTACAGAAGTATAGTATGAATACACCACGATCAGTATTGGTAAGTATCAAGACTAACCTTGGTGGAGTTGTGACGAGGTTCAAGTCAAGACACTCACTAGTCAAATATAACCTCTGCAAAATGTCAAGACCAACAACATGAAAAATAACATAAGGCAACCACTGAATCTCATCAGAATAAGTGATAATAAATTGGAACAAGTAAAGGTTCATCCTCGATCATAAGTCATCAAATTGAATCACACACTTATGGCACTGATCACGCCCAACTCTAGTCCTAGAAAGGATAAGCGGTCACTGCAAATATAATTTGATCTAAAGTACGAAGTAGAATCCCACAAAGAACCAAGGATTAGCTACAATTGTTCAATATCACTAAGAAGGAAAGCTTGAATAGTTTCTAAGTTATGAATATTAAGATTCTTATGTCTAACTAATTAACTAACAAATTAAAATAGTAAATTAATAATAAAGATATTAAGGGTTGGAGACCAAAATCAAGGAGGTCTAGAGTTATGATTTTCCCAATTGTCGGAATCCTTCCTGCTACGTCTTCTATAATTTTGCCTAAATATTCTCTACTGATCGTGAGCAGTTTGGGTGACGTAGCTCTCTCTCAAGCAACTACCACAATTGACTATACGTATTCTCTTGAACTACGCTAGCTAGCCCTAATTCACTGCTCACTATGATCGCACCAAGATTTCGTTATCTCTAATCCCGCCTTTAAACCCTTTCGTATTGATCTCTCACATACGTTAGGAGTGATGTTGTTCAACAACTACCTAAATGCGTACTCTCTCTCGAGCAATATACATACTAAATAGGCACAGTCAATTGATGTCCATTCAATCATCATCAATAAACATGTAGTTGAACAAGTAGAGAAATCCGACGGCTCAATTATATAAAAACGTCACAAGAATTTATCCTACAAAAGGTTCCATCAAAACCCTAGAGAAAAAATTAGTTATTCATAATAGTATGCAAAACTATAATACTAGAATTCATAACCAATAATGAAAATAGGAAGAAGGAAGTGAAAAACTCGTAGAAGAATTCTGCGCCTTCGTCTTATTGTGTTCTTGACTCCTTCGGCCGATAATCCTCTCTAAAAATGTTCTCTCAATTTGTCTCCAAAAATGTCTCTCCTAGTTCGTCTCCCCCTTCATCACTGCCCTCAAAAGTGTGTTTAAGGGCTATTTATAAGGGATAGGGTTAGCATGGGGTAAAATAATACAAGCCCACTTCAAAATAACCTTTTTAGGATAGCTCGTTCACTCTCTCGTGCGCACGCGAGAGTGAACAAGCGAAGTTCTTCTCTTTTTCTTTTTCTTCTAAGTCTCCCGTACACGTCCATGCCTTATTTCCATACTTTGTTGTTTTTTCTCAAGCTTTTCCTCAGCTAGCTCATTCACTCTCTCGTGTGCACGCGAGAGTAAACGAGCAAAGTCCTTATTTTATCTTTTGGTCCCCAATCAACTTCTTTTGCTCACATTTCGTCCAACTTGCTCCTACACATAAGAATGCACGCAATGACCATAATTCACTATAAAAACTCATGTAACCTACTGTAACAACACAAGTTATGAGATGAAAGTACACCAAAAATATGCATTTTTGGTCGTTTATCAACACCCCACACTTAAACTCTTGCTCGTCCTCGAGCAACTTTCCAAATTAAGCACAATGGCAAGAAACACATTTTCAAAATCTACTCAAGCATCATACTAATGACAATGGCTTATACCAACACTTAGCGCTCAACATAAGAACGATTGACATCTTTCTTCAAAAGTAGACCCGTGCCAAGACTATTTTAAATATTTGTGCGACTTTTTCTAACATCCTAACCTCAAGAGATGACTCCAATACATTCCTTACTATGACTCTCTTCTTGCGTTAACTCCAAAATGCCTGGACTTTACCAATTCTTTGTAAATCATGTGCTCTCACCATATCAAAGAGAGAAATTAGTCCACACGCTCAAATATGCATTTAAATATAATTTAAGGACTTACAAATTGAAAGAATTCACTCACTCTCGTAAATAAATTCATGTGCATCCCAAAGTTGTACCATAGACTTGCCCGTAGTGTATGTCTCTACAAATTTAAGCTTGTGAAGTCTAGGATCAATTAGGTCTTTTCAGGTTGTAATGTAGGCTAAGGGATGGATAGGATATATTTGAGTATAGTGACTAACCCTCCTAAGCACTTTAATACACTACACTTAACTTTCAAATACTTAGTCTTCATGACCAATTCAAACAATGCCACGAAATCATATACAATTTGGCCCTTCTTCTTTAAGCAAAACTATCCATTCACTAGCCCAGATTAAGAGGAATAAGAGGTGTATATTTTTTTTTCATTTTGCTTTTGTATTTTCTTTGATTTTTTTCTCTTTTTTTTCAACACTCTCCATACTTGGGTTGCCTGGCAAATGATCTTTCAAAACATACATGCGCCTTTTGGCCTTTCTATGGTTCCACTCAAAAGCTACCTCAACTCTTGCCTTACTCTTCTAGCGACTTAAGTGGTTTCGGAGGTAAAGGTTCAAAAGATCTAATTAAGAACAAAAAGAGAATTGGCTTGTAATGTGGGTGCCAAAGAAAAGGTTTATAGTCTCAAATGGGCTATCTACGGATATTTTTTATTTATGATGGCATTCTAGCTCAATGGACAATCAAAGAAATGCCTACATCCTCTCCAGGATTCACAAAGCTTACTTATTTCGCTTCGACTAACACACAGGGCAAGTTTTAGACTAACACATGATAGCACAGAATGTAATCAAGTCTCACATCACACAATACACATGATTCACTTCGGACGGTTTTTACCCGACACTCACGTTAAACAACTAAGCATAGTCATCATATTAATTCAACACATGGAAAGTAATCATATGAGTCAACAAATGAACTTAAGTGTCAAAAGAAAGTCATATATTTTCTCAAGCTATGTGGACACATAGAACACGAAAAAGATAATCATCTTGAATATTACAACTCTAAGTCCCGGCATAAAACATTTCAAAAAATATAGATGCTCAAGTTCCTCTCATTCCATTATTGATTCTAAAAAAGAAAAGGAAAATCTTTTTGTATTTTTTCTTTAGACTTTACTCCCTCAAGAAAACTGTCTAAGAAATCCATCGTCCGGAAAAGTCCAATAATTTTGAAAATTCTACCTACAAAAAAAATAAAAATTACTACGCAGTTCAAAGAGCCATCCCTTGAAAAAGAACTGTGGCCATAAGAAAAACCAAGAGGGATTATTTCTACCTAATTATTTTATATATATTTTTTTTAACATACATAACATAGCACTAGAAATTACCCAGACAGTCTTCTCCACTCCATACTTAAAATTGTGCATTGTCCGTAATGCACACCATAAATAACTCGAGGGTAAAAGAAACTCTCTGGTAGGCAAAAGGCCGAAGAATTAATAGCTCATGGAGTACTCAGACTTCTCCCAGGCATTGGTCTTTTATGCGGGCACCCCACACTTAGTTCCAGCCATCTTGCTTTCGTTTGCTTCCTTCCAGTGGCTTTTCTTCTCATGTTCCTAGAAAATCAAAACCTATACACAATAAAAATAATTAAAAAATCTAAAAAAATCAATGAGAGCAGTAAAGTTGGTTGCCTCACAATAAGCGCTTGATTTAATGTCGCGACACGACATGAACCACTTTTTTTTGCCTCACTTCGAACTTTTGAATTGGACCCTAAGTTTTGATTCAAGCTTATGATTATGTTCCTAGGGTGGTGGAACGAATCTAGATGGCCCAAGGAAATAGTGTAGTATTCTGCACATTTTGGCCTTTAGATGAGGTGTGTAATTCCGACTTTTTGGCAAACGGAATTCCAGAATGTAGGAATCTTGTTCCTCATTCCTTGACTCCTCAATTGGTTCGGATGACTCTATTTCCATATCATCATCAAAACAAAGTATGGAAAAGTTCTTGGAATGGGGACCAATGCACTCAACTACATGAACTTTGGGACTGTCAACATCCTCAATAACAATGACACTAGAGTCAACTACATATGCATCCTCAGTGTCCTTGACTGACTCTAGTATTACTTCTTCAACATCGACATCCTCAAATTCTAGCTGGATAGATTGTTGGTGTTCTACTCTGACCTCTTCCATTAGTATCTTAATTTCTGCATCTAATGCATGCTCCTTTTGGCTACTATCCATAGTATCAGCTTGTTGAGCATTAAATGCTTCAACTAATTGACTCACTTGTGCCTCCAGGTTATGAATAGTTGCCTTTGGATAGTATCACATAGCCTTTGTATTTTCAGTTGTTTCTCATTACTTTTTTCCATGAAACACTTTAACATATATTTAATCTCCTTCAGGTCATCTTCCTTGGGTTCTTTGTTCCTATTAACTTCACAAGAAAAATTAGAACCATCGTAGTAAGGGGTTGGGGGAGGATAAGACATATAAGCACAACGATAAAAGTGACCATCTTGACCACCACAAATATCATATATATTCCATACATAAGATTAAGTTGGTGCACATAACTCGCTCTCGGAAATATTTTAATAATTTTACTATGGGTGGTTTCCTCCATTACATGGATAAGGAGGATCAAAAGTAGAATTACCAACATCAAAACTCTCATAATTCCAAGATGTCATATTTCTAAAATCAAGAAGTAAAAAAAAATAAATACAAGAAAACAAAAATAAAAGTTCAAATTTGCAACCTAGCAATATGTACACCTACAACTACACTGTTAGTTCCCGGTAATGACTCCAAAATTTGATTACGCCCAACTCTAGTCCTAAAAAGGATAAGCGGGCTGCAAATATAATCCAGTCTAAAAGTCAGGAGTCGAATCCCACAAAGAACTAAGGCTTAGCTACAACTGTTCAATATCACTAAGAAAGCAAGTTCGAATATTTTCTAAGTTATGAATATTAAGATCCTCATGTCTAAATAATTAACTAACAAATTAAAATAGTAAATTAATAACTAATGATATAAAGGGTTGGATACTAAATTAATGAGGTCTAGAGTTATGATTTCCCCAATTATCTGGAATCCTTCCCGCTACGTCTTCTACAATTTTGTCCATGTATTCTCTACCGATCGTGAGTACTTTGGGTGGCGTAGCTCTCGTTCGAGCAACTACCACAATTTACTAGACGTATTCTCTCGAACTACGCTAGTTGGCTGATGAGTGTCTAGTGTATATAAAATTCTAACTCGTACTCTATCAAATAATAGTATAGAAAGATGTCGAACCCACAGAGATTGATTTATCTATTCTACAGACGTTTCTTATTTTAATTACTATTTAAGAAAATTAGAAAGAGTTGAGTTGCAAATTAACTAACTAAAAATGCATGAATAGAGCAATAGAAAATATTTTGTTTTGCACAAATATAATAAAAAGGTGTTGGGATCTTGACTTCACTTAATATTTCTATATAGTAGAATTATTATTCTTCAATTTCTATTTTTCAAAAATGTATAAATGCCTCTCACGATTACAAATATACATTATTACTTAAGTTGAATAATTAATTTCACTCCTTTCGGTTATACAAATTAATCTTCAAACTAGTAATATTAAAGAACTAGAATTATATGATTGAACTAAAACACGCTCTTGTTAGTAAGTCCATTTCGGTTACCCTACTTGTTATAATTGATTATTACACTATTCGCCTCTCTCGATTATAAATAAGTGTAAAACTAATTATAACATAAAAGGGATAGATGTTACTCAATAAATATTAATATTTATCAATACTACACTTAACTATATTATTTCTTCCACCTTTCTCGATTACAGAATTAATAAATAGTTAATATGTAGTACAAGATAGATAGATGTTAATAAATTAAATAACGTCTAACTGTAAAAGAAGATAAAAGTTAAATAAATTCTAGGTCAAGCATGTGAATATGAGGAATAATATCTACTATTATATAGAAATATTAAGATCCGTGTTTCTCCCAACACAAGAAAAGTTACTCCATAATGGAGCCAATACCGATAACGGAAATAATCTTGCCCATTTGTGACGACCCGGCCAGTCGTCTCATGAGTTACCGCTCTATTTCCCTTATTTCTGTTTCTTTATGCTCTGTTTATCCGTGTTTTGTGGTATCGGGTTGGTCGGATCGAATCCGAAATAATTTTGGTAAGGTTTGAGACACTTAGTCCCTTTTAAAGAAGTTTAAGTTGTAAAAGTCAACCAGATGTTGACTTATGTGTTAGATGGCTCGGATGTGAGTCCGAGGTTCGGTTAGCTTAGGGAGGTGATTTATGACTTAGGAGTGTGATCGGAATGGTTTTTGGAGCTTTGGAGTAGTTTTAGGCTTGAATTGGCGAAGTTGATATTTTGGCGATTTCCGGTTGATAGGCGAGATTTTGCTATAGGGGTCGGAATGGAATTCTGAGAGTTGCAGTAGTTCCGTTGTATTATTTGGGATGTGTGTGGAAAATTTTCAGATCATTCGGACGTGGTTTGGTTGGGTTTTTTATCAAAAGTAAAATCGGAAGATTTTTGAAAGTTTGGCTTGAATCCGATGTGTTTTGGGCGATTTGATGTTGTTTGAGGTGTTTTAATGATTGGAACAAATTTGAATAAGGTATCAGGTTATGTTTGTGCTTTTGCTTGAGGTTCTGGCGGCCTCGGGGTGATTTCGGATGGTTAACGGAGAAGTTGGATTTTTGTTGCAGCTGTTGAATTTGCTGCTTCTGGTATTTTTGCACCTGCGGATTGGGGACCGCAGGTGCAGCGCCGCATATACGAGAGAGGGGCTGCAGAAGCTGGAATTGGAAGAATTACAGGGACCGCAAAAGCGGTCAGGATGGCCGCATCTGCGGAATCGCAGATGCGGAAGGCTTATCACAGATGCAATTTTTGGGCTGGTTAGTGATTCCTGCAAAAGCGGATGATTTAACCGCAAATGCGGTACCGCAGATGCGGTTGAAGTATTGCAGATGTGGAAAGGTCTGGGCAAAACATATAAGATATTTCATTTTGCGAAATTGAGCTATTTCACCATTTTTTTTCTTCAGCTTTGGAGCTTTTTGGGCGATTTGAAAGAGGGATTTCAAGGGAACTTCATTGAGGTAAGGGATTTGGACTTAAAACTCATTCCTATGTTATTATTCCATGGATTAGACCTAGAAATTAAGGAAATTAAGGGTGAAATTTGGGAAAAACTAGGGCTTGAGAACTTAGGCCTTTAATTGAGGATTAAGACCATTTGGGGTCCTATTTGAGAACTTTTGATATGTATGAACTCGTGGGGAGATAAGGAACCTATTGATGTGAAAATTTCTGAGTTGCGAGAAGTGGGCCCGGGGCTCGGGTTTTGCTAATTTCGTGATTTTTGATATTCTTCGATTGTTTTCACTTGGGATTTGTTCCCTTAGCATATTGTGATGTATTCGTTCTAATTTTGGATAGATTCGACGTGCGTGGAGGTCGATTCGAGGGCCAAAGGCGTTACGAGCTAGAGGTTTAGCCGGTTCAAGGTGAGTAATGATTGTAAATGATGTTCTGAGGGTTTGAAACCCCGGATTACACATCGTAGTGCTATATTGAGGTGAGACATGTGCTTGATGACGAGCGTGGGGTCGTGCACTATTGGGGATTGTGACTTGGTCCATCTCGATTGATGATTTTACCGCGTATTTGATTAAAAACTATTTGCTATCATCATTATTTGGGCTGAATGCCATATTTGGGCTTCATGCCAACTATTTCAACCCTTCGGGGGTTTTTATTGATACTTCCTCACCGTTTGACTTTATACTTGAACTCAGTAATGTTATTTTCCATTGTTTTCATACTCAGCCATGTTTACATAGTTTTTAATACTTATGTGATATTTTAAATGATGTTTGGGCTGAGAAACATTGTTTTACTGTAGCCCGAGTGGCTTGTGAGGATTTTTGACTGAGTAAGGCTGAGGGACTATATTGTGAAGAAACACTGATATTGATTTGACACTGAGGGCCTGAGATGTGTACCCTACGAAGTGGCTTGATTGATATGAGGCCGAGAGCCTAGTGATGACGTCACAAGATGGCTTGATATTGCGCTTGGGCCGTAAGGGGCCCCTCCAGGAGACTGCACACCCCCAGTGAGCGCGGGTACCCATTGTGATGTGAGATTGAGCCCGAGGGGCTAGTATTGTTCTGAGATGTTGTCCGAGGGGCGAATTTGTTGATACTGTGCCCGAGGGGCGAACTTCTATGTGTTTATTTTTCCTTAATTGCCTGTCAATTACTTGCTTACTTGTTGAAAAAGGATTTTACTTATCTTTTCACTGGTTTACTGTTTTTAAAGAGTTTTACAGCTTCATTATAGAATGTCTTGTGCCTTACATGATTTCTTGCTTTCAGTCTTTATTTACATTTGTTACTCACTGAGTTGGAGTACTCACTTTACTTCATGCACCCCGTGTGCAGATTCAGGCGTTGTTGATCCTGCCAGTGCGAGTTGAGAGCTCCCGGCGAACATTCGGAGTTCATGAGGTAGCTGTTTGACGTCCGAGGTCCCGTGTTTCTCCCTCTTTATCATTTCTATCTCTTATCAGACATTTGTAACAGTTGTAGACTCTTCAGACTTGTATTAGATTTTATAGACGATCATGACTAGTGACACCCCGGTATCGGGGTGTGTTGGGTTGTACTTCCGCATTTTCTTGATATTATCCGCTACTTACTATGATTAAATCATGTTTTAGATTATTTTCTTGATGTTTAACTGTTTAACATCGAATTGAAAATAGTCGGCTAGCCTTGTCTTCACGAGAGGGGCCATGAACAGAATAAAATAGAAAGAAATATTGAACAGAATAATTCCTCCTATTTAACTAAAAATAGGAACTAGAGTAATTTCCAATACTAGAATTTATTCAGAACTAGAGACGAAGACAATATAATGGCTAAAAGATAAAAAAGAAGAGAAACTAAAGAACAAAGAGAAGGTAAAGCCTTCTGCTCAAAATCTGATTTCACTATAAGCCTCCCTCCCTTGGTTTCACGATTGATGCCTCTTTTTATAGCCAAGCCATGACAAACTTTTCAATACACTCTTGGATATGAACTTGTCATGGCTGGTTGTAACCTTGTTATGCTTGGTTATGAGCTTCTGTTGTAGGTTAGTTATGGATCGGTTATATTTTGTTGTAACCGGTTGTGAGTCGGTTGTCCTTTGTCATGGAAGATCACGTCTTTCTTTAGCACCATATTTTACTCTGCTTTAGCTTGTCCGTTTTTCTAATTTTTCCTCTGTAATCTTCTCGTTCCCAGACCAATACTTCTTCAAACTTTCCTGCATAATTTAGACAAAAGTATGGAAGAAATATGATAGTTCTTTTTGTGTTTTTCGAAGAAATTATATGTTAAAAATCAAGTAAAATGCACTTATCAAATTCTCCCACACTTGGAATTTTGCTCGTCCTCGAGCAAATAAAATAACTAAACATAACAGCTAAACAATTTAACTAGAATCATGAGAACTCTCGCCAAATAAGAAGTAACTAAGACTCATTCACAAGCTCATACAACTTTTAACCGTACTCATATTCACCTATTGAGAACTGAAATCATAATTTTCCTAATCCCCAGTGTGTCTCACCAAATAAAGAGAGATGCTCATATATCATACAATATATAGATGTAGATCAAAGAAGGGCATAGATAGAAAAATTCACTCACTCCCAACAAAGAAGTACCTCAAGCTACTGGAAATTGTCGTATGCTTGACTATCATGTGGTTCTCCACTAATGTAGGAGTCTTTGAGCCGAGATCATGTAGGACTTTTGGTAGGTTGTAGTGTAGGTTTAGGGATAAGTATGATACATATGGATAATAGTGACTTAAATTCCCTATGGCCACTACACTTTATTTTATCACTTAAGCACAATTGTCTTTGCTCTGATTTAAACAATAATCTCTATTTTGTTTCATCCCTTTCACATTTTTTTTGACGGAGATGCCGACATTTCTTTGTTGCTATCCTCTCCCTTCTTTTTTTTTTATGAATTTCAGAAGAAACTATCTTTTCAGTTCTCATGGCAACATCTCAAAAGATTGATAACCTCAAAAAATTATTCTTTCACCAATTATTTTCACAATTATACCTCACGCCTAGATTTTTACATTCAGATCAACTCTTAAAGTACCCAAAAGGGAATTATGTGAAGAAACAACAAGTCATAAAAACAAACAGGCTAACGGTTAAAGCTTGGTGATCAACAAAATAAGAGATAATTTATTTAGGCTCAACAGGGCTAACTAGGGATAAAAATCATTAATGTAGGTCAATTTAGGTTATGGCTCAACAAAAAAGACCTACGTTCATTTCTTAACTCAAAGATCTACCTAGAATTTCGCCTCAATCCACATTCAAGGCAAGTTCTAGATTTTCAGATAAACATGAGAACTAGACAATATAAGCTAACAATACAATACACTTGGCCTAACGAAAACTATGATTTCAATCACCAATAAGTAAGTATGAGCTTAGAAAAGTAATCATAAAACCCGTGAATGGTACTAAATAAAATTCATCTTTTCTAAATCTCATGTTTTTCAAGTCAAATCAAGTTTAGCCAACTTATTTACCAAAACAAGTTAAAATAACTAAAAGTCCTAAAAAATGTTCAGTTCAAAATATTACGACCATGGCAAAGAACTGAACAAGAAATCCATGGAAGTGTATGAAATAAGTTGCCTTGAGAACAAGGTAACTAAATTTTTTTTCAGTTTTGTTTTTATTTTTATTTTTTAAATTTTATAATTTTACTAAAAACACATTTTTCAGTTGTAAAATATACATTTTTTTTATATTTAACTGGAAAAAAAAACTTAAAAGAAACACACATATAACAAACATATTCATCTACCCCCAAGCTTAAATAATGTCATGTCCTCATGACAAATAAATTAAAAGTAAAAGGAGATAAAGGAGCTTCCCTAATTTTTCCGATTCTGGCCTCATTTCCTTTTTCTTGGCTTCTCAAGGTTTCTCTCATATAATAAAGACAAAATTATGGTAAAGAAAATGTTTATTTTCATGATAGGAGAAAACTTTCATTGTCTCAATCATGAGAGTGCTTCTTTATCATGACAAAATATATTAATACATACACACACACACACACACACACATATATAATACAAACATGCAATTATTATTATTATTAATATTTTTTACTTTTTTTATATAAGAAAAAAAACTAATTTTATTATATATATTTACTAAAAAGGAAATATTATATGTTACTACTAATACTCACTTTAAAGATTAAAGGGGAAGAAAATAGTTCTGAGTTTAACTTCACCAGCTCGACATATTTTAAAAATTAGGCAAAAAGGATAGTTGAATCTTGTTTGTCGAAGAATATGCTGATATAAGGCTTCAAACGATGACCATTTGATTTGAATTTGTCTCCCCCATATGTATGTTGTACTTCAATGGCACCATAGGGGGGTCATTCCTGTTACTGTATATGGTCCTGTCCATCGTGACTTAAACTTTCCTGGGAATAATCTCAATCAGCTATTGTACAACAGAACATGATCTCCAACTTTAAAATCTTTATAGAGGATGAGCTTGTCATGCCACTTTTTTGTCTTTTCCTTGTACAATTTAGCATTTCCGTATGCTGTAAGTGTGAACTCTTCCAACTCATCAGGCTGCAATAGACAGTTTTTACCTGCATCTGGTAAGTTTAGATTCAACAATTTTATAGCCCAATATGCTTTATGTTCTAATTCCACAGGTAAATGACAAGCTTTCCCAAAAACTAGTCTATAAGGAGATGTGCCTATGAGAGTTTTATAAGCAGTTTTGTATGCCCATAACACATCGTCTAATTTTAAAGACCAATCTTTTCGAGAAGAACCAACTATTTTTTTAAATTATTTTTAATTCTCTGTTGGAAACTTCTACATGCCCGCTTGTTTGAGCATGATATGGAGTTCCTGTTTTATGAGTTACTCCATATTTTAACAATAAACTAGCAAATTGTCTATTTATAAAATGAGTTCCTTGATCACTTATTATAACTCGTGGAGTTTCAAATCTAGAAAAAATATTTTTCTTGAGAAAAGCACAAACAATATGAGCATCATTTTTTCTAGTAGCAATTGCTTCTACCCATTTTGAAACATAGTCAACAACTACTAAAATATACTCATAGCCATTTGAAGGAGGAAAAGGACCCATAAAATCAATGCCTCAAACATCAAAGATTTCGCACACAAAAATAGAGTTAAGAGGCATTTCGTCCCTTTTTGAAATGTTACTGATTCTCTGGCATTTATCGCAAGTGGCGACATAATTCCTTGCATCCTTGAATATAGTAGGCCAGAAACATCCAACTTCAAGTACTTTAGCCGTTGTCTTTCTTCCTCCATAGTGTCCTCCTGCAGCCCCGTCATGGCAGTGACTTAAGATGTTGTTCATTTTTGTCTCCGGTACAGATCTCTTGATTATGTCATCTGCACAAAATTTAAGCAAGTAAGGATCTTCCCAGTAATAATGTCTTGCTTCTTTTTTAAGTTTTTTCTTTTGTTCATAAGAAAAATCTTTTGGAATCAATCCTCCAGCCAAATAGTTGGCAATATCAGCAAATCAAGGTGGTCGATTTATAACGGCTGTGACTGAAAATATATGTTCATTGGGAAATCCTTCTTTGATATCTTTTATCTCAGTAGGAGGATTTTCCAAAGAGACAAATGATAAGCTACCCAATTTTCAGAACTTTTTCGATCTTTTATTTTAAGATCAAATTCTTGTAAAAGGAGTATCCATCTTAGCAATCCGGGTTTAGCATCTTTCTTTGCTAAAAGGTACTTTGAAGCTGCATGATCAATATAAATGGTAACCTTTGTTCCTATCAAATAGTAAAGAAATTTGTCAAACGCAAATACTACTGCTAGTAGTTCCTTCTCAGTTGTAACATAATTCTTTTGAGCTTCATTGAGGGTTCTACTGGTATAGTAAATAAGCCTGAAAATCTTGTCTCTCTTTTGTCCTAATATCACTCCAACTGATATATCACTTGCATCACACATTATTTCAAATGGTTCGCTCCAATCAGGAGAAACAACAAGTGGAGCATTAGTCAAATGTTCCTTGAGAATCTTAAATGTTTTTCTGCAATCATCTGAAAATTTAAACTTCACATCATTCATCAGTAGGTTAGTCAGAGGTTTTGTAATTTTTGAAAAATCTTTTATAAACCTTTTATAAAAACCTGCATGCCCTAAGAAACGTCTAATGCCTTTAACAGTGGTAGGAGGAGGTAATCCTGCTATAAGATCAATTTTAGCCTTATCAAATTCTATCCCTTCAGCAGAAATTTTATGTCCTAAAACAATTCCCTCTGTTACCATGAAATGTCATTTTTTCCAATTAAGAACTAAATTTGTCTCTTCACATCTTTTAAGCACCAAAGTTAAATGATAGAGACAATATTCAAATATTTTACCAAAAAGTATGAAATCATCCATAAATATTTCAAGAAACCATTTAGTCATATCTGAGAAAATTGCCGACATGCAACACTGAAATGTAGCAGGAGCATTGCATAGTCCAAATGACATTCTTTGGTAAGCATACGTACCTTGGGGGCATGTGAATGTGGTTTTCTCTTGATCTTCTGGAGCAATTGGTATCTGATTATATCCAGAATATCTATCAAGAAAACAGTAAAAACCATGGCCTGCAACTCTTTCAAGCATTTGATTAATAAAAGGCAAAGGAAAATGATCTTTCCTTGTGGCATCATTAAGTCGTCTGTAATCAATACAGACTCTCCATCATGTGATTGTTCTAGTAGGTATGAGTTTATTGTTTTCATTTTTTATTACTGTTACCTCCTTTATTTGGTACTACCTATACAAGACTTACCCAAGGATTGTCAGATATTGGATAAATGATACTTGTTGTTAGAAGTTTCACCACTTCTTTCTTGACGACTTCCTGCATTGCTGGGTTCAGTCTCCTTTGGGGTTAGACTATTGGTTTATAATTATTCTCCATAAGAATCATGTGCATACAAATAGCTGGACTGATTCCTTTGATATCAGCTACAGTCCACCCTAAGGCTATTTTGTGTTTTCTCAAGACTCCAATCAATTTGTTTTCCTGTTCTATAGTCAAAAAAGATGAAATGATTACTGGAAATAATTCAGGTTCAAGAAACACATATTTTAAATGAGAAGGAAGATCTTTGAGTTCAATTTTTAATTGAATTCCTTCTTGTGAGACTTTCTCATTTTCTGACTCTTTTTCCAATATTTCAGCTTCTTCTCTAATTATGGGGTTATCATCACCTATGGTACCTGACCTAGCCAAACATCTCTCCAATGAATCAATAATTAACTGATTATCTTTGTATTCGTTTACGAGGTCATCTAGTAAGTCAATTTGAAAACAAGATGATGATGACTCGTCCCCGGGAAATTTCATCATTTTCTGCATGTCAAAAATTACTCTTTCCTCATCAACTCGCAATATTAATTGTCCTTGATGGACATCAATAATTGCCCTTCCTGTTGCAATAAATGGTCTACCTAAAATTAATGGTACCTTAGTATTTTCTTCCATTTCAAGCACTATAAAATCTACTGGGAATACAAATTTGTCAACTCTGACAAGGATATTTTCAATAATTCCTTTTGGTATCTTAGCACTTTGATCAGCTAATTGAAGAGACACACCAGTATCTTTCATCTCACCAAGTTCTAATTTCCTGAAAATTGAAAAAGGCATTAGATTTATTGAAGCACATAAATCACATAATGCATTTGCAAAGTAAGTACCTCCCACGGTACAAGGAATTGTAAAACTTTCTCGATCACCAAGTTTCTGTGGAAGCTTATTTTGAAGTATAGCACTACATTTTTATGTAAGCTTAACCACTGAAACTTCTTCCAATTTTCTTTTACTTGACAGAATTTCTTTAAGAAATTTAGCATATGAAGGCATTTGTGTCAAAGCATGTGTGAAAGGTATGTTAATGTAAAGTTGCTTCAAAATATCTAGAAACTTTGAAAACTGTTTGTCAAGCTTTTCTCTTTTCATCTTTTGGGGAAAAAGGAGAGGTACAGAGTGAGGATTTGTTATCAATTAATTTTCTTGTACATTTTTCCTTTTATCTTTTTGTTCTTTTGGAAACTTAGATTCTATTTTATTCTCACCTTCATTTACCTTTTCCACTTCTTGTAGCTTTTCTTCTCTATCTGTATATGGATCATCAAGAGATTTACCTGATCGTAGAGAGATGACTTTGAGGTGTTCTTTTGGGTTTTGCTCAGTGTTGCTTGGTAGAGCACCTTGAATTGTTCCAGACATGAGGGTTGCTAATTGGCTCATCTGAATTTCTAAATTCTTGATGGTTGAACTTTGACTTTCAACCTTCTCATCAGTAGTCTTAATGAATTTGTACATCATGTCTTTGAGGCTTTGCTGATGAGCTCTTTGGGGTGGTTGTTGATTTTTGTTAAAATCTTGTTGCCCTCTGTTTTTATTTTGAAAATCAGGTGGTCCTTGTACCTGCTGCTTTTGATTAAAAAATCTTTGAGGATTTTCAGCACCATTTGGGTTACTCTATTGGAATCCCGGATGTTTTGGTACCTTGGGACTACCTAACGGATAACTGTTTCTATACCCAATAATATTTACTTGTTCTTCATTTTGCGTTGAAGCTTGATGTAACAATATTGAACTTCCTCACTATATTGATAAGAACTAGAATATTGGTTACAATCTTGAGATATCAAATGCAACACTCAAACTAATGAATTATAATGAAAACTATTGAAATAATAGGTAACTAAGGATGGGGGCGAGGAAATATAGATAACTTCATAACATTTTGCATAATTCTCAAAACTGTCGATGAACCACTTTTATCCATTTGTCACGTGCTTCCCTACTCAACCTGGATCCCAAGCAAATCTCTTGTCAGGCTGTCTAATTCCTTGGCCTTTTCGCAGTTTAGCCCTCGGCCCAACAGCTTGTCTAGCCTCGGTCCAAATAATTGGCCCATAAACATTATTGGAGTTATCCATGTTCACAACAATACTCCCCTCCTCAATAAAAACCTTGTCCTCAAGGCTCGGGTCAAGAACTCTCGGGATCAATGGCTTTGGTAAACTAGTTGTAGTTATATTGACTTCAATAGACATGAAGCTCACTGGATGGAAGGCACCTACAAATTCCTCTTGAACAGAATGAAGAGCATTATGCCAAACTCTACTCATGCCTGGTACAACAATAGTGACTGCATAGTATACTTCATTTTGACCAAGGTCATGATGAGATAAATCTTGTGTTCCCTTTGAATACTTCATAGGCCACAAAAACATTGGAATGAATAGAAAAATAGCTCTTGTTCTACATATGAATTCTACTAGAGTCATCTGTGCTTGCACTTGCTTTATTAGAGTACCTGTTAACTCATGAGGCATGAATAAATGTGTATCTACTCCAATAATATGATGATCTCCACCATCAATTGCATGTCAGACAAAATCAAGGAGTATGTAGCAGTCTTTTAATAACACAAGCTTGGTACTTATCTGGAGTCCTAGCGCCAAAGTTAGCCAGTCTTCTAAAGTACGTCCTTGTAGCATAGTCGTAGTAACTGCAATAATCTTTGAAGCTTTAGGTGTAACGTTGACTCTCCCATGCTGGCCAACATATGGCTTTTCAAGGTCAAAAGGCAAGAGACAATCAACTGGCTTTTCCAATTTTGACCCATTCTGGTGTATCCAAGTAATTATAGTATGTGGGACAAATTTTCTATTGCATGAGCAACCACAAATTAGTTCCAAAAATCTAGCAGTGGGCGCAGTTAAAACAACTCTAAGCATAAGAGTGGAGTTACCAAAGATCTGTTCATTTGAAGCACTAAAATAAGCAAACCACAAGGGTCTGATAGCTCATTTTCTAATTAAGTGCAAGCGCAAGCTTACTAGATCAGATAGACTCAAAAGCTCCAAGAAGCATCTCAAGGGAAGCACAATAGATGATAGTTGGTGGACATAAATATATAAATCCCCCAGGTTTTCTCAACTGATGGTTAACCGGCATAACAAACTTGTTAACCATATGAATAGACAGTCCATGATAATCAATACATTTCAGAAGTCTCAAGAGATCGTCCTCCAAATACTCAGAAATATTAAACACACATTGCCTACTCGAATATGAGAGTGTAGAGTGGTCCTCTAACCTTCTCTGAGGTGACTGCACCCTGAGTGAAGCAGCAGAGCCAGGATCAAATGGAAAGTCTAATCCAAGTTTATCAAGTGAAAATCGATGCAACCAAAACTGCTCCTCCAAGCATTGGGCAATCCCAAGTTGATATCGAGGGCAAAGTATTCTAGGATGTCCAGTAAGCAATTGATTCCAACAACCGTCTAAAACTTTGTGAATATCAAACAGGATAAAGTCACGGGGAAAATAGATTGTAAAATTATGACGACCCGACCAGTCGTCTCTTGAGTTACTGCTCCGTTTCTCCCATTTCTGCTTCTTTATGCTCCGTTATCCTTTTTTTATGTGATCGAGTGGATTAATTGGTGTTCGGAGTGGATTTTGTAAGAAATGAGACACTTAGTCTCTTTTAAGAAGGTTTAAGTTGGAAAAGTCAACCGGATGTTGATTTATGTGTTAGAGGGCTCGGATGTGAGTTCTGATGGTTCGTTTAGCTTCGGGAGGTGATTTATGACTTAGGAGTGTGATCAAAATGGGTTTTGGAGGTCCGGAGTAGAATTTGGCTTGAATTGGCGAAGTTGATATTTTGACGATTTCCGGTTGATAGTCGAGATTTTGATATAGGGGTCGGAATGGAATTCCGAGAGTTACAGTAGCTTCGTTACGTTATTTGGGATGTGTGTGCAAAATTTTAGTTCATTAGGATGTGGTTTGGTTTGGTTTTTGATCGAAAGTGTATTTCGGAAGATTTCTCAAAAATTAGGCTTGAATCCGATGTGTTTCGGGTAATTTGATGTTGTTTGAGGTGTTTTGCTGATGGGAACAAGTTTGAATAAGGTATTGGGTTATGTTTGTGCTTTTGGTTGAGATCCCGGGGGCCTCGAGGTGATTTCGGATGGTTAACTAGAAGATTTTTGGACTTGAGTGATTGCAGAATTTCTGTTGCTTCTGGTGTTTTTGCACCTGCGGTTTGGGGACCGCAGGTGCGGCATCGCAGGTGCGAAGGATTTTCAGCAGATGCGGATTTGAGGAGAGAGGTCAGGAACCGCAGATGCGGAATAAGGACCACACCTGCGGAGTCACAGATGTGATTCTACAGATGCGGAGAAATGACCGTAGAAGCGGTACCGTAGAAGCGGGCTTTGGGGTCGCAGATGTGAAAACCCCTGGGTAGAATGTTTTAATTCATTTCATCCGCGATTTTTAAGCTCATTTACTCCATAGTTGGTTTTTTTGAGAGATTTTAAAGGAAATCGAAGATGGATTCAAGGAGAAACGTTTTGAGGTAAGGATTTCGGACCAAAAACTCGAATCTATTGTGAAATCCACCTAGAAAATCATGAAACTTAAGCTAAAAATGGAAGAACTACGGCTTGGGATTTTAAGCTTTTGAATTGGGATTTGGAGGACTATTTGGGGTCGGATTGGAGAACTTTTGATATGTATGAACTCGTGGGGTGATAAGGAATCTAACGATGTGAAAATTTCTGAGTTTCGGGAAGTGGGCCCGGGTCTCGGGTTTTGCTAATTTCAGGATTTTGATATTTTCGATTGTTTTCACTTGGGCTTTGTTCCCTTAGCATATTGTGACGTATTCGTTCTGATTTTGGATAGATTCGATGCGCGTAGAGGCTGATTCGAGGGGAAAAGGCATCGCGAGCTAGAGTTGTAGCCGGTTCGAGGTGAGTAATGATTGTAAATGATGTTTTGAGGGTTTGAAACCCTGGATTGCACATCGTAGTGCTATATTGAGGTGAGACACGCACTTGATGATGAGCGTGGAGTCGTTTACTATTAGGGATTGTGACTTGGTCCGTCCCGATTTATGATTTTACCGCGTATTTGACTGAAACTTGTTTGTTATCATCATGGTTTGGGCTGATTGCCATATTTGGGCTTCGTGCCAACTATTTGAACCCTCCATGGATTTTATCACTATTTCCTCACTGTATTGATTTATTACTTGAACTCAGTCTTGTTGTTTTTCCATTATTTTACAACTCAGCCACTTTTACTCAGTTTTGAGACATAAATGATATTACTAAATGATGTTTTGGGCTGAGCACTACTGTTTAACAAATGCCTGAGGGGCTTGTGATGATTTTCTGACTGAGTGCAGCCGAGGGCCAGATATGCGGATATACTGAGTGATATGAGGCCGAGGGCATAAGATACATTTACACGCCACGAGGTGGCTTGAGTGATGTGAGGCCGAGAGTCGATAGATGATGCCACGAGATGGCTTGATATTGCGCTTGGGCCGTAAGGGGCCCTTCCGGAATCTGCACACCCCCAGGGAGCGCGGGTACCTATTATGTTCTGAGAGTGAGCCCGAAGGGCTGATACTGTTCTGAGAGTGAGCCCGAGGGGCTGATACTGATCTGAGAGTGAGCCCGAGAGGCTGATATTATTCTGAGAGTGAGCCCGAGGGGCTGGTACTGTTCTAAGTTGTTGCCCGAGGGGCGAATTTCTATTTGTTAATTACCTGCCGAATTACTTGTTTTACTGGTTGAAAAAGGAAAAATTACTTGATATTTCACTGATTTACTGTTTTAAGTGATTTTACTACTTCAGTATAGATTGCTTTGTGTTTTCACGTGATTTCTTGCTTTCAGACATTATTTATGTTTATTACTCTACTGAGTTGGAGTACTCATTTTACTACCTGCACCCATGTTTGTAGATTCAGGCGTAGCAGGTCCCGCTCCTGAGTGCTGATTTCCTCTAGTCCAGGCGGTGTTTCGGAGACTACGAGGTAGTTGTTCGCATCCGCAGCCCCCGTGTCTCCCTTATCTTATTACTTTTATGTCCTTCAAATAGTTGTACTAGATATTGTATTTAGTAGACTCATATCGGGATCCTTAGTTGCTCATGACTTGTGACACCCCGGTTTGGGCTATGACGGGATGGTTTCTTCTATTGTTATCTATATTTCTGCGAATTATTGCTATTAAATCATGCTTTAAACCGTTTTATGATAATTAACTGCTTAAAGAATTGTATTGTGTTGGACTGGCTGGCCTTGTCTTCACGAGAGGCGCCATCATGACCGGGTTCGGGGTTTGGGTTGTGACAAGTTGGTATCAGAGCCTAGGTTACTTAGGTCTCACGAGTCATAAGTAGGTTTAGTAGATTCTCGCAGATCGGTACGGAGACGTCTGTATTTATCCTCGAGAGGCTGCAGAACCTTTAGGAAAACTTCACATTCTTGAAATCCTTGTCGTGCGAACTTGTTATTCCGAAACTGAACTTCTGTTATTCTATTCTCTCACAGCTGGTGAGGACGCGAGCTACCGGATGAGGTGGACGACCACTAGTGCCACCATCTAAGACCACCAGCTTAGTTATGAATGCTGGTCGTGGGCGTGGTCGTGGTAGAGGCAGAGCAGCGAGGGCAGCACCTGTAGATCCACCAGCTTCCCTAGCTCCGGATCAGGCTCTAGCTATGAATGCTCCAGCAGCACCAGTTGAGGCACCAGCTGTGCCCATCGTGATTCCGGGTCTTCAGGAGGCCTTGGCATAGATCTTATCGGTTTGCACTGGCCTGGCCCATGTAGTTTCAGCCACTACAGCAGCAGCTACTTCACAGGCCAGGGGAGGCAATCAGACCCCCGCTTCTCGCACACCTAAGCAGGTAGTGCAGGGACTTCAGAAGCTAGGGGCACCTCCAGCCCAGCCGGTTGCACCAGCTCAGGAGTTCATGGCACCAGTTATGTCGGATGATGAGCAGGTCTTGAGAGGTTTGGTAGACTCCAACCTCTGTCATTCAGTGGTGCTGAGGGCGAGAATGGCAGGGTTTTCTAGATAAGTGCCAGCGGATGCTCCGTACAGCAGGGATTCTTGAGTCTAGTGGTGTGACATTTACCACATTTTAGTTTTTTGGGGCTTCCTTTACTTTGTGGGAGGCGTATGAGAGGCGTAGGCCTATAGGAGCAGCGCCCCGCACTTGGCAGGAGTTCTCCGTTCTCTTCTTGGAGAAGTATATGTCGTAGTCTCGCAGATAGGAGCTGCGTATATAGTTTGAGTGGTTGAGGCAGGGGGATATGACTGTGTCACAGTATGAGTCGAGGTTTTCTGAGTTGGCTCTTCATGAATTTTGGATGGTTCCAATAGATCGTGAGAGGATCGGGAGATATGTTGATTGCCTTAACTATCATCTCCGTATTCTCATGACCAGAGAGAGGGTGTTGGATGCTACGTTCAAGGAGGTGGTTGATATCGCTCGCAAGATTGAGACTGTTCGCCATTAGGAGCGAGAGGAGAAGGAGGCCAAGAGGCCTCGAGGATTAGGCAGTTACAGTGGTGCTTCTTCGAGGGGCCAGTTCTAGCATGTAGAGGTCATTCTTTAAGGCCTGCTCAGTTAGCCCGTCCAGAGTATCACGGGACATCTTCAGGCCGTGGTTATGATGGGTCTTAGCAGGGCCAGCCTTCACTCAGCGCCCTCCCAGTTCAGAGTTCATCTCGTTCCCCGCCAGCTCAGGGTTCTTCTCTGCCGATTACATCGGCTAGTCACTTTGGTGCGAGGGGTTCCCTTCAGTCCCCGTCTCTAGCACTTGGGAGTTGTTTTGAGTGTGGAGAGTTTGGGAATGTGTGGAGGTAGTGTCCTCGTCGTGTTGCTAGTTCATCCCAACAAAGGGGTCAGCCCTCAACTTTTGCTCTAGTTACTTCACTACTCGCCCAGCCATCTAGGGGTGGAGGTCAGGCAGCCAGGGGTCTCCCCATAGGGGGAGGTCGATCAGGGGGTGGTCAGGCTTGTTTCTATGCACTCCTAGGAAAACCCGAGGCTATTGCTTCAGATGCTGTCATTACAGGTATTGTTTTAGTCTGCCATAGAGATGCCTCTGTATTATTTGATTCAGATTCCACCTTTTCTTATGTGTCATCATACTTTGCTTGTTATTTGGGTACACCCTGTGAGTTTTTTGCTTTACCTGTTCATGTATTTACCCTGGTGGGCGATACTGTTGTTGTAGACCGTGTGTACCGGTCATGTTTGGTGACTATTAGAGGTCTGGAGACCCGAGTGGATCTATATCTATTGAGCATAGTGGATTTTGATGTCATTTTGGGCATGGATTTGTTGTCTACGTGTCGTGCTATTCTAGACTGTCATGCTAAGGCAGTCACTTTGGCTATGCCGGGTGTGCCGCAGATCGAGTGGCGTGGTGTGACTGATTATGTTCCAAGTAGAGTGGTCTCTTTCTTGAAGGCCCAACATATGGTTGGGAAGGGTTGTCTTTCATATCTAGCATTTGTGAGAGATGTCGGAGCTGAGACTCCCAGTATTGATTATGTTCCAGTTGTGAGGGATTTTCCCGATGTGTTTCCTGCACACCTGTCGGGCATGCCATCGAACAGGGATATTGTTTTTGGTATTGACCTGGTACCGGGAACTCAGCCCATTTCTATTCCTCCGTATCATATGGCACTAGCGGAGTTGAAGAAATTGAAAGAACAGCTTCAGGAACTCCTAGATAAGGGGTTCATTCGGCCTAGTATGTCACCTTGGGGTGCGCCAATCCTGTTTGTGAAGAAGAAGGATGGCACCATGAGAATGTGCATTGATTATAGGCAATTGAACAAGGTAACAATTAACAACAAGTATCCTTTGCCTCGAATTGATGATTTGTTTGACCAGCTTCAGGGAGCGAGAGTGTTCTCCAATATTGATCTTCGTTCGGGCTATCACCAGTTGAAGATCAGGGATTCAGATATTCTTAAGACTGCTTTCAGGACCAAATATGGTCATTATGAGTTCCTTGTGATGTCTTTTGGGCTAATCAATGCCCCAGCAGCGTTCATGCATTTGATGAATAGCGTGTTCTGGTCTTATCTTGATTCATTCGTTATAGTCTTCATTGATGATATTCTGGTGTACTCTCGTAGCTAGGAGGAGCACGCGGAGCATTTGAGAGTTGTGTTGTAGAGATTCATAGAGGAGAAGCTTTATGCAATGTTCTCCAAGTGTGAGTTTTGGCTCAGTTTAGTGGCTTTCTTGGGGAACGTGGTGTCCAGCGAGGGTATTCAGGTTGATCCGAGAAGATTAAGGCGGTTCAGAGTTGACCTAGACCGTCCTCAGCCACAAAGATTCGTAGCTTTCTTGGGTTGGTAGGCTATTATCGCCTGTTTGTTCAGGGATTCTCATTTATCGCATTGCCCTTGACCAAGTTGACTCAGAAGGGTGTTTCATTTGTATGGTCGGACGAGTGTGAAGAGATCTTTCAGAAGCTCAAGACAGTTTTGACCACAGCTCCAGTGTTGGTTTTTCCATCAGCTTCAGGTTCATATAATGTGTATTGTGATGCTTCGAGAGTTGGGATTGGTTGTGTATTGATGCAAGAGGGTAGAGTTATTTCTTATGTTTCTCGTCAGTTGAAGCACCATGAGAAGAACTACCATGTTCATGATTTGGAGTTGGCTATCATAGTTCATGCATTGAAGATTTGGAGGCATTATTTGTATGGCGTATCTTGTGAGGTATTCACCGATCATTGCAGTCTTCAGCATTTGTTCAAGCAAAAGGATCTTAATTTGAGGCAGCGGAGATGGTTGGAGTTGCTTAAGGATTATGATATCACTATATTGTACCATCCGGGAAAGGCCAATGTGGTGGCCGATGCTTTAAGCCGAAAGACAGTGAGCATGGGGAGTTTGGCATATATTCCAGTTGGGGAGAGACCTCTTGCAGTTGATGTTCAGGCCTTGGCTAATCGGTTTGTGAGGTTGGATATTTTGGAGCCCAGTCGGGTGTTGGCGTGTGTAGTTTCTCTGTCTTCCTTGTATGATCGCATCATAGAGAGCTAGTATGATGATCCGCATTTGCTTGTCCTTAAGGACAGAGTTCAACATGATGATGATAGAGATGTAACCATTGGTGATGATGAGGTGTTGAGGATGCAGGGCCGGATTTGTGTGCCCAATATGAATGGGCTTAGAGAGTTGATTCTGGAGGAGGCCCATAGCTCACGGTATTCCATTCATCCGGGTGCCACGAAGATGTATCAGGATTTGAGGCAGCATTATTGGTGGAGAATAATGAATAAAGATATTGTGGGATTTGTAGCTCGGTGTCTCAATTGTCAGTAGGTGAAATATGAGCATCAGAGACCGGGTGGGTTGCTTCAGCAGATGGTTATTCCTGAGTGGAAGTGGGAAAGGATCACTATGGACTTCGTTGTTGGACTTCCATGGACTTTTAAGAAGTTCGATGCTATTTGGGTGATTGTGGATCAGCTGACCAAGCCCGCACACTTCATTCCTGTGTGTACTACTTATTTTTTAGAGCGGTTAGCAGAGTTATACATTCGGGAGATTGTTCGGCTGCATGGTGTTCCAGTTTCTATCATTTCAGATCGGGGTACTCAGTTTATATCGCAGTTTTGGAGAGCCATGCAGAGAGAGTTGAGTACTTAGGTGGAGTTGAGCACAGCTTTTCATCCTCAGACGGACGGGTAGTCCAAGCGTACTATTCAGATATTGGAGGACATGTTGCTTACTTGTGCTATTGAATTGGAGGTTCATGGGATGAGTTTCTACCGCTTGCAGAGTTTGCCTACAACAAAAGCTACCACTCGAGTATTTAGATGGCTCCATATGAGGCTTTGTGTGGGAGGCGGTGTAGATCTCCAGTTGGTTGGTTCAAGCCCGGCGAGGCTAGGCTATTGGGGACAGATTTGGTTCAGGATGCTTTAGAGAAGGTCAAGGTGATTCAAGAGAGGCTTCGTACAGTGTAGTCGAGGCAGAAGAGTTATGCGGACTGGAAGGTTCGAGATGTGTCCTACATGGTTGGCGAGAAGGTTTTGTTGAAGGTTTCACCCATGAAGGGTGTTATGAGATTTGGGAATAAAGGAACATTGAGTCCTCGATTCATTGGGCCTTTTAAGGTGCTTCGGAGGATTGGGGAGGTGGCTTATGAGCTTGCTTTGTCACCCAGCTTGTCGAGTGTGCATCCAGTATTTCATGTTTCTATGCTCTGAAAGTATATTGAGGATCCGTCTCATGTTTTTGACTTCACCACGGTTCAGTTGGATGATGATTTGACCTATGATGTGGAGCCGGTAGCTATTTTGGGTCGTCAGGTTCGGAAGTTGAGGTCAAAGGATATAGCTTCAGTGAAAGTGTAGTGGAGAGATCGGCTCGTGGAGGAGGCTACCTGGGAGACCGAACGGGATATGCGGAGCAGATATCCTCAACTATTTGAGACTCCAGGTATGTTTGTTGACTCGTTCGAGGACGAACGTTTGTTTAAGTTGGGGAGGATGTGACGACCCGGCCAGTCGTCTCATGAGTTACCGCTCTGTTTCCCCCATTTCTGCTTCTTTATGCTTCGTTATCCATGTTTTATGTGATCGAGTGGATTAATTGGTGTTCGGAGTGGATTTGGTAAGAAACGAGACACTTAGTCTCTTTTAAGAAAGTTTAAGTTGGAAAAGTCAACCGGATGTTGACTTATGTGTTAAAGGGCTCGGAAGTGAGTTCCGATGGTTCGGTTAGCTTCGGGAGGTGATTTATGACTTAGGAGTGTGATCGGAATGGGTTTTGGAGGTCCGGAGTAGAATTTGGCTTGAATTGGCGAAGTTGATATTTTGATGACTTTCGGTTGATAGGCGAGATTTTGATATAGGGTTCGGAATGGAATTCCGAGAGTTGTAGTAGCTTCTTTATGTCATTTGGGATGTGTGTGCAAAATTTCAGTTCATTTATATGTGGTTTGGTTGCGTTTTCGATCGAAAGCGTATTTCGGAAGATTTCTCAAAAATTAGTCTTGAATCCGATGTGTTTCGGGTAATTTGATGTTGTTTGAGGTGTTTTGATGATGGGAACAAGTTTGAATAAGGTATTGGGTTATGTTTGTGCTTTCGGTTGAGGTCCTGGGGGCCTCGGGGTGATTTCGGATGGTTAACGGGAAGATTTTTGGACTTGAGTGATTGCAGAATTTCTGATGCTTCTGGTGCTTTCGCACCTGCGGTTTGGGGACCGCAGGTGCGAAGGATTTTCCGTAGATGCGAATTTGAGGAGAGAGGTCAGGAACCACAGATGCGGAATAAGGACTGCACCTACGGAGTCACAGATGCGTATTTGGCTCGTTAAGTGAATTCCACAGATACAGAGAAATGACCGCAGAAGCGGTACCGTAGAAGCGGGCTTTGGGGTCGCAGATGCGAAAACCCCTGGGCAGAATGTTTTAATTCATTTCATCCGCGATTTTTAAGCTCATTTACTCCATAGTTGGTCATTTTGAGAGCTTTTTGAAGGAAATCGAAGAAGGATTCAAGGAGAAACGTTTGGAGGTAAGGATTTCCGACCAAAAACTCGAATCTATTGTGAAATCCACCTAGAAAATCATAAAACGTAAGCTAAAAATGGAAGAACTAGGGCTTGGGATTTTGAGCTTTTGACTTGGAATTTGGAGGACCATTTGGGGTTGGATTGGAGAACTTTTGATATGTATGAACTCGTGGGGTGATAAGGAATCTACCGATGTGAAAATTTCAGAGTTTCAGGAAGTGGACCCGGGGCTCGGGTTTTGCTAATTTCGTGATTTTTGATATTTTCGATTGTTTTTGCTTGGGTTTTGTTCCCTCAGCATATTGTGACGTGTTCATTCTGATTTTGGATAGATTCGGCGCGCGTGGAGGCCGATTTGAGGGGCATAGGCATCGCGAGCTAGAGTATTAGCCGGTTCGAGGTGAGTAATGATTGTAAATGATGTCCTGAGGGTTTGAAACCCCGGATTGCACATCGTAGTGCTATATTGAGGTGAGACACGCACTGGATGATGAGTGTGGGGTTTTTTACTACTAGGGATTGTGACTTGGTCTGTCCCGATTGATGATTTTACCGCCTATTTGACCGAAATTTGTTTGTTATCATCACGATTTGAGCTGATTGCCATATTTGGGCTTCGTGTCAACTATTTGAACCCTCCGGGGATTTTTATCACTATTTTCTCACTATATTGATTTATTACTTGAACTCAGTCCTGTTGTTTTTCCATTGTTTTACAACTCAACCACTTTTGATCAGTTTTGAGACATAAATGATATTTCTAAATGATATTTTGGGCTGAGCACTACTGTTTTACAAATGCCTGAGGAGTTTGTGATGATTTTTTGACTGAGTGCGGCCGAGGGACAGATGTGCGGATACACTGAGTGATTTGAGGCCGAGGGCCTGAGATACATTTACACGCCACGAGGTGGCTTGAGTGATGTGAGGCCGAGAGCCTTAGATGATGCCACAAGATGGCTTGATATTGCGCTAGGGTCGTAAGGGGCCCCTCCGGAGTCTACACACCCCCAGTGAGCGTGGGTACCCATTGTGTTGTGAAAGTGAGCCCGAGGGGCTGATATTGTTCTGAGAGTGAGCCTAAGGGGCTGATACTGATCTGAAAGTGAGCCCGAGGGACTAATATTATTTTGAGTGTGAGCCCGAGGGGCTGGTATTGTTCTGATTTGTTGCCCGAGGGGCGGATTTCTATTTGTTAATTACCTGCCGAATTACTTGTTTTAGTGGTTGAAAAAGGAAAATTTATTTGATATTTCACTGATTTACTATTTTAAGTTATTTTACTGCTTCGGTATAGATTGCTTTGTGTTTTCACGTGATTTCTTACTTTCAGCCATTATTTATGTTTATTACTCACTGAGTTGGAGTACTCATTTTACTCCCGGCACCCCTGTGTGCAGATTCAGGCGTAGCAGGTCCCGCTCCTGAGTGCTGATTTCCTCCAGTCCAGGCGGTGTTTCGGAGACTACGAGGTAGTTGTTGGCGTCTGTAGCCCCCGTGTCTCCTTTATCTTATTACTTTTATGTCCTTTAAACAGTTGTACCAGATATTGTATTTAGTAGACTCTTATCGGGATCCTTAGTTGCTCATGACTTGTGACACCCTGATTTGGGCTGTGTTGGGATGGTTTCTTCTATTGTTATCTATATTTCCGCGAATTATTGCTATTAAATCAAGCTTTAAACCATTTTATGATAATTAACTGCTTAAAGAAGTGTACTGTGTTGGACTAGCTGACCTTGTCTTCACGAGAGACGCCATCACGACCGGGTTCGGGGTTTGGGTCGTGACAAGAATTAAACCATAATGAAGGCTTCTCTGACTTAATATTTTATGCATAACAACCATGAAATGGCAATTGGGGACTACAGATGGAAGCTGTCCAAAATTATCAACAGCATCATTCTCTAACGAATATCCTCAAGCAATGGTTCTATCAAATAGTTCCCCTCCAGAACCAAGTGCCATCACAAAGTGCAAAGAATACATGTCCTCAAAAGATGATGTTCCACTCTGATGTTCAAGGTTTCCACGATCTACTCGTAAACCAATTTCATCATGTGAATAGCTAACAGCAAGAATTTCTACAACAGCAACCAGCTGCAGTTCGAGCAACTCCAACTTTGTCCGCACTTTTGAGCGTGAATATTTAGAAGGGAGGTATGTGATGCCAACCACATCACTAGCGAAGACAGCCAATGAAATTCTCAATCCCTTCTAACTGCCACCTTTCCAAGGATAACCATATAGAATTATGATTTCTTGAACCATCTTTCTGTTTAGTATTTCATTATGTAGTTTGACAATAAACCAAATCTCTCAATAGGTCGTCCATCGAGTGAATCGCAATTCACTATGAACAGATAATAAGTGTACTAAATTCAAGTCCATAGACAATATATTATCGGGTAAAGTAGTAGGGTGATGCGGTACTATACAACCAAAAATTACAAGCCGAAAATGACATAGCGTTGGCTGCTTAATTATTAACGCGAACTCTTCATCCCACGCTGGTTCTTCATACCCAACAAATAAAATTTCATCAGAAACATACATCTCAATATCTGAAACCACATTAGCCAACAAACATGGACTCCTATGAATATGAAGCGGTATGACACTTTTAAATGGATGTGTGACTTCAGCAGCGCTCGCAATCTCTTTCGGCACTACATCCTCTCCGCTATTCAAAGGTACCAGAAAATTAGTTGTGTATGTTTCAGCTTCACTATCGCAAGCAATTGCCGCATCATTTGTAGAGACATAGTTCTTGTCAATGGTTCGTCTGTGATATCCATCCGGCACCTTGTCTTCCTCAGAATCGCCATCTTCTAAATCAGATTCATCAGCGAGTACCGTTGAGCAACAATTATGAAACATTTCGTCGAACACCTGGCCTTCTTCTGAGAATTCCTCCTTCATAGTCATCAATTCATTACCAGCTTGTAGCTCTTTAAGAATTTCAACCTCAATATGACTTCCATCAGCGACACTGTACATGGAATCGACATCGATTTGCTTTTCTGGTAACTCACTAGGTTCAACATCCGCTTCATCATCTTGTAAGGTGCTAGTTGCCCTATCTGCCATTTGCTTGAGCACCTCGTATGCCAAATTAAGGTTGATGTTGCCTAAGTGTTTATTCCAATACTGAGTCGAGGGTGAGGTGCTAATGTTGCACCACGATGGAATAGCCGCAGTTCGTGCTAGAAAATTTTTCACTAGCTTTCGCTGCTGGTGAACGGCTAAGCATCCACCAGATGCTTCTCTAGTCCGAGTGCAAAAACGTAGTTTCAGTTTCTCCTAAAATGATTCCAATCAAAAAATTGCTTATTGCAAAACATCCAATCAAACCAAACAAGAGCTTCGCCATCAAGGTAGTGGTAAGGAAGAGGTAACCAGTCTTTCTCGGAGAAATCAAGGTAGGTGGAGTACAGCTCAGCCGAAAAAATCCAACCCTTTGGGTTTCCACCGCTAAATCGATCTAATACCACCATTGTTGGAGTACGAACGATGAAAGCACCAATGTAACAATACCGAGCTTCCTCACTATATTGATAAGAACCAAAATACTAGTTACAATCTTGAGATATCAAATGCAACACTCAAACTAATGAATTACAATGAAAACTATTGAAATAACAGGTAACTAAAGATAGAGATAAGAATGAGGATGAGAAGCAGAACCAGACGAAGGGGGTGAGGAAATACAGATAACTTCATAACATTTTGCATAATTCTCAAAACTGTTAATAAACCCCTTTTATCCATTTGTCACGTGCTTCCCTACTCAACCTGGATCCCAAGCAAATCTCTTGTTGGGTTGTCTAATTCCTTGGACTTTTCACAGTTTAGCCCTCGGCCCAACAGCTTGTCTAGCCTCGGTCTAAATAATTGGCCCATAAACATTATTGGAGATATCCATGTTCACAACACTTGACATTCATGATTGGGATGATTGCCTCCACAAACATCACAATTCTCATGTTGAGATGATGATTGAGTATTTACCTGAAATGCCTCAACTTTTTATGTTAAAGTTGCAATTTGTTGCGCTAATGAATTCCAAGCTTCAACCTAATTGACTCCTGCTACTTTCTTAACAATCATTCTGTCAGAGGGCCATTAAATAGCATTTTCTGAAATTTCATTGAGAAATTGCATGGCTTCTGCAATAGTTTTGATCATTATGGATCCTCCTGATGTTGCATCAATAACATTTCTAGCAGAGAGTTTAAGACCATGATAAAAAATATATAAACGTCAGGATCTTGGATACCATGGTGTGGGCATTTTCTTAGCATTGATTTTAATCGTTCCCATGCTTGGTATATAGATTTAGTATTTGTTTGCAAAAAATTATTGATTTCTTGCTTCATTTTAAATGTTTTTGCAGGTGAAAAATATTCATTAAGAAATTTCTGAGTCATTTGGTCCCATGTAGTGATTGACCCTCTCGTCAGACTTCGCAACATATTTTGGCTTCACCTTTTAAAGAAAAAGGAAAAAATCGCAACCTGATAGCATCTGTTGTGACTCCATTATACCTGCAAGTTTCAACTAATTCAAGAAAATCAATTAGATGAGTGTAAGGATCTTCACTTGCATCACCAGTAAATTGGCACGACTGTTGAATAGTTTGAATCAAGCCTATGCGAATTTCAAAGTTATTTGTTGTAATTGGTGGTCTCCTCACACTTGATTCTCCTTCAAAATGATCTGGCCTTGCATAATCTCTTAGTATTCTATCACGTCATGGTGCCACCTCATCAAACTGTTCTTCTACTTGATGTGGTAGAAGTTGGTTATTGAGTTCTTCGTTCTCCATTTACTCTGATGTGAAAATTTGAGATCGTGAGGTTTGTTCTTTTCGCAACAACCGTAAGGATTTTTCAATTTCAGGATCGTATTTGACTAGTTCTTTAGAAGAGGAACGGGTCATACACTTCCTGAACTTTTTGCACAAAAGTCAAAATAATTAGACAAAAAATAATAATCCCAAATTAGTAGTAAAACAATTAATTTGTAGTAGATTTTGCGAATCTCCGGCAACGGCGCCAAAAATTTGACGAGTGTCTAGCGTATATAAAATTCTAACTCGTATTCTGTCAAATAATAGTATAGAAAGATGTCGAACCCACAGAGATTGGTTTATCTATTCTACAGACGTTTCTTGTTTTAATTACTATTTAAGAAAATTAGAAAGAGTTGAGTTGCAAATTAACTAACTAAAAATGCATGAATAGAGCAATAGAAAATATTTTATTTTGCACAAATATAATAAAAAGGTGTTGGGATCTTGACTTCACTTAATATTTCTATATAGTAGAATTATTATTCTTCAATTTCTATTTCTCAAAAATGTATAAATGTCTCTCACGATTACAAATATATATTATTACTTAAGTTGAATAATTAATCGCACTCCTTTCGGTTATACAAATTAATCTTCAAACTAGTAATATTAAAGAACTAGAATTATATGATTGAACTAAAACACGCTCTTGTTAGTAAGTCCATTTCGGTTACCCTACTTGTTATAATTGATTATTACACTATTCGCCTCTCTCGATTATAAATAAGTGTAAAACTAATTATAACATAAAAGAGATAGATGTTACTCAATAAAGATTAATATGTATCAATACTACACTTAACTATATTATTTCTTCCGCCTCTCTCGATTATAGAATTAATAAATAGTTAATAAATAGTACAAGATAGATAGATGTTAATAAATTAATAATGTCTAACTGTAAAAGCAGATAAAAGTTAAATAAATTCTTGCTCAAGCATGTGAATTTGAGGAATAATATCTACTATTATATAGAAATATTAAGATCTGTCTTTCTCCCAACACAAGAAAAGTTACTCCATAATGAAGCCAATACCGACAACGGAAATAATCTTGCCCATTAAATAAGAAAATAGAAAAAAATATTCAAGAGAATAATTCCTCCTATTTAATTAAAAACAGGAACTAGAGTAATTTCCAATACTACAATTTATTCAGAACTAGAGACGAAGCCAATATAATGGCTAAAAGATAAAAAAGAAGAGAAACTAAAGAACCAAAAGAAAGGTAAATCCTTCTGCTCAAAATCTGATTTCAATATAAGATTCTCTCCCTTGGTTTCACGATTGATGCCTCTTTTTATAGCCAAGCCATGACAAACTTTTCAATACACTCTTGGATATGAACTTGTCATGGCTAGTTGTGGCCATGTTATGCTTGGTTATGAGCTTTTGTTGTAGGTTAGTTATGGATCGGTTATAGTTTGTTGTAACCAGTTGTGAGTCGATTGTTCTTGGTCATGGCAGATCACGTCTTTCTTTAGCACTATATTTTACTCTACTTTAGCTTGTCCATTTTTCTAATTTTTCCTCTGTAATCTTCTCGTTCCCGTACCAATACTTCTTTAACCTTTCCTGCATAATTTAGAAAAAAGTATGGAAGAAATATGATAGTTTTTTTTGTGTTTTTCGAATAAATTATATGTTAAAAATCAAGTAAAATGCACTTATCACTGGCACTAATTCACCGCTTACTACGAACGCACCATGATTTCGTTATCTCTAATCCCTCCTTTAAACCCTCTGTATTGATCTCTCACATACGTTAGTGATGTTTTTCAACAACTACCTAAATGTATACTCTCCTCTCTCTCTCTCTCTCTCTCTCTCTCTCTCTCTCTCTCTCTCTCTCAATATACACACTAAATAAGCACAGTCAATTGATCGTCATTCAATCAATAACAATAAACACGTAGTTGAACAAGTAAAGAAATCTGACGACTCAATTATATAAAAACGTCACAATAATTTATCCTACAAAAGGTTCCATCAAAACTCTAGATAAAAAATTAGTTATTCATAATAGTATGCAAAACTATAATACTAGAATTCATAACCAATAATGAAAATAGGAAGAAGGAAATGAAAAACTCGTAGAAGAATTCTCCGCCTTGCTCCTAGTGTGTTCTTGCCTCCTTCGGTCGATAATCCTCTCTAAAAACGTGCTCTCCCAATTTGTCTCTTCCTTCGTCCCTGCCCTCAGAAGTGATATTAAGGACTATTTATGTGGGATAGGGTTAGCATGGGGCGAAATAATACAAGCCCACTTCGAAATAGCCTTTTTAGGATAGCTCGTTCACTCTCTCGTGCACATGCGAGAGTGAACGAGCAAAGTTCTTCTCTTTTTCTTTTCCTTCTATGTCTCTCGTGCACTTCCATGTATTTTTTCCATACCTGTTCCAACTGTCGGAATTCCATTCCGACCCCGATAGCCTATTTTCCACTGCCGACCAAAAATCGCCAAAAACTAACTTTCGCCAATTCAAGCCTAATTTTACACCGGATATCACAAAAATATTACGGACACACTTCTAAGTCCCAACTCACCTAACAAAGTTATCCGAGCCATAAGTTCTGCATTCCGAGGTCGTTTACCAATAAGTCAACTCTCGATTGACTTTTCTAACTCTAAAGCTACTTTTAGAGACTAAGAGTCTCAAACCTTACCAAAACAATTCCGGATTCAATCCGACCAACCCGATACCACATAACACGGATAACCAAAGCATAAAGAAGTAGAAATGGGGAAAAACGAAGAAGTAACTCATGAGACGACTGGTCGGGTCTTAACATCCTCCCCAACTTAAACAAACGTTCGTCCTCGAACGTGCCCAGAGTTGTTTCAAAATCCAACCAACTACTGAATAACCTTACCATGCACATACTCGGGGGTGATCCCACGTCACCCTATCACATATAGATCCGATAACACAATGTAACTGAAAATTTTCACAATCCAACCTAGCCCATAAACCTTAGAACCACATTTCTACTTCTAAAGTCATCCATAAGATCGGAATCTCACGTATATACTATGAATAAGCCCGAACAAGCTGTAATAACCCATACCTGCAAACTCAGGTGCAATTACATGATATACCATATAACTCAAACACTTGTAGCGATAATTTCTAAGCACAGCAGCTTCACACAACACCCGAATACCGATAGAAAACCTCTTATCAACTAGAGTCTCATTCCAACACTTCCATATACTGTCAATGATAAATGAAGCACGCAGTAAACCATAACCTTCTCTCAGATCAACCATTCATGAAGTCACTTCTCCTTTGGCAAAGAATATAGTAAAATTTCTTAGCCGAACCTCGATATTATCCTTCCAACATGCTGAAATCGAATCTGTTCGTATCCATTAATGATCCCAACGATCTCATCTAATTCAACACACCACTCCAGTAACATGACACATCAATACAGGCTAAAGCCACAACTTGTGAAATCCGCATACTAATAAGCAACAATCCGAACATACTCAAATCATGGAAATGACTCAAATGAAAGAGTTGTACCGCAAGCTCACCAGTACCACCACAACACAAGGCTGAGAACCCGTCTCACATCATAGAAATAGAACACACGAATCTAACCCGCAAGGTCATACCTCCACATAACTTCGTTGCAATGCGCGATCCTATCCAAACGCTGCTCCACATGAAACACCTCAAGTCACTCTGCTCGAAATTGACGACCACACGCAATTGATGTCTAGAACCAAAGAAAATCATCATAACCACGGTGAAGCAAATACATAACACCATACAAACCCGAAAGGACATATCCGATACGCCATCGACCGAGCAATATCTAGTACTCTTCCCACTCGACTTCCACTATGAACCCCAATGGATCTGCACCATATGTTCCTATAAACAACAATTCATAACTCCTCGCAACACAGAAAAGTAACTCATAGATCACCTCAGAACACTAATAAGCTCAATAACAATCGAATCAACACATCCCTCAATAATACAATTCGGAGCCAACCAAGTTGACTCAAGTTAGAACACACATCCACACTGGCCTGCCAACGAACCCCTTATCAAGGAAACCCTGAAGCTGCTCTTTCAACTCCTTTAATTGTGTCGGTGCCATACGATACGGTGCCCAGCACCAAAGCAATACCGAAATTAACAACTTTGCCCGGCGACATGCCTGGCAGCAGGAAACACATCCGGAAAAGTTCCTCATCACTAGAACTGAATTAATATGAGGAGCCTCTACACTGACATCCATCACGAGTGCTCAAATAAGGAAGGAAATTCTTCACAGCCACCCGCTGGACCTTCGAAATATAAAACCACCCTACTAGAACATGAAATCCGTCGAATCTCGTCACTCAATCCGTGGCATTTCCGTCATAGCCAACGTCGCCGCCTTAGCGCAATCGCCCAGAATGGCACAACGTTGACACAACCAGTCTATACCCGATATCACATCCAAAATCTAACATACCAAGCAACAAAAGATCCACTCGAGTCTCCAAACCCCGATAGTCACTAAACAGTGCCAATACACACGACCCACAACCACAACATATCCTAAATATGAGAACTTCCTATCTCTAAATCCATATGGCACATGAATCCATATCTGATCCCAATTCCGCCATCCGAATACATACCACACCTCCAATACCCAATCATTCCACGAGAGATACTCTAAAATTCTTCTGTGCCACCAAGCAAACTCGAATATCAGCAGTCGATCTAATAAGAAAGTGTCGCAATACTACCGAAGTACCATCAACTTAATCACATTGCCTTTTCTAAAACATACACCCTTGCCAAATCACTCCAATTAGCAATACCATTTCCTTAATCATCTGAAGATCATTTCCCTAATCATCTGAAGCTCATTCCTCTAATTAATTGAAGCTGCCCACTGCCTAAGAGTTTTATGACCTCCCTTTCAAAACTGAACCGTAACCTCACACACACAATCTCAATCCTCCATAACATACCGCATATACTATACCATCCTAAGATAATATAAGAACTGCATATCCCTTCTGAGCCACAAGCAACTATGTACTCAACCAACTAAGAACTTTCCATTGATATCATTCAGGAGAAAATCACTACACATCCCATGCTTCTCACACTCGCAGAAAATACGCATCTCTAACCGCAGTAGAAATCATCAAGGACTCTCCGAATTCTACTCGCACAAGACTGAACCGTCAGGACTGAATCCTTCTAACTCAACTAAGTTACGCAGACCACTAGAACCCAAAGGCATCGCCATGAAACACCTGTAAAAACTCATTACCTCGTACACACCCAATGAACTAATCATATCCTTACCATACTGGTCCGGTCTACTATCAAGCTATACCATCCATCCAGGCTTCCTTCTGATTTACCTTCAATTTGATACTCTTTCTTGCTATAACACTACAATTCCTCAACCCCGACTCACCACACGAGACCCAAGCATAAAACCACACCGTCTAAGGCTCATAAGCCACTGAATACTTTCTTAGATATTCCCCAAAAGTACCACGTTCAAAATACTTACCCTGAAGGGACCACCTACGAATTCTGAGCCATTACCTTCACCTTCCTAATACTGACATATAGAAGCCCATAATTGATATAGAAATACCACAAATCTTGACACCCTCCAAATGCAAACCTCAGTTTCTAGCCAAAAATACAACCTAAAACTCTCCAATTATTACATGCAAAATCTTGAGCACATTAGAACCATTCCACATAGTCATCCATTCTACTCGAACCGCAATTAGCCCGATCAAAAGAACTGAACAGCCTGTGCCTCATTAGCACTTCTGACACTGCAACATGTAACCTTACCTTGATGCAACCAAGCCATTTTCTTTTCTATGCACCAAGCATTCTTTATCAATAACAACTCAAGACATTCTGTGATTCTCATACACCTATGAAGCATGATATAACCGTACCTTAGTCGAAAATTTTCCTTTACTCGAGCCATCCTCGGTCTAAATCTCCGCAATCCATAACTGATTCACCAGCATGCCTCAAGCTAGAACCAACATAGCACATAACCGTGTAATCAACTAATCAATAACAGACTCTCCCACTTGGCTCAAAGCCATAGATCAAATCACACTATAACTCATAATGTGCATACTCTATTACTGCCATAATACCATAGTGAGATTAGACTCCTTCGTAATCTTGTGAAACACGGATCCTCTCGTACTTTAAATTTTATGCAAATCTCGCATTAACTCTCGCAACAGTTAAACCCACTCTCTTAAGTGACCCAAATTCAAATTACAACACATATATTTCACTTGAAATCGAGATCTTCTAACAGACAACATAAGGGTCACACAACCTCACAACACTCCGCAGGAGATAACCCACCTGTTTTGCTTCAAACTAGCATTTCTGTATACCTTCCACCATCATAAACACTACGCAGTCACTTAATCTTCTTGAGTCTAAACTTATACCGCAACATGAAATTTACTTCACTCCCAGCTAGGAAACATGAAAGGGTTCTTCACACACCTATAACTCGGGACTATACCTTAAATCAAGATGAAAATCAAATACCTAATAGTCTTTTATCCTCCAGCAGACCCTTCTTGCCGTTTCCAAATCATATGGATACACCTCGTAGACATAACATACTCATCACATAGCTACCCAGCCATCACTTCTACTAATTGGGACACTACCGAACATACGAGTTCAAAAACACGTGCTCATACAATCAGAACCTCGATGCCAAGCTATAGGCAAAAATATCCAGCCTCGAGTCCCCTAGACTGGCCCAACATCAACACACAGAGATCACATCTCGCCCCTCGATCAGGGAATCACAATCCATCGATGCACATCTAATATTGAGCATTCATGTGCTCATACGAACGCATGGAAGGAATTCAAAGAGTTTTATTTCAGGCTGAATCAAGGACGCACGATAAGAATTCAAAAATGTGACGTTTTCTATAGGTTCTGCAGCCACTCAAGGATAAATATAAATGTCTCTGTATCGATCCGTGAGACTCTACTAAACTTGTTCATGACTCGTGAGACCTATGTAACCTAGGCTCTAATACGAACTTGTCACGACCCTAAACCCAACCCGATCGTGATGGCGCCTCTCGTGAAGACAAGGCCATCCAACTCACTTCCATTTCACTTTAAGTAATTAAAATAATAACTACTAAGTCTTTAATCAGAAATAAAATTTCAAAATAAGCATTTAACAGTATAATTTGCGGAAATAAAAGCCAACACAGCCCGACATCAGGGTGTCACTAGTCAGGAGCATCTAAAACAATACTACCAGTCTGAAAGTCTACTCCACTACTAAATAACTGAATCAGAAAAAAAAAAGATAGAGGGAGGTTGCACTGGGTTGCGAATCGCCAAGCAACTACCTAGTAAACCTCTGAAGATATGCTGGAATTGTCAACCCTCAGTAGCAGGACTTGGAGTGCCCAAATCTGCACACAGAGGTGTAGGGAGTAAAGTGAGTACTTCCAACTCAGTGAGTAATAAGAATAAATGAAGACTGAATGATATAAAATCACGTTAAACACAACATCTAGCTATCTGAGGCATAACAAAATCAGTAACACAATTTAACAATGAAATCTCATAAAAACAACTTTTTAAGCAGTCAACAATAGATAGGAAAAACAACTAGGAATGGTAAACACATAAGAACTGTCCCTCGGGCACAATAACATCAAATAAGCCCATCGAGCAATATCATAGAACAATACCATCCCCTCGAGCTATATCTCATGTCACAATGGGTACCCGCGCTCACTGGGGGTGTGCAGACTCCTGGAGGAGCCTCTTACGGCCCAAGCGCAATATCAAGCCATCTAGTGGCATCATAAACAGGCTCTCGGCCTCATATTAATATCAAGCCACCTCGTGGCGTACAATCTCAGGCCCTCGGCCTCATTATCATAATTAGTGTATCACTGTTGCGGCGTGCAGCCCGACCCAAAAGTATCCTCACAATACAAGCCCTCCGCCTTACTCAGTCAGAATCTTATAAGCCCTTCGGGCAATAGTACAAATATGCAGCTCAGCTCAAAATATCTTTAAAACATCATTTAAGGTTTCTAAAACAGATTAACATAACTGAGTTTTGAAAACATTGAAAGATCTGGCATGACTGAGCACAAGTATGAAATCAAACAGTGAGGATAATATCATTAACGATTCCCTAAGGGTTCAAACTGTTGGCACGAAGCCCAAATATGGCATTTTGCCCAAAGTATAATAATATCAAACAAGTAGCTACCAAATATACAGAAAAATAGTCATTCGGGATGGACTAAGTCACAATCCTCAACGGTGCACGACCCCACGCTCGTTATCTAGCATGTGCGTCACCTCAACACAACCGAATATTGTATAATCCGGGGTTTCATACCTTCAGAACAGCATTTAAAATTATTACTCACCTCGAACTAGCCCGAAAAGCTACTCTGCAATACGCTTGCCTCTCGAACCAACTTCTGAGTGCTCCAAATCTACCAAGTTCAGATTTTTATCATCAAATTATGCTAAACGAATGAATTCCAATTGAAAATTATTGATTTTAAGCACAAAAATCGAAATCAATCAAAACCCGACCCCCGGGATCGCGCCCCAGAACTGGACAAACTTTATACCAAAATATTCTTCATCATCTCACGAGTCCGTACATATAAAGAACTCGAAAATCGGAGTTTGTTTGACCGCTCAAATCATCCCTAGAAGGTCTCATAATCTCAAGCCCTAACTCCACCTTTTTATAATGATTTTCATGAATTAAACACTGATATTTTTGTGCACGGTGAAATCTGGGAGGCTGATTTCTCCTCGACTAGATACCTCGAAGGGTGACCCCGAAAGCCCGGGATCTCGAGGCAGTCACTTCCCTCAAGATCGGCAGGTACCCTGCTAAGGATAATGTCGACCAAATCCCCAACGAACGCAGGAATCTCTCGAGGAATGCACCCGGGGTCGATCAGGTCTATTCAAGTGGCTCGACATTAGCCCACGCGTACATCGCAGAGCTAGCCGGTTGTCCCATCCTATTTCTTTTATCACGCAATGTATCTTGTACGAAGTTTTTGTCCCATCGACTGATATTTTTGTATGTTCTTTGTTTATTACTTGGTACCGGCCCGAAGTCACTTTAATATCTATCGCTCCCTTATTTGTTCTTCACCATATTGCTTGATATTGGCCGTAAAAAGCCTTGTTTAATTATATCTTCAACTGTTATCCCATCCCCGACTATCCTCGATAGCTCGAACTCGATTCTGACGTCGACCCCAAGGTCCCCCATCGACCAGACCTGTACCCGGGTAGTGGGCCCTTCGGTTCAGTTACTATCTCCTTTTAGCTCGCAATCCATCATTAAACTTCATATTATTAGCATCAACTGCTCTAACAACTGGCTCGGGAATAGATAACGTAATTTTAGAACCCCATTTACAAATTTAATTGTTGTTACCATTTTCACGGTAAACATTTTGGCGCCCACCATGGGGCTAAAAATAATAGTGATTATTTTCTTGTTGGTTTCATTGCACAAAACGCACATTATCTTTCACGCTTTTTCTCATCCAAAGATCTATTCTTTCAGGACGAAGCGTCTGGCTCGACTAGTGAAATAGGAAGACAGAACGTGAAAGGCGAAAGAGAAAAGGGCACGACCGACCTAGAGGTCGGTGTCCACATGATTATTGGGGGAGCCAACGTTCCCCGAGGACCCGTGTCCAAACAAGTGAGAATGTCCGCTACAGACAAGGGGCCGGGCCGAGAACGCTTACCTAGAGAAACCCTCATATTCGGTGAAGAGGATCTCGAAGCTATGATGGAACCACACAACAACGCGCTGGTAATCTCATTTCTCTCAAACAACACCAGAATAAAGCATGTGCTCATGGGTCCAGGCAGCTCGGTCAACATAATCAGGTCAGAAGTAGTAGAACAGCTAGGTCTGCTCGATCAAGTTGTTCCCACCCCTCGGGTCCTCCACAATTTCAACTTGATCAGAGAAGAAACAACAACAACAACAACATCAACCCAGTATAATCCCACAAGTGGGGTATGGGGAGGGTAATATGTACGCAGACCTTACCCCTACCCCGAAGGGTAGAGAGGCTGTTTCCAGGAGACCCTCAGCTCAAAAGCAACAGAAGCCGATATATTAGTACCATAAAATGCATAATAAAAATGCATAATAAAATACCAGCAATACAATAGATATGAAATACATAATACGAAATACTAAAACGATGGCTGGTATAGTAAAACTAGCAGGTAAAGCTCTGCATCAATAGACGACCAATGACATTCTTAGTCCAACTCCTAACTGGCTAGTTTCACTCTATTGTGCTGTAGAAATATTCACAACTCTCCCCTAACCTACAACCTTAATACTCGACCTCAATACTTCCCTGTCAAGGGCCATGTCCTCAGTAATCATAAGTCGCGCCATGTCCTGTCTGATCACCTCTCCCCAATACTTCTTAGGTCGTCCTCTACCTCTCCGCGTGCCCACTACAGCCAGTCGCTCACACCTCCTCACCGGTGCATCAGTGCTCCTCCTCTGAATGTGCCCGAACCATCTGAGTCTTGCCTCCCGCATCTTGTCCTCCATGTGGGCCACGCCCACCTTCTCTCGAATATCTTCATTCCTAATCTTATCCCTTCGTTTCAGAGAAGAAACGAAGGGAGAAATAACCCTCCTGATCGACACGTCTGGCACAACCCAGAACACTGAGTTTCAGGTCATCAACGATGACATGAGATACAACGCCCTACTTGGAAGGCCTTGGATACACAACATAAGGGCAGTGCCCTCGACCTTGCACTAGGTGATAAGGTTTCCCACTAGGGATGGCATCACGACCATACATGGAGAACAATATGCAGCGAGGGAAATGTTCGCGGTCCACCATGAGATGCCAACCCCCACATGCCCGACGTCGTACGAGAAGGTAAGCGTGCGTACCCTTGAAGACGATGAGGAAGACTTCTTCGCACCCCGAACCTCCGTCGCCCTCGAGGAATCCAACACGACCAAGTCAACAGTTGAAGAGCTGGAGCAGACCATTTTGATCAAACACCTCCTGGATTGCAAGGTATACTTGGGAACAGACCTGACCCCCGAGCTCAGGGCAGGTTTTATTCAATTCCTTAGTAATAATATCGACTATTTCGCTTGGTCCCACTTAGATATGACAGGTATCCCACCGGACATAACCTTCCACAGATTAAGCGTTGACCCCAAATTCAAACCCGTGAGGCAAAAGAGAAGACCGCAGTCCGAGATAAAGCATGCCTTCATCAAAGAGGAAGTGGCGAAATTCCTTAAGATCGGATCCATCAGGGAGGTAAAGTATCCTGAATGGCTAGCTAACATAGTGTTAGTGCCAAAAAAGGGGAATAAGCTAAGGATGTGCGTAGACTATAAAGACTTGAACAAAGCATGGCCGAAAGATTCCTTCCCGTTGCCTAATATCGATCGCCTGATCGATGCTATGGCCGACCACGAGACCCTCACTTTCCTCAATGCCTACTCGGGGTACAATCAAATCCAGACCCTTCGTGCTAAAAAATGCGGGAGCAACATACCAACGGCTAGTTAATAAAATGTTCGAGCACCAAATAGGAAAATCAATTGAGGTATATATTGATGATATGCTAGTCAAATCCCTGCGCGTAGAGGACCATCTGACCCATTTGCAGGAAACCTTCGACATCCTCAGAAGCTACAACATGAAGCTCAATCCTGAGAAGTGCGCCTTCGGAGTAGGCTCGGGCAAATTCCTGGGCTTCATGGTCTCAAACAGGGGGATCGAAATCAATCCTGACAAAATAAAGGCCATCGAAACGATTACGGTGGTAAACAACGTAAAAGCCATTCAACGGCTGACAGGGCGGATCGCGGACCTAGGAAGATTCATATCGAGATCGTCGGACAAAAGCCACCATTTCTTTGCCCTACTAAAAAGAAACAACAACTTTGAATGGACTCCAGAATGTCAACACGCCCGGGAAGAACTGAAACGGTACATGTCTAGCCCGCCTTTGCTACACACGCCCAAGGAGGATGAAACTTTATACCTATACCTGGTCATATTCGAAATAGCGGTAAGCAACGTACTTGTCCGAGAAGAGCAAGGTACGCAATTTCCTAATTATTATGTGAGCCGAACCTTGGGGGACGCCGAAACCCGGTACCCCCATCTAGAAAAATTGGCACTCGCTCTAATAAGTGTCTCGCGCAAACTAAAGCCTTACTTTCAGTGCCATCGTATTTGCGTCTTGTCAACTTATCCCCTCCAAAGTGTACTGCATAAACTTGAGTTATCGGTCGATTGGCCAAGTGGGCTATCGAACTCGGAGGGTATGACATCGCGTATCAACCTCGGACGGCCATCAATCCCAAATCCTGGCAGATTTCGTGGCCGACTTTTCGCCAACCCTTGTACCCGAGGTAGAGAAGGAGCTTTTATTAAAATCAGGCACATCCTCCGGGGTATGGACCCTACTCACAGATGGAGCCACAAACGTAAGAGGATACAGACTCAATATATTCCTAAAGTCGCCCGTCGGCGGCATAATCAGTCAATCCATAAAAACCTCAAAACTGACTAACAATGAAGCCGAGTATGAGGCTATGATTGCAGGTTTAGAGTTGGCCAAAGGTTTGGGAGCCGAGATCGTCGAGGCGAAATGTGACTCGCTCCTCATGGTAAGCCAAGTAAACGGGAGCTACGGAGCCCAAGAAGACAGGATGCAAAGGTATTTAGACAAAATCCAAATTGCATTACGCCGCATCAAAGAATGGACCTTAGTACATGTACCTCGAGAGCAAAATTGCGAGGCTGATGCCCTCGCGAACCTAGGATCTTCCGCTGAAGAAGAAGACCTGCTCCCCGGAATTGTTGCCCAACTGTTCAAATCTGTGGTCGAGGAAGGTCATGCGGAAATTAACTCCACCTTCCTTACATGGGATTAGAGAAACAAATACATCGTTTATCTGAAAGACGGGAAGCTACCCACAGATCCAAAAGAATCGAGGGCCCTGCGAACCAAAGCGGCCTGGTTCTAACTCGAAGAAAATTGGGCTCTCTACAGGAGAACTTTTGATGGTCCCCTGGCGATATGCTTGGGACTGGGAGACACAGATTACGTGCTCCGAGAGATCCACGAGGGCTCCTGCGGAAATCACTTCGGGGCCAATTCCTTAGTCTGAAAAGTGATTAGAGCGGGCTACTATTGGGACAGCATGGAAAAAGATGCCAGGGAATTCGTCCGAAAATGCGACAAGTGTCAGAGGTTCGCTCTTATGATCTACCAGCCTGGGGAGCAACTGCATTCCGTTTTATCACCATGTTCATTCATGAAATGGGGGATGGACATTATTGGCCCTTTGCCGATGGCGCCAGGTAAGGCCAGATTCATTTTATTTATGACTGACTATTTCTCAAAATGGGTAGAAGCACAGGCCTTCGAGAAAATAAGAGAGAAGGAAGTCATCAATTTTATATGGGAAGACATCATATGCCGGTTCGGGATCCCATCCGAAATAACATGCGACAACGGGAGACAATTCATCGGGAGCAAGGTGACACAGTTCTTTGTACAGAACAAAATCAAGAGAATCTTGTCGACGCCATACCACCCGTGTGCGAACGGCCAAGCCGAATCTACAAATAAAACCATCATTCAAAACTTGAAAAATAAGTTGGAAAGCGCCAAGGGAAAATAGAGAGAAACGCTGCCCGAGGTGCTATGGGCATATCGGACAACTCTAAAATCGAGCACCGGGGAGACACCTTTCTCCCTAGTGTATGGCACCGAAGCACTAATACCGGTGGAGACAGGGTAACCAAGTGCTAGATTCTGACACACTAGCAAGGGATAAAACAACGAAGCCATGCAAATGGCCCTCGAGCTACTCGACAAAAGACGGGAAGCCTCGCTGGTGCGGATAGCTTCCTAGAAGCATAAAATCGAAAGATACTACAACAGAAGAACGAATCTCCAATACTTCGAAATCGGACACTTGGTCCTAAGGAAGGTTACCCTCAACACCAGAAACCCTAATGAAGGGAAGGTGGGCCAAAATTGGGAAGGACTGTACCGTTTCCTTGGGATAGTTGGCAAAGGATCCTATAAGCTTGGTACTATGGAGGGAGAGCAGCTTCCGAGTAACTGGAATGTATCGATGCTCAAGCGGTATTACTGCTAGGGCAGCCGGATGTGGAACCCCACAAATATCCTCGAGCAAATGTTGCACTATTTTCCTTCGACTGGGTTTTTATCCCGAAACGGGTTTTTGCCAGCAAAGGTTTTTAACGAGGCGAAATCCATATATTTCCCAAGAAGGATTCGAGGAGTCTACAAGACTTCTTTTGCAATCAGCCCGCCCCGGGAAAAAGACGAAAAAGGCTCCGATAGGGAACAACGCATCGGGTCAAACAGTCTAAGGAGCCGCACCCGCGTGGGCCGAGCTCGCAAAAACAAAACAGCATGTATTTACGCCATGCAAATAAAGAATATCTTTCGGCATTCCGTACTCCAGAAAAGGGGATTTTTAACATGCTCACGACAAACGCCTCTCCACCAAACGCATCCCGAGATACTTGGAGACTTAGAGTCAGCAATTCAGCACCCGCACTACCCTAGGGTCAAAACTCCGGGCTCGTAAAGCCCCTACAAGGTAATTCCGAGCTCACGAAAAGCGGTCTTCTAGCTTAAACCAACTCGATGACTCGGAGACTGTCATTAATCGCCATGCGCTGGAAAACCCGAAACTATAAGACCCCTAACGGGCAGACTCGGCGTAACCAGATCTATTCTACATTAAAACAAAAATTGTAAGACATCAACAGGCATGACAAACTATAAGACCTCAACAGGCATGAAAATCCCGAAGTTCAGGCTATACGTCGCATTTTTAAGAGTCCCAAAAGGGCATACCCTCGGTGTAGACGCCTGAACTATCACTCGGGATCAAAAATGGCTCCGGCCAAACACATATGACTACGGTCAAAATGGCTGATACAGTTAAACTAACGCGACTCGGGGACGCCCGACCGTCGCTAAACAAAAATCACAGGCCACTACTTCAAACATACTTCAGAAAAAACCAGTTAAACAGGATTCCCTCAACAGGTAAAAATGAGCTTCGACCATGTCAGCTCCAAATCACAAGGCTTCGAGCTACTCAGCCTACGAGCTATGAACCGTCTGAGGTGCTCAAAACATCGCTGATAACGACTTGGAATCGAGGTTCTTCCAGAACCGACAACGAGTCAGAAAAAACTATTTCAAAAGACCTTAACGAGCGGAAAACAAAGCCTACAAAAATCCCACAGACAAAATAGTGTAAGAGCAATTGTCGCCGCAAAACGAGCCTACAGGCCGCACATTAAAAGGTCTCTATGACCAAACAGCTTAAGAGTCATTGTCGCCAGCTTGAAAATTGACAACTTGAGGATTAAAATGAGCTCAAATCGTAACCTGATTCAGAGACCGGATCCAAAATAGTTAACTATGCAAGCCTCTAGGCCCCCTATTGAAAGGTCTCAACGACCAAAACAGCGTAAGAGGCACTATCGCCAGTCCAAAAATACTTAGGGGTCAATTGAAGCTCGAGTTGCAACGTGACTCAGAGACTGGACCCAGAATAAGTAAACTGCAACATGCCTAAGGGCACGGCATAAAAGCCACTATCGCCAGCCGAGTGAGCCCCCGAGCCACGCACCTGTGAGGTCACTTCGACCCAGAAGAAATGGCCACCATCGACCGCCCATGCAGGCAGGAAAGAACTTATGGGTCAATTAAAAACTCGAATCGCAACGCGACTCAGAGACTGGACCCAGAATGGCTGAAACGGAGAAATACTTAAGGGCAAGAAAGGAGAACAATCGCCATCTGCCCGCACGGGCACAGAAGACCGAAGGACGGGCAAACTCAAATAAAGGCCTGACTCAGGGACTGAGCCTAAAATAGCTAGGAAAAACATAGAGGCCCCAACACCTGCTCGCGTCAAGGATCGCACTTGAAAGCTCCCAGGCCTGCCTAATCAGTTCCGAACCCACGAGGATCCCGCCAAAACACGGAAACCATCCCGCCGGATCAAAAGACAATACGGGAAGAGATACAAATGAGGTAAAACTTCAAGATTTCTCTCATTTTATATATGCGCGAAAGGTGCTCTCTCCATCTACAAGCATGCTCTATAAACAGCAAAATACAAAATGGCAAAATCTACGCTCCACCCCCAAAGGGTTACGGCCTACCAGTCCCAGCCTCGCTCTTCGTGGCATCGGCAATAAACAAACCGGGCATCACGCCCGACCACCTTCGCTCAAGCGAATCCTTCTAGAAGGACAGAACCCCTAGTATGAGTCTTTTCAAGCACTTGTCCCGAAGATCTATGACGAACACATCCCTCGAAGGCCCGCTCCAACCCGGCTCGATCTTCGGCGACAAGTCACCACTCCTTCATCATCCTAGGTCAAGCTTAGTACTATGCCAGTCCAGGCACCGGTTGTTCTCAATCCAGACCTTTGGGGAATCAAGTTACGGCTTCACAATTATATCCACTCAGATCGAAGCTCGAAGCCTGCATTTGATACTTCAGGTATTCCTAGCTCGATCAGCTCCGCCCCTAACGTCAAAACGGTGAAATTCTTACCACAAGAAGACCCTTACCTCACCAAAAGGTTTCTGTAATGCAAGCTCTGACATGTCCCGAATCGCCAGTGCACCAACTCGACCCTTCTTTCCCCTCGCCAAGAAGCCTAAGGGGCCTACCCTCATCCAGGGCCCCCCGAAGTATAGCCCCTTGACGGAACAGCTCAAAGCCTGGGTTTGTAGGAGTCTTATAGAGGAAAAACCCTATAAGAAAGGGAAGACCCGAGATACAGAGGAATCATACTGAAGCCTACCACTAAGTGAAGCCGGCAAACCTACTCGATGACCGAGCACCCTCCTGGTGACCCAACCCTTGTTGGCCCAAAGGAACCACCGCTTCGGAACCAAGGACTCCGAAAACACCAGGCTCGGATGATGCACTCTCCTCAAAAGCACGAGCTCGTCTCACCCCGATAAAAGCTCCTTCATGATTATAAAGTACACATCTCATCTATCGCCGTGCCCGGTCTTTGTCGTGCCCCGAATAAGCAGCCGTTAAGGGCATGACCCACCAGCACCATGAAAATAGTGAACCCCGAGGACCCTCAGGAAGCTGAAGCAACCTCACGACTACATACGAAAAGGGAAGTAACGAGTCAACACCAATCAAAGGCACCGACCATCGGCACCGCCCCCAGTTTTGAGGTAATGCTCAACCCCAAAGAACTCCGCCATAGCAAGACAGCGCCCCAGCAGACCAACAATGCCTTTACTAAATTGGCATACAGCTTCAAAAGGCCTTTGCCAAAGAAGGCTTGTTTGCGAAGAAATGGGCGTCCTTAGCAAACGCCCATGCAGAATAGATTCCGGGTAATGACCAGGGCGGCCCGAAGCAAGGCCAGGCCTCTATTCAGATATTGCCTCCAGGAAGTCAGCAGCGTCCTGAGATCGCGAGTCCTCATGCAAGTCTCTTCTCGAAGGCCATTATGAGGCCCGAAGATATTATCCACGCTTTCACGCAGAGAAGGTGTCCCGGCGACCCGAGGTCATTGGCCTAATTTGGGTCCAGTTCGAGAAGTCACAAAAGACCCCGCGCAAAGCCGTTTTCATCAACCGAAGGCCGGGAGGAATACTAGCACCCAAGGCTAGTATCACAGGAGACAAAATAGGATCATGCATTCGAAGCTGCCAAAAATATAAAGAAATACAACAAGTGTCGAAGGAAGGAATCAAGAAAATATCTTTGTATTTATACAAGTATTCGCTTACAATGACCCTCGGGGGTTCTTACATATAATTACGTTACATATGATTACAAAAGCCTACAGGGGACCCTTACGTAAAAATAAAGAAGTACAAATGATATGTATACAGCATGAGCCTAAGGACCTAGCCTATTCATGATGCGTCTCCGTCATCATCCTCTCAGGCATATGACCTTAAAGACAATATCTTCTAAGTCCGATCTCCTCAGGGACCACATCCTAATCCTCTCGGAATGGCATCTTCAAAGGGGAGGGTATGGAAAAGGAAGGCCGGGGAGAAGAGCAAATGACGAAGGAGAAGTTGGAAGAACACAAGAAGTGGCTGGGTGAAAAAGTTGGCTAGTACGAACTCCGCTAGTACTGCCGTTTTGAAGCCACTTCTTGAGACGTTACCTCGGCCCGGAAGGCAACAGCCGGCAGAGACCACCGACACACCCCCCGGGAATCCAAAAAGGGTGTAACACGCTGAGCCGAGGGAGGAAGGTGAGCAGCGATGTATAATCTGAGCCCCTTCTTGAGCAGCAGTGCATAATCCAAAGTACCCCAGGGGTCGGAGGAAATCGATCCTCTACCTTATCACCCCAGGCCAACAACAAACAACAACAACAGCATCACAGCGGCATAACTTCGCCCAATCGAAAGAGGATCGAGGGTTGGGTCACGGTGCACATGGCGTAATATTTTGAGGCCACGGGCTCCAAACATGACAAGATGGTAGGAATTCAAGATAGCGGGAAAGGAAGAAAAGATGGGTATCAAAGGAAACCTGGATAAAAAGCCAACCACGAAAAGCCCCATTTATAGGGAGGGCAAAGTAACTGACGGCGCCATTACCTCCCTCGAAAAGTGTAACAGCAGGCGCAATCAATGCGTTTATACAAGCTATACCAATATCAACAAAGATCGAAGAATCGTGACATTTTGGGTAATCCTAGAGAAAAGGAAAGGCGAAGTGCCTCGACACCTGTAAAAAGGGGGCTGCACCGTCAGCCCAACGTCGTTATAGGGGATCGAGAAATGGGGTGTCAAAATCATTTCTTGTCACTTCCTCTAAGAAACGCGAAGACTATCTATGCACGGTGAAATCTGGGAGGCTGATTTATCCTCGACTGGATACCTCGAAGGGTGACCCCGGAAGCCTAGGATCTCGATCCAGTCACTTCTCTCAAGATCGGCCAGTATCTTGCCAAGGATAATGTCGACCAAAGCCCCAACGAACGCAGGAATCTCTCGAGGAATGCACCCGGGGTCGATCAGGTCTATTCAAGCGGCTCGACATTAACCCACGCGTACATTACAGAGCTAGCCAGTTGTCCCAACCCATTTCTTTTACCACGCAACGTATCTTGTAATAAGTTGAGGCTTCCCCCTTTCTATAAAAGGGGAGTCGCTAACACCCAGTAAAGGCAGAGCTCCAACCATTCTACTCTAGTGCAATAATATCTTCTCTCTCTTTCTCCTCTCTAACTCGCTTGCCCTCACTGGCTCGAAGCCATTTAGCTTTTATTACCTTCTTGTTTGTTCTTTGTTTATCACTTGGTACCGGCCCGAAGTCACTTTAATATCTATCGCTCCCTTATTTGTTCTTCACCATATTGCTTGATATTAGCTGTAAAGAGCCTTGTTTAACCATATCTTCAACTGTTATCCCATCCTCGACTATCCTCGATAGCTCGAACTCGATCCTGACGTCGACCCCGAGGTCCCCTATCGACCAGACCTATACCCGAGTAGCAGGCCCTTCGGTTCGGTTACTATCTCATTTTAGCTCACATTCCATTATTAAACTTCATATTATTAGCATCAACTTGCTCGGGAATAGATCATGTATTTTTAGAATCTCATTTATACATTTAATTATTGTTACATTTTCACGATAAATAATTTTGTTCCTTAATCACAAATAATCGAGTTTTAGGGTCAAAAATTCTTACCTCAATGAAGAACAATGATTTCCTCTCTTCAAAATCGCCTCAAAGCTCTTTTCCCGTTCAAAAATGGTGTAAAAGGGTTTAATGGTCGTGGAGGTTTATTTAAATACTGCTCACGCATTTTACTATTCACACGAGTTACTATTCACCCAAGTACTGTTCATCCGAATTATTGTTCATCCGAGTATTGTTCATCTGAGTTACTGTTCATGCTGTTGTGAAAAATGCAGCAGCTTTTCTTCTAGTCTAAATTGATCCGTTAACCTTTCGAGATCCACCCGAGGCCCTCGGAAATCTCAATAAATATACCAACACGTCCCATAACATCATTTGAACTTAGTCTAGCCTTCGAAACACCAAAAACAACATCAAAACACCAAAATCACATCAAATTCAAGCCTATGAACTTTGAAATTCCTAAATTCTACCAACGACGCCGAAACTATCCAAAACAACTCCGATTAACCTAACATTTTGCAGACATATCCAAAATGACATTACGAACATGTTCCAATTGTCAGAATTTCATTCCGACCTCGACTGCCTATTTTCTACTGCCGACCGGAAATCGCCAAAAACTAACTTTCACCAATTCAAGCCGAATTCTACACCGGACATCACAAAAATATTCCGGACACACTCCTACGTCCTAAATCACCTAACGAAGCTATCCAAGCTATAAAATCCGCATTCTGAGGTCGTTTACCAATAAGTCAACTCTCGGTTGTCTTTTCTAACTCTAAAGCTACTTTTAGAGACTAAGTATCTCAAACCTTACCAAAACTATTCCGGATTCGATCCGACCAACCCGATACCACATAACACGGATAACCAAAGCATAAAGAAGCAGAAATGGGAAAAAACGGAGCGGTAACTCATGAGACGACTGGCTTGGTCGTCACACAAACCTTCAAATTGCCAACTTTCGTCAATTAGAGCCAAAACATTCTCGAAACATCCAAATGCAAATCTAGGCATACGTCCAAGTGCAAAATCATCATGCGGATCTAATGGAGCCATCAAAACTCCGGTTTGAGGTCAACTACATAAAAGTCAAACTTGGTAAACTCTTTCAACTTAAAGCTTCCATATTGAGAATTATTGTTCCAAATAAATCCCGAACCATTCGAAAATCAAAATTGACGATACACAAACTCATAATACACCATATGAAGTTACTCATGACATCAAACCACCGAACTGAATATAAATACTCAAAACGATTGGTCGGGTCGTTACAATTTTGAGAATAGCAATATTCGAGCTGTAGGTGGATTTGATCGACTAACCAAGCAATAATACGAAAATGTGAGACGACTATCATCTAACTAACAACCCAGAGGTGGATTTGAATTTGGAAAAATGTATGTTACTCTATTTCAGATTTAGATACTTGCACTTTGTCAACTCATGCCAATAAACTCATGTGCTTTCTCAAAACTATATATGCACCTGACTATGAGCCCGTTTGGATTGGCTTGTTTTAAGTGCTTTTAAGTCAAAATAGCTTTTAAACCATTTTTTAGTGTTTGGATAAAGTAAAAAAAATGCTTTTAAGCACTTGTTTTTAAGCTAAAATGACAAAAACAAACCAAAAGTCAAAAGTTAGAATTCCTAACTTATGGCTTAAAAGCTATTTTGACTTAAAATCACTTAAAACAAGTCCATCCAAACGGGCTCTATATATGGGCTTGAAAAATCTGTACTTCATTCATTACTGTGAGAAGATAGAGTGTACAAGTAGTTTTGCATGCTAATTATGTACTATCTTCTTAACATATACTCTTAAGAACAACTTATTTTATAAGTAACTAAGTAGAGATGACTAGTATACTGTATATATAGTAAGAAAATCAACCATATATTTAAGCAAAAGGACATCTAGAATCTCGCCTTGCCACATCCCAAAATGTCCGGACCCGTCAAATATTTCGACCGCAAATTTCGCATTTGACACAATTCTTGTCATAAGCGAAGATGCCAATGATGACGTATTGTTGACACTTGATGTAGATTCTTCTTGTTTATTGTCTCCCATATTTGACACAAATATTATTTAATAGCTGACGACACAAATCAAGATTATTTCCTTTCTGATGTAGAAGATCAGACTAAGCTGCAACCACAGAGCATACTTAGACAGTACCTTGGCTCTGATACCAATTGTTGCGGAAGCCAAATGTATATAGTGTGAATAAGTCACAACTACTATACCAAAAATTATGACAGCCACCAAATAATAAATAAGACAATAAAGCAATAATAAAGGGAACACCAGAATTTACGAGGTTCGGCTAATTTTGCCTACTCCTCGGACACAGCCAATATTTTATTCCACTCCAAAAATACAAGTGAAATAATACTAAAGAGAGAAGATACAAATGCCTTAAACAGATGAGAAGGCAAATGAGAGGTGTGTTTAAATCCTAAACATTAGGCCTTCTTTTATAGGGGAAAAATCTCCCCCAAACTTAACTCCCAACCAATGTGGGACTTTGGCATTTTGCCAAACTTCAACAAATCTCCACCTTGGCAAAATTCCACATTTTCAATTCTCTCTCAATAACAAATTTTGGTTGTGTCTTCATCTTCAATCTTCAGTGTTCAACAATGTTGATCAAATCCAAACAATGTTGAAACTTGATCGCTGTCACCACCTTAGTTAGCATATCAGCAGGATTCTCCGTAGTATGAATTTTCTTCACTGTGACTCCTCCTTCTTCTATGATTTCTCGTACGAAATGATACCGAACATCAATATGCTTCGTCCTTGCATGATAAACTTGGTTCTTCGCTAATTGAATATCACTTTGACTATCATAAAAAATTGTGATACCTTTTTGTTCAACACCAAGCTCCTTTAGCAATCCTTGAAGCCAAATTGCCTCCTTCACAGCCTCTGTAATAGCCATGTACTCTGTCTCTGTTGTAGACAAAGCAACTGTTGACTGCAAAGTAGACTTCCAACTAACTGGTGCTTTTGCAAAAGTAAACACATAACCAGTAGTTGATCTTCGTTTGTCCAGATCACCCGCAAAATCTGAGTCACAATATCCAACTACAGACTGATTGTATTCCTGCTCAAAAACTAACCCGACATCTACAGTATTATGAATATACCGTAGAATCCACTTCACAGCTTGCCAATGCTCCTTTCCTGGATTATGCATATATCTGCTAATAACTCCAACAGCTTGTGAAATGTCAGGTCTCGTACAGACCATTGCATACATCAAGCTACCAACAGCATTTGCGTATGGTACCTTTGACATATACTCTCGTTCAACTTCATCCTTTGGCGACATAGTAGTACTCAGCTTAAAATGGGGAGCAAGTGGAGTACTAACTGGCTTAGTCTTGTCATCTATGCCAAAACGTTGAAGTACTCTCTTTAAATATTCCTTTTGAGATCAACAGAGTTTCTTTGAACGTTTATCTCTAATTATCTCCATGCCAAGAATTTTCTTTGCCTCACCTAGATCCTTCATCTCGAACTCCTTCTTCAGTTGAATCTTCAACTTATCAATTTCTTCCGAATTCTTGGAAGCTATCAACATATCATCAACATATAGGAGAAGATATACAAAGGAACCATCTTTAAGCTTGTGCAAATACACACAATGATCGTATTTGCTTCTCTTGTACCCTTGCCACAACATAAACTCGTCAAATCGCTTGTACCATTGTCTAGAAGATTGTTTCAATCCGTACAACGATTTTTCAAGTTTGCACACCATATTTTCTTTTCCAGCAACTTTGAATCCTTCTGGATGAGTCATGTAGATTTCCTCCTCCAAGTTTCCATGTAAAAACGCAGTTTTTACATCCATCTGAACTAGTTCCAAATCCAATTGTGCTACCAAAGCCAACATAATTCTAATGGAGGAATGTTTTACAACTGGAGAAAACACTTCATTGTAATCAATTCCCTCCTTTTGAGCATATCCTTTGGCCACCAATCTTGCTTTGTAGCGAACATCTACTTGGTTAGGAAATCCTTCTTTCTTTGCAAATACTCATTTGCACCCAATTGCTTTCTTTCCCTTCGGGAGATTGGCCAATCTCCATGTATGATTCTGATGAAGGGACTGTATTTCATCATTCATGGCAATCCTCCACTTATCTTCTTCTGAACTTTGGACAGCGTCTTTATAAGTAGTAGGAATATCATCAGCTACAATTGAGGTTGCACAAGCAACCGTCTCTATGAGACGAACAAGTTTCGTTATTGTTCTTTTTGGTCTGCTGGTTGCTATTGATTCAAGTTGTTGTTGAGGTTCCTGAGTTGGAATCTCCTCTACTGGCTCTCCTTCCAGAGGATAATCTTCATTTGTTTCCTCCTCTGCTTCTTGTGTAGGAAAAATAAATTTTCCCTCAAACTCCACCTGCTTAGAAGCACCTTTATTTTGTTCACCTGCTTAGAAGCACCTTTATTTTGTTTGGTATCTTCTGTTACCTTATTTACCATAGATTCATCAAAGGTAACATCCCTGCTGAATATTACTTTCTTTGTCATAGGACACCATAAGCGATATCCTTTGACTCCAGAAGTAATTCCCATAAAAATAGCCTTCTTTGCCCTTGGATCCAATTTTGACTCCGTCACATGATAATATGCAGTTGAGCCAAACACGTGCAAAGAGTTATAATCTACAGCAGGTTTTCCATACCATTTTTCAAATGGTGTCTTGCCATCAATAGCAGCAGATGGTAGACGATTAATGAGGTGGCATGCATATGTAATTGCCTCAGCCCAAAATTCTTTGCCCAAGCCAGCATTGGACAACATACACCGTACCTTCTCCAGCAAGGTCCGGTTCATACGTTCTGCCACTCCATTCTGTTGTGGTGTATATCTAACAGTGAAGTGTCGGACGATGCCATCATTTTCACAGACCTTATTGAAATGATCATTTTTGTATTCACCTCCATTGTCTGTGCGAATACACTTGATCCTCCTGCCTGTTTGATTCTCCACCATCGTCTTCCATTTGAGAAAAATTCTCAGCACTTCATCTTTGTTTTTCATTGTATACACCCACACTCTTCGAGAAAAATCATCAACAAAGGTTACAAAATAGTGCTTCCCACCCAATAAAGGTGTTTTGGAAGGACCCCAAACATCAGAGTGTACATAATCCAAAATGCCTTTAGTATTATGGATCGCTGTACCAAATTTAACCCTTGTCTGTTTCCCTTTAACACAATGCTCACAAAACTCCAAGTTGCAAGCCTTGACTCCTTTTAACAATCCTTGATCTGATAGAGTTTTCAAGGATTTTCCTCCAGCATGTCCCAAGCGCATGTGTCATAGCTTGGTTGCTTCTGCCTCTTTGTCGTCACTGGATGTCACTGTCGCTGTCCCAATAACTGTACTGCCACGATAGCGGTACATATTATTATTCTTCCGATTAGCCTTCATTACCACTAGTGCACCAGAGCATACTCTCATCACTCCATTTTCTGCAATGATTTTGAACCCTTTTGATTCCAGGGCTCCCACAGAGATGAGATTCTTCTTCAAATCCGGTACATATCGAACATCTGTTAATGTTCTGATCATTCCATCATGGTTCCTTAATCGTATTGAACCAATGCCATATGAGGTAAGAGGGCTGTTATCCGCTGTGTGGATGACTCCATATTCTCCTTCTTGAAATTCCATAAACCAGTCCCTGTTGGGACACATATGATGGCTACAAGCCGAGTCCATCAACCATATGTCTGATGATGTTGATGACTCTGTTGTAACTAATGAGAAGTCTGAATCATCACAATCAGCTACATTTGAATCCATAATGGCCTTTCCATTATTATATTTGGCCTTATTTTTCAACTTCGGACAGTCTTTCTTCCAGTGCCCTTTTTCTCGACAAAAGGCACATTCATCTTTGCTGGGTCTGGATCTTGACTTGGATCTTCCCTTCTTTGTCCTCATTTGATTTTGAGGACGACCCCTCACAAATAGTGCTTCTCCTTCTCCGCCCTTCTATTTTTCTCGCTTTCTTTGTTCATAGCTGTACAAAGCCGAACAAACTTCTCTGAGAGAAACTTCGTCATTTCCATGGAGTAGAGTAGTTTCAAGGTGCTCGTACTCATCAGGAAGTGACGCCAACAACATTAAGACCAAGTCACCATCATCATAAGTTGTATCCATATTTTGCAAATCTGTGACCAACTTATTGAAACTGGTGATATGTTCATTCATCGTGGTACCAGGAACATAGGTGAAGTGAAACAGTCTCTTCTTCATGTATAATTTATTTTGACTGTTTTTCTTCAAAAATTTATCCTCCAGTGCTTTCCATAATCTACTTGCAGAAGTTTCCTTTGTGTATGGATATTTCTGCTCTCTAGCAAGGTAGGATCGAATGGTACCGCAAGCAACACGGTTGATAATTCTCCAATCTTCTTCTCCAATAACATCTGGTTTCTTTTCTTCAATGGCCAGATCTAGCCCTTGTTGAAAAAGGACATCTAAAACCTCGCCTTGCCACATCCCAAAATGTCCGGACCCGTCAAATATTTCTACCGCAAATTTCGCATTTGACACAATTCTTGTCATAAGCGAAGATGCCAATGATGACGTATTGTTGACACTTGATGTAGATTCTTCTTGTTTATTGTCTCCCATATTTGACACAAATATTATTTAATAGCTGACGACACAAATCAAGATTATTCCTTTCTGATGTAGAAGATCAGACTAAGCTGCAACCACAGAGCATACTCAGACAGAACCTTGACTCAGTTACCAAGATAAATCTTTTCTGATGTGGAAGATCAGACTATGCTGCAACCACAGAGCATACTTAGACAGTATCTTGGCTCTGATACCAATTGTTGCGTAAGCCAAATGTATATAGTGTGAATAAGTCACAACTAGTATACCAAAAATTATGACAGCCACCAAATAATAAATAAGACAAT